>NC_041385.1:354375715-354389223 GCF_002162155.2 Triticum dicoccoides | reverse complement strand
CAGCGATGAGGCGTGGCCTCGGCTTCAGGTGGGGGTCGTGCGAGGAGAGGGGGGCGAGGAGGCAACGGCGACGGTGATCCGGGGCGGTGGCGTCGACGGGGTCTGGTGCATGGTCGCCCCGATCTCGATCCAGATCGGGGGAGTGAGGGGAGAGTGGGGGAAGTGGGGATCGGGTGAGGGTTTTAGTGGGCGAGGAGATAAGGAGGAGTGGGGGTCGGCTGGCCCGTGCGGGTGGGCTGCCCGACTGGGCCGGCCAGTTGGCCGGTGGGTCGAGGCCCGGTGGGAGGGGGAGGCCTTTTGGCCTTTTATTTATTATGTTATTTTACTTGTTCTTTTCTATTTTCTTTTAGTTCCTAATTATTTTAGTTGCACTTTATTTTTGGTTTAGTAAAATATGAAAATAGCTCCAAAAATAGTGTGTCAAAATAATCCACTGTTCTAAGAAGTTTTACCTCAGAATAAAATTAGTTTAGTATTTGGTAAAATATATTAGGAGTATAACTAATTGTTTTGATGTTGTTTTAATCACTTTAGGGTATTTAAATATTTTATAAAGATGTTGTTACTCCACCAATAATATCCATTTATTTGTCACATTAAGAACATTTTAGTTTTGACTTTTGAAAACTTTAATTGTTTGACTTGATTTTAAATTTAAATTTGAATCGTTTTTGAACCATCGCGAGATTAACAACAGTAACCAAGGTGATGTGGCATCATTAGCGTGGAATTACTGTAGCCTAAATATCCGGGCGTCACAATTCTCCTCCACTACAAGAAATCTCGTCCCGAGATTTAAGCGGTGGAGTAAGGGGGGAAAGGTGTTGGTAGCGAAAAACCTAACGAGTCTTCTCGGTCTTGGCTGCCCTTTCGAAGAGGTTGATCCTTTTCGTTGATGTATTCATTTCTCTGCTTTAGGTCATCATGATGAAGTCAACATCCTTTATTCGGGAATTCCATCGTACTTCCGAAAGAATAAAGGGTGGGTATTCCGGGAGGAACGAACCAGGTTAACTATCTGGTCAATAACATCGGGGAAGGTGGTGGGAAGTAACTCTCGAATTGAAACTTAAGAAAGTATCGAGAGCAAAGTAAGGAGGTATCATGGGAAGTTTCGAGCGGGCAGGCAATCGTTTGATGCCTGTTACAAGGCGCGAAAGGGTTCAAAGCAACGGGAATAAGTATTGTGTCTGATACCAGAATAGATCACTAGGAAGGTGGCTCGTGATATTTCATACGAAGCCAAGCGTGAGGAATAGCTTTAGGAACAGGGGTGTACAGGAGAGTCAGGTTTCGATCCTGTGGAACTGTGGGTTATGGGCCCACCATGTGGGTTAAAAGTAGGAAGGGCGGAGACGTCTTGCGTGATCATGCAAGCAAGGCATGTCAGAGGGTAGCCTGCCTATTATGTCGGCAACAACGTCGGTACCAAGGGCGAGGGATGAAGAGAACCATTTTCCTGCTCGTTAGGACGAGGCGGACCAATAGGCAAGTTCTCGTCCATCGATTGTTACCAGAATGTCATCAACAATAGTAACAGGGTCTTACTGATAGAGTTGTACACTGAGGTGTTTACATAAGCAGGAGAATATTATTGCTTAGATCATAAAGATCACAAGAAACGTTAAACCAACCAATGGAAAGGAAAATACAATTATCAGATTAAACAGAAAATGGAAAGGAAAATGTGTTTAAACACATAATTCAAGGGTATATCCTTCCCAAGGACAAGCAGAGCATGATATCCATGACATGTTATAATGTAGAAAACTCTTTAGGTAGGGGAGAAAATTTTTATGACATTATCCATACAAAGGTGTTTCGATAATTGATAAGGAAAATTTAGCATTGTGCTTCAAATGCTCTTATTGAAAATCAGATTACCACAGACATGCTTCGAGATAGCATTGACATGGTCTTCAAGCAAAGGTCAGACTTGGATATACAAAGGATTCATCAGGAACAACTTATAAAATAAGTTTCACAATTTCCTCATGGAAGAATGGTTAACCTTGCTAAGATGGAAACTATAACAATTGGTCCTCCGGCCAAGTGTGCTAGGCATGACATCACCTTACCGGGTCATATAAAGACCAATGTTCTGACTCTTGGAAAATGTTCCAACCATCATATCCGACCAAGATTCAGATCTGATCGGTGTCAAAATACCTCAGACTCAGGATGCCTAAGAGGAAAAGGTGTAATACAAATTGACGAGATGCCATTGTAAAATTCTCAGGAAATGAACTATGGGAGCGGGTTCTTGAAGTAATAGTTCATCCTTAAACCAAGGAGAGGATGAGGGGGTAGCTGATGGAATCAACGAAAATTCATCAAGAATTCCAAACGGATGGATTTCCACAATAATGTGAACAAGAAGATGGCACTTGTCAATTCAAATGATATAATGTTGTATGCTCTAGGAAAACATACACCATCAATCATTAGTTGAAAGGTGTGCCCGAAATATGACCTTAGGCGACAAGATCAATGTTAGAGTGACGATTCAATAACCAACAGTCTAAGAACGAACTGTCGATCGTTAACTTCAAAGCAATAGGGTTGCTAGAAGTACAGAACTCAAGCAACATCATTAGCATATTGGTATCCTGGTTAAAAACAACACGGGGACCAAGGAATGATCAGAGATGGCAGGAAGTATCACTTGTACCAAGAATGCATAAGAGGTGGTGAAATTCTCACGACATTATTGACATAAAAGATGGTAATACTCCAAGGTAAAGAAGAACAATTGCTGGATAGCATGGATCTCAAGGTATAACACGAATCACGAACAAGTTTGTGTTGAACGGGAGGCAATAAAGTGGTCGATGATAATATAAATCATCGAGGGCAAGGATGGTATTTCTCTTCATGAATTCAATTGATATCCCGGAAGAGCTCAAAATGTTGATGATGATCACGACACAATTGTCGAGAGATTTCATGAAGATGTAATCGATCGACGATGACATCAAGTCAAATGAATGATGAAGCGAAAGGTTATTGGAACCACAATTAGGACACAAACTCAAAATCAAGTTTGTTATTCAAGGAGAAATGATATGACGACAAAAATCGATGCAAGCTTAGCTTATCGTTGAAAGTTGTGCTCCGGGAATAAGGACCAGGTAGCACAATTAAAATCATCATGATAATGATATAGTCAAATAGGCTAGGAACGACGTGATCGGGTACAAACTCGTACTTATAGAAGCTTACTGAAGAGTTGTTGAACCATAGTGCGGACTCGGTTTAGTTATCGGTGTCTTTGAGTGTTTAATAACTCAGAGCCCGTGAAAAACTAGAATCAGTTGGAAGGTAGCACTTGATGAAGAACTCATAAGAAGTTATGCAGTTCCATGATAATCTCGAGATACCAGGGGGTTAATACTCGACACAAGATCAAAGTAAAGGTTGGACTGGTGTATTGATCCATAGAAGACAATTGTTTTAACTTGTCCGAGAAATGGGATCAAAGAAGAACAATCATGGTCGGAACCACGGTTGCAAGGGATCAATTCACAGATACCACATGTTAGTTATCAAGGAAATAGTTATTATTACAAGAAGTTTCCATGATAGGATATACATCATGTCCATGGGCATGAACACAAAGGTTCAAGGTCGACTCCCACTTCCTCAATGCATAATCTTCCATTCACTTCTCTTTTCTTTTCGAAATGGCATTAGCTGTTGAAAGTTTTACCTGGTGCAATACCAGATACGTATGACCTGTGAAATCTTTAGGGTTTGCACAGATTAGGGAAGGCATTGGTTCAACCCATCGGGGATTCTTAGGAACATATACCACAAACTTCGGGGTAAATAATACAAGCTCGAAAGCAGAGCATGGTTGGCCAAATCAGAGAATAGGATTTACCAACGACAATATGTATCAGGGAAAGAACTTCCAAAGTGATTGAATATGAGGGACGTTGTCGGATAAAATCCAACAAAGGATCTGATGGTTCTCAAGGGATCTGATGTAAGCATCGGTACTCAAACAGAAGAGGAAGGAATGCAAATGCAACAGGTTATGGAATCATCTGAATAATTCAAAGCTTAAATGCAAAGGAATTATGATTTCCAAAACAAAGGATCAGAAGCAGACGTTCTGATCAAGGATGGATCAATTGAATATACCAGGCACAATCGACGATAGATAGTTTGGTCGAGAACCAGCTCATGTTCAAAATGACGTCTGAGCCGGAAAGATAATCCTAGGACTCGACTGATGATTGTGAACATTCACAACGTATTGAATCAACGGACTTAAAATGATGGTGACAAAGGATGCCAATATGATTACTATACTTATGGGATTAATCATAATGAAAGCAAACAAGAAATTCCAGAGCAATAGGTTGCTGAGGATTTTCGGAATATCGGATGGTATTTCGAAGACTTTTGTGTAACACATGAACAACTGGGGGATGAGCGGATACTCGATAAGTGCGAGAATTAACCGTAGGGGTATCAGGTGACAAAGAACAGCAAGGCAGTAAGCTCAAAGATTATCGAAACAACGACGAGTTTTTCAGGGTATCTTGTAATAACAAGACCAACTGGGGATGAATGTAAGAATAACAACCGCAAGTAGTTATCCATAAGGGTTTGCGGTGGAAGGTGAATTGCAAACGCGATAAACACAAGTTCTCGGGTTAACAGCGGAGAGTATCTTCAGGGTCTTCTGGTGCAGCAAACGATCATTAGTAATAAGGGGCTCTCCGGGTGAAAGTGATAACGAGATCCTAATGTTAGATTTAGTAAACTTCATTTAACCCGAATAGAGGAGAGATCAGAGTACCAGAGTAAGGGTCGAGGAGTAAAAGATCCTAGTACCACCCAATGGCGACGTGGGCCCGTAAGGCACAACGCCATGTTAGTAAAAGTTTTTTGCAATGTTTAGACTCGACTTCGGCCAAGGAGTGTGGAAGGGGGATTCCTACAGGCAGTTGGCTCTGATACCAACTTGTGACGCCCCCGATTCAATCGTACACTAATCATGCACGCAAATGTGTACGATCAAGATCAGGGACTCACGGGAAGATATCACAACACAACTCTAAAACATAAATAAGTCATACAAGCATCATAATACAAGCCAGGGGCCTCGAGGGCTCGAATACAAGTGCTCGATCATAGACGAGTCAGCGGAAACAACAATATCTGAGTACAGACATAAGTTAAACAAGTTGCCATAAGATGGCTAGCACAAACTGGGATATAGATTGAAAGAGGCGCATGCCTCCTGCCTGGGATCCTCCTCAACTACTTCTGGTCGTTGTCATCGGCCTGCACGTAGTAGTAGGCACCTTCAGTGTAGTAGGAGTCGTCGTCGACGGTGGCGTCTGGCTCCTGGACTCCAGCATCTGGTTGCAACAACCAGAAAGAAAGGAAAGGGGGAAAAAGGGGGGGAGAAAGCAACCGTGAGTACTCATCCAAAGTACTCGCAAGCAAGGAACTACACTACATATGCATGGGTATATGTGTAAGGAGGCCATATCAGTGGACTGAACTGCAGAATGCCGGAATAAGAGGGGGATAGCTAGTCCTATCAAAGACTACGCTTCTGGCAGCCTCCGTCTTGCAGCATGTAGAAGAGAGTAGATTGAAGTCCTCCAAGTAGCATCTCCAAGTAGCAACTCCAAGTAGCATCTCCAGTAGCATCGCATAGCATAATCCTACCCGGCGATCCTCCCCTCGTCGCCCTGTGGAAAAGCGATCACCGGGTTGTCTGTGGAACTTGGAAGGGTGTGTTTTATTAAGTATCCGGTTCTAGTTGTCATAAGGTCAAGGTACAACTCCAAGTCGTCCTGTTACCGAAGATCACGACTATTTGAATAGATTAACTTCCCTGCAGGGGTGCACCACATAACCCAACACGCTTGATCCCATTTGGCCGGATACACTTTCCTGGGTCATGCCCGACCGCGGAAGATCAACACGTCGCAGCCCCACCTAGGCACAACAGAGAGGCCAGCACGCAGGTCTAAACCTAAGCGCACAGGGGTCTGGGCCCATCGCCCATAGCACACCTGCACGTTGCGAGGGCGGCCGGAAGCAGACCTAGCCTAGCAGGCGTTCCAGTCCAATCCGGCGCGCGCCGCTCCGTCGCTGACGTCTGAAGTGCTTCGGCTGATACCACGACGTCGGGATACCCATAACTACTCCCACGTAGATGGTTAGTGCGTATAGACCAAATGGCCAGACTCAGATCAAATACCAAGATCTCGTTAAGCGTGTTAAGTATCCGCGAACGCCGACCAGGGCCAGGCCCACCTGTGTCCTAGGTGGTCTCAACCTGCCCTGTCGCTCCGCCACAAAGTAACAGTCGGGGGCCGTCGGGAACCCAGGCCCACCTCTACCGGGATGGAGCCACCTGTCCTTTCATCCCCCTCATCAGAATCACTTGCGGGTACTCATCAAGCTGACCCGACTTTAGTCACCATCTGTATAGTATGTATGTATGTATGTAAAGTATATACCCGTGATCACCTCCCGAGTGATCACGGCCCAATAGTATAGCGAGGCAGACTGACAAGAATGTAGGGCAAATGATGATAAACTAGCATCCTATACTAAGCATTTAGGATTGCGGGTAAGGTATCAATGACTGTAGCAACAATGACAGGCTATGCAACAGAATAGGAGTAACCGAACAGTAACATGCTACACTACTCTAATGCAAGCAGTATAGAGAAGAATAGGCGATATCTGGTGATCAAAGGGGGGCTTGCCTGGTTGCTCTGGCAAGAGAGAGGGTCATCGGTGACGTAGTTGATCACAGCGGCATCAGCGGCAGTCTCGGGGTCTATCGGAAAGAAGTAACGGAGAGGGAACACAATAAATAACAGAGCAATCAAAGCATCACAAAGCGTAACAAGACAATACGCGGTGTTCGGTGTGCCCTAACGCGGTAGTAGGTGATACCGGTGAAGGGGGGAAAACATCCGGGAAAGTATTCCCGATGTTTTGTGTTTTCTGACAGATGAACCGCAGGGGGAAAGTTGCGGGTTTGATATGTTAGGGGTGTGTGGTGGACGAACGGGCTGCGTATCCTGGTTCGTCTCGTCGTTCTGAGCAACTTTCATGTAGAAAGTATTTTCATCCGAGCTACGGTATATTTTATATTAGTTTTAAAAGGATTTAATCATTTTCTAGAATTTATTTAATTTGAAAATGCCATTATGACGTCAGCATGACATCAGGGTGACGCCAGCAGTCAATAGTGAGTTGACTTGGTCCAACTGACGCGTGGGTCCCACTGTCATTGACTGAGATTTAACTAAAACATATTAATTAGTTTAATTAGTGATTAGGTTAATCTAATCAGGATTAATTAAGTTAAGTTGATTAATTAATTAATTAATTAATTAATGTTTTTATTTTTTTTCTTTTTTTTTCTTTTTATTAAAACGTTCCAGGGGGCTGGGCCCCCCATGTCATATGCCCAGGGGGCCTAACGGGCGCAAGGGTAAGCGGGTGTTGGGCGCGTGCGCTGCCCAGATCGCACGGGCGCACGCCCAGGGCCGCGGCACCGGCCACTGCAGGGTCGGGCACGCGCCGGCCGGCGAGCAAGGGGCCGCAAGCGAGGAGCAGCAACGCCGAGGAAAATGGGGCGCGAACGGGTGGCCGAGTATGGCAGAGCAACATGGTAGGGGACGGATGGCACGACGGGACGAAGGCGGTGGCCGGAGCAAGCAACCGAAGGCTCGCAGGGGCGGGCTCGCCAACGCGAGGCGCGGGTGGCTGTAGGCAGCACAATACGCAAGGGGGGGAGCGTGGGGCAAGGGGAACCGGAGCGGGGCGAGGCGCCAGCGGGGTGCCGGACCAGGCGCGGCACGCGGTGACTGAGCGTGGCAGAGGGAGTGCAAGGAGATGGAGAAGCTCACGGGGCTGTAGGGTTCGGGGGCAGCGGTGGTTGAGGAGGTCGACGAAGACGACGCGTTGTGGAGATGGCAGACCGGCAAGGAGGAGGAGGCAGGCCGGCGAGGTGGTCCGGCAAGGTCCTCGGGCGGCGGCTCGGGCTCCAGGCGGCGTCGGCGAGGCGACAAGGCGATGGGGTCGGGGCAGCGATGAGGCGTGGCCTCGGCTTCAAGTGGGGGTCGTGCGAGGAGAGGTGGGCGAGGAGGCAACGGCGACGGTGATCCGGGGCGGTGGCGTCGACGGGGTCTGGTGCGTGGTCGCCCCGATCTCGATCCAGATCGGGGGAGTGAGGGGAGAGTGGGGGAAGTGGGGATCGGGTGAGGGTTTCAGTGGGCGAGGAGATAAGGAGGAGTGGGGGTCGGCTGGCCCGTGCGGGTGGGCTGCCCGACTGGGCCGGCCAGTTGGCCGGTGGGTCGAGGCCCGGTGGGAGGGGAGGCCTTTTGGCCTTTTATTTATTATGTTATTTTACTTGTTCTTTTCTATTTTCTTTTAGTTCCTAATTATTTTAGTTGCACTTTATTTTTGGTTTAGTAAAATATGAAAATAGCTCCAAAAATAGTGTGTCAAAATAATCCACTGTTCTAAGAAGTTTTACCTCAGAATAAAATTAGTTTAGTATTTGGTAAAATATATCAGGAGTATAACTAATTGTTTTGATGTTGTTTTAATCACTTTAGGGTATTTAAATATTTTATAAAGATGTTGTTACTCCACCAATAATATCCATTTATTTGTCACATTAAGAACATTTTAGTTTTGACTTTTGAAAACTTTAATTGTTTGACTTGATTTTAAATTTGAATTTGAATCGTTTTTGAACCATCGCAAGATTAACAATAGTAACCAAGGTGATGTGGCATCATTAGCGTGGAATTACTGTAGCCTAAATATCCGGGCGTCACAAGGACTTAAGTTTACAACTCATCAGAGCAAACACTCAGAAGAGTAAGAGTTGTAGCTTAACAAAAAAATGCCCATATATAAGACCCGCTTGAAGACTAACTCAAATTTCTCCCCCTTTGTCATCAAATGACCAAAAGGGGCAAAAAATGAGGACTAACGCCCCTGAAGAATATCATCATGATGTTGATGGAGGAGCGATAGCGTTGTTGGGGACGTCCGTTGAGGCAGGGCCTGCCGTAGAGTCGTTTAAATCTTCAGCTCATCCATTTCGCGCGATCAAGAATATGAACTGGCGACCAACTGAGGAACTTTGACCTTCTTGAATTTTTTCGAAGGTGGCTGAGACCAGTCAAAGTCTTGTTGGAAGTCCATTTCCTTGAGTTCTTCAGCACTATAGAGATGTGAAAGAATATCCCAAGTGGGGTCGAAGACTTGATGCAGATAATGGTGATTCTTCTGTACAGTGTTTTGAGTGATTGTCATGTTCTGAAGAATAGCACCAAACCGACGCTTGACCCACTTGTGATTTTGATCAACTTTCTAGTGAAGACTGAGGAGAATCTCATGATCAGTCATTACACGCGGAGCAGTGGCTTGAGGATTTTGCTTTGAAGCTTTGGCGGTAGAATCTTGCGTTGCAGAGTTATCATTGGTAGAATATGAGGCAGCCTTGCGAAACTGACCATCCAATGGACGAGTGCCTTCATCAATAACAGCTGCTTTGCCCTTCTCACCAACTAAGGAAATTGTCGTATTGAGGACTTCAAAAGGTTATAGAGCAGCATTGGCCAAAGTCCTCATGAAGAAATCGTGATAGTTGATAGGAATACCGTGCATGATATTGAAAAGCAAATTCTTCATGATGCCAACAACCTCTTCTTCATCAGAGTTGTGGCCCTTGATTGGACTGAGGGTTTTGGTAAAGATGTGATAAATTGTCCTTGGCACATAGAGCAATTCCTTAATGAGGAATGTGGTCCTTGGAGCTTGGCTAACCTTCAAAGGCTTCATCAGCACTTGCATCAAATGATTTGAGAGTTCAGGTTCCTCATAGAGGAGAAGTGCACCTTCAGTGGGAGGACTGTCTGGGACGGCGTGAAGCAATTCATAGGCCGGTGCTTTGCATAAGTATTTTTAGTCATCCAATCAATCACCCATGAATTCACATCTTGCACATTTCTAGTGAGGTGAAGTGTTGCGTAGAATTGAAGAATAAGTTCTTCATTCCAGTCACAGATGTCAGTGCAGAAGTTTAATAGCCCGACATCATGAAGAACAATCAGGACAGGTTGGAAGCAAGGAAGTGATTCCATATCCACGTGAGGAATTTTTTGATGCTCAAATACCTTGTCCTTCTCAAATAGGATTGAAGAATAAAAGTTCATCTGATTGGCTGTCCAGAAGCGCTTGCGTCGAAGTCTTGCAGAGTCATATGGATTGTAATCTTGTAGCGACCACGATCCCAATGGACCGAAGTCTCTGTGCTTAAGTGTCATCCCTGGATCGGTATGCTGACACACACAGTACTCGAGGAATTATAATAGAGTTCAATCACACACTTATTACATCGAGGTCCTCATAAATAGTATCTGTTACACAAATAAAATGGTTGAAGGCCATCTAAACTAAGTAACTGCGGAAGCTTCGAAGGTAAATGAGTCCATCAACTCCAACGACATAGCTGAGTGCATGAAAATGACCTATCGCACCTTATTCATCGTCGGTAAAGTCTGCAACATGAGACGTTATAGTCGTGTAGGTCACCACATTGACTATGTTGGCAGAGTTACACTGTAAAGCAATGAATGCAAGAAACTATATCTACATGCATATATGGCTAGTGGAGGCTCTAAGTTTAATGTTTGCATAAAGCTAATTTCCCCCTACGACAAAGGAATAAATTTTATTTACTACAAAGTTAAACCAATATTTGAGAAGGTTCCTCTAACTCAAATCCCAACATTAAACAAACATCATCATTAAGCCCAATTCACTAATTAAAGAGTGCTGATATCAACAATAATATCCGCTTCTAGATACTCAAGATGTCCATAACCGGGGACACGACTAACCATTATTAGTTTATACACTCTGCAAGGTTACACACTTTTTCCTACAAGACTCGACCGCATCCATGATCGGAAGATCGAGACATAGTCTTTCTGAAGCATTAACTCTCTACTCTGGGTAGACCGGTACACCTACTTTCCCCTACATCTGCTAGTCCACCTCTTCAAGAGCTCACGCAACTTACTCAACTATGCTAGAGCCCATATTGGCTTGTGGCTGCACATGGAAGTTTCTAGGCATGAAATATTATATGATCCCTTTGATCCTAGATGGCGAACTGAGAGAAAATCACACGAGTACTCCGGTATTCCCATGGGCAAGCACTGGTTTCTCCAGGTGCCCCAACCAATCCACCCAGATGTGTATTAAAGTTGCCACCTTAAGGTTATCCAAGATTAAATGTCCCTCACAACTTCCATGTGTATCACGATCCAATCCCCGTCTACGAGCATGGCTAAGCAATATTTGAGCATAACGTATATTCCTGAGGTGATCAAAGGTAATAGGTTTCTACCTCAAGTACTACAACCAAACCACATGTTCCCAATCCTACTCATGCAATTATTTGAGGGGCAAAACTAATGCATAGTAAAAACTAGGTATAGGAAAGTATGATCAAAGTGTAACTTGCCTTGATAAGGATCGGAAAACTCTAGAGATTCCTAGTAACAAGCTTCGCACTCTGGAAAATCTAGCGTAGAAAAACAGTAGCATACATAAGCAATCAATCAATTGATGCAAAGAGAAAACGAGAAAAGATCCAAATAAAACTTGAAACAAGAAAATGTCTAAATAAACAGAAAACAACTTCTAACAACATTATTTTCATGTGGATTAGATCTTAACAATAGGTACATGTGATTAGCTACGATTGGCAAAAAGAATCAACTCAAACGGAGCTACGAAACTCAAGAAGCAAAGGAAACAAGATCGAGTACTAATCTGAACTAAACTCAGATTTTAAATTGTCAAAATCATGTTCAAGTTGGTTTACTGGATAGAGGGGATCATTACGAAGAATTAGCCGTTGGTTTCACCTAACTTGGATAAACGAGCTAAAAGTTACGCTAGTTTGAAAATCAGGGGCTAAATATAAAAGTATTCACAAATAGGTCCCTGGCCGAAAATAAACAGAAAAAGAAAAATCTATCGGACGAACATCCGCTAACAGAAACTAACGAACGAATTCGTTCGTTAACAGAACCAATCAAGTGAACGCTCGCTACTTAAACGATCTAATAAAATAAACCGGTCTATCCTTACTAACCAAAACTTTAAAAAACAAAAATAAACCGGTGAACCGGGACGGTTTTATACCGGATCGGTCAACTGGGGCTCTGGTGAGGTCAACGACGGGGCGGCGCGGTTCGGTGGGGCGAGGCGGCGGCTCCGGCGGCGGCTAGCGTGGGGTGGCGGCAGCAAGCGGCGGCGGGGTGAGGGTGCGGCGGCGGCATAGATCGACGGCGATGGCGTGGTGCGGTAGCGGCGGTTTTGGCGGCGCGACTTGAGGGGAGGAGGGCGGCTCAGGGCATTGGCTTATAAAGTCCAGGGTCGAGGTGTAACACCCACGATGCGGCTATATCTCCCACGTGTCGAAGCACGACTTAGAGGCATAACCGCATGGTGGTTTTGTCGCAAGAAGGGTCATCTTCACACAATCCCATGTAATGAACAAGAATGGGATAAAGAGTTGGCTTACAACCGCCACTTCACACAATGAACATATAATTCATACAACATTCAGAGTACCCACATAGTCCGTCTACGGACGAAGCCAAAAGAAAAGAAGATGAACCAACTGCTAGATCCCAACTGGGCTCCACTACTGATCAACATGAAACGAAACATAGCAAGAACCAAGATCTTCGTTGAGCTCCCATCCGAGCTCGGTTGCAACACCTGCATTGGTATCTTCGGCACCTACAACTGTTGTGATAGTATCTGGTGAGTCATGAGGACTCAGCAATCTCAAAACCCGTGAGATCAAGACTATTTAAGCTTATGGGTAGGAAGTGGTAATGAGGTGGAGTTGCAGCAAGCACTAAGCAAATATGGTGGCTAACATATGCAAGTAAGAGCGAGAAGAGAAGCAACAGAACGGTCGAGAAGCTAGAAGTGATCCTGAAACTGCTTACGCACAATCATAACACCAAGACCGTGTTCACTTCCCGGACTCCGCCGAGAAGAGACCATCACGGCTACACACGCGGTTGATGCGTTTTAATTAAGTCAAGTGTCAAGTACTCTACAACCGGATATTAACAAATTCCCATCTGCCACATAACCGCAGGCACGGCTCTCGAAAGTTTATACCCTGCAGGGGTGTCCCAACTTAGCCCATCACAAGCTCTCACGGTCAACGAAGAATATTCCTTCTCCCAGGAAGACCCAATCAATCTCGGAATCCCGGTTTACAAGACATTTCGACAATGGTAAAACAAGACCAGCAAAGCCGCCCGATGTGCCGACAAATCCCGATAGGAGTCGCACGTATCTCGTTCTCAGGGCACACCGGATGAGCCAGACGTCAGGTTGGCATAGACCCTGGTTGCCCAGGGGGCGCCGGACATCGCTCGGTTTGGACCAGCACCCGGAGGAGCACT
>NC_041385.1:354367082-354375481 GCF_002162155.2 Triticum dicoccoides | reverse complement strand
AGATGACCCTTGAGTCTGCAGAACCCAAGGGAAAAAGGCTTAGGTGGCAAATGTTAAAACCAAGGTTGGCCCTTGTTGGAGGAGTTTTATTCAAAGCGAACTGTCAAGGGGGTCCCATAAATCACCCAACCGCGTAAGGAACGCAAAATTAAGGAACATAACACCGGTATGACGGAAACTAGGGCGGCAAGAGTGGAACAAAACACCAGGCATAAGGCCGAGCCTTCCACCCTTTACCAAGTATATAGATGCATTAATTTAAATAAGAGATATTATGATATCCCAACATAATCATGTCCATCATGGAGCAATCTTCAACTTCACCTGCAACTAACAACGCTATAAGAGGGGCTGCACAAAGCGGTAACATAGCCAAGCAATGGTTTGCTAGTAAGGGTGAAAAGGTTAGAGGCTGACATGGCAACTTGGGAGGTATGGTAAACAAGTGATAGGTAGCGCGACATAGCGATAGAACGAAGCAACTAGCAAGCAAAGATAGAAGTGATATCGAGGGTAATGGTCATCTTGCCTGAGATCCCGCAAGGAAGAAGAATGAATCCAAGAAGAAGATAAACGGATGTAGACGAACGAATCCTCACAATCGCAACGTTACTGGAACTAAGAAGCAACACCGGAAAGAAGCAAACAACATGGTAAACAAGCAAGCATAAGCATAGCATGATGCATAGACAAATATGATGCATGTCCGGTTTAAAGAGGCATGGCATGGCAAAGTGCAACAAACAATACTACAAATTAAGTGGAGCTCAATATGCAACGAGTTGCATATTGATGAAACACCACATCGAGTTATTTAGTTCACTCTCGTTTAGGTACACAACAATATTAAATGTGGTTAAACATGGCAAGAGGTGAAGCATAATTAAACTAACTATTTAGGCAAGTTTAAATGAGGCCAGAAACACAAACAACAATTCCGGAAAATCCCCATGTTATTTAGCAATTTAATGCAACAACAATTTTAAACATTTAAATGTTGTTAACATGATGCAGATGACATAATCCAGGTTGATGCAATTTTTATGAAAATGTTGATATGAGCATGTTATGACGCATTTGTCGCCATGGCGGAAGGAAAAGGGTGCCACGGCGGTGAAACGGAAATGGTGCCACGACAACATCCCAGTTCCGGCAACTCGATTGAGATGCTGGTGCAAAGGAACAAGTGTGGGTGCGCGAAACATGCAAGAGTGACGGGGAGTGATCCCGGATACCGGGTGTCCCACATGTCGGTGGCATGGCTTACGGCGAACGTGCAAGGAACAATTCGGACACGGTCCAAACATAGGGTGCATCTCATACAACACATGCATTCGGTCCACGGATGTCGTCTCGGGGTTATACCTTCGAAGCGTGCCTTTTCGGAGGGGGTCGAGTTCGTAGTGGAAGTAGTGGAAGTAGACGTTCTCAGGACGGTAGCGGAAGTAGTGGTACATGGCGACGGTAGTGGAAGTAGTGGTTCATGTTTCGTAGATGTTCGGGGTCGTCGGGCTTGCCGGTCTTGTCAACTCGAAGGGGTACTTGGCGTTTTGCAGTTCCATATCCAGGGTCGTCACGTAGTCGTTCTCGACGATGGAGTCAACCTTGAAGTATCCAGGGCTCCGGGCGTCATGGTACTTGGCGAGAGGAATCCATGAAGGCGTCCCTGACGTCCCTTGTTGCCGGGTCTTGGCAGCGACAAGAGGGGAAACAAAGCCAATCGGGCAGCAAGGGGGTGGAGATCTCGTGGAAGTTGGCCGTGAAGGGGCTACTCAAGGCAACAGGAGAAGATGGCTGGGGAGGGCGTTGAGCTTGAAGGGCGGTGGTGCAAAGGCGAAGCAGAGGACAGAGCAAGGGCATAACTGCGCTCGATGGTAGGAAGTGAAGAAGACGGTGCGGCAGCGGGGCGAGGAACGCAGGGGCAACGGGGCGGCTGCGCGCTTGTGGGAGCGAAGCGATAGGCGCGGGCGCGTGTGGAGAGGCTCGGGTCACGCGCGAGGTGGCCCTCCTGGTGGTCACCGACGGCGGCGGGTGATGATGGGTCACCGGAGCGGGCGGTGGCCGGACGGGTCATAGCGGAGATGGCCTGGAGGTTGAGGCCGAATGGAGGAGGAGGAGGCACGGGCGCTGATGAGGCTGGGGGCGCCAGATCACGGGATGGACAATGCGGAGGCGAAGAGGCGCGACGACGATGGTTTCGGGCCGGATCGAGGAGGAGGGAGGCGAGGGGATCGGGCGCAGGGAGCTCCTCTCCCTGGCTCGATGCGTGTGTGTGTGTGTGGCAGCGGGCAGAGGGAACGAGAGGTATAGGTATCGAGCAGGGGGGTCGGGCTAGGGTTATAGGGATTAGATGGGTTGTGGACATGGTTGGGCCTAGGTGGGCTGGCTGGGCTCTCTTCTCTCTCTCTCTCACATTCTTTAGCAGAAAAGAAATAGAGAGAAGAAAAAGAAAGAGAGGGTTAGGGAAAGGATTTGCGGATGGGGATAATTTTTCCCGGACTCATAAAAATGAGCTTGATCCAAGAAAAATATAAAGTGAGCGTGGGTGTGGAGTTGAATTCCACCTCATTTGAATTTAGTTCAAATGAGTGTGAGAAAGAAGTGGGTATTCGGTATGTCCAAAAATGTTGAGAAATTTGGCGGAGCTCGGGAAAATGACGAAATAATTTATGGGCAGAGTTGGAGACCAAGAATTGAGATAACAAAGGCATTGGGATTTATTTGCAAGTGTGTTATGATCAATTCCAAATAATGAAATATTCATTATAGCTCCCTAATAATAGTAGGAGACTTTGAATATGTTTTAAAGAGAAATCACCATGTGAATATCCCTCGATTTAAATAGATCAAGGATCTATGCAATTTATTTAGGTGAGTTTTAAAAAGGGGTTGCATGATGACATGATGCAATGCACATGATGCAGGGATGAATGCAACGAACAAAACAAATCACACGACGAATCTCGAAATACAAGGAAGGCATCTGGAGCATCGGTCTCGGGGTGTTACACGAGGGGAAATCCGACTTGGGCAAGGGGGCGCACGGCGGCGGCGGCTCGGACTCCCTGCCAGAGTCCGGCTGGAACACGCGCGGCGGCGATGGTGGTTGGCGGCTGGGCCGTCCCAGTCGGTGCATGCAACTTTTTTTTTAAAACAGCGCCGTGAAGAAAAATCCTAATAAAATAAAATAAAATTCCTAAAAATTCCAGAAACAATTTTCACCATCCATTCCTAATATTTGGGACAAAGTGAACATTTTTCTGGACTAAATGCAATTTTTAAAAATGCTTATTTTCTCTAATTCAACCGAATAAAAAATTCAAATAAATAATTTGACTTCCAAATTTCTTTTCCAATATTTCTCCTGTATTTTGAAGAAGTCCTTTTATCTTCTCTCTTTATTTTTATTGTTTTGAAATAATTGGAAAGAATTTGTTGAAATCAATCTGACCCTCTTTTCAAATTTGAATAAATTCAAAAATGAAAATTTATGAAACCTCCAACTCTGTCCCTGGGGTGCTTGAGTTGCTTAAGATTTCCTGGATCTAAACCAAATAAAAACCAAAATGCAATAAAATATGAAATGCATATGAATGATCTATGTATAACATCCAAATTGAAAATTGGGATGTTACAAACCTACCCCCCTTATGATGAATCTCGCCCTCGAGATTCAGGTTGGTCAGCAAAAGGGTGTTGGTGGTCCTTGCGGAGGTCTTCTTCTCGCTCCCAGGTGACTTCCTCCTCGGTATGGTGGCTCCACTGAACTTTGCAGAACTTGATGACTTTGCTGTGAGTAACTCGGCTGGAAAACTCAAGAATCTTGACTGGCTTCTCTTCATAGGTCAGATCACTATCCAACTGAATTGCTTCCAGTGGCACTGTATCTCTCAGAGGAATGTAGGCCATCTCTGCATGGCACTTCTTCAACTAGGAAACGTGAAACACATCATGAACTCCTAACAATCCTTTGGGTAATTCCAACTTGTAGGCAACTTCTCCCATGCGTTCCAAAACTATGGTCCTACAAATCGTGGTGCTAGCTTCCCTTTGACTCCAAAACGTTTAACTCCTCGAAGTGGGGATACACGAAGATATGCTTGGTCTCCGACTTCGTAGGCTACCTCCTTGCGTTTAGTATATGCATAACTCTTCTGCCTGGACTGGGCTATCTTGAGTCAGTCTCGAATCAACTTAACCTTCTCCTCAGAATCTCTGATTAAGTCTGGCCCGAACAGTTTTCTATCTCCAACTTCATCCCAAGATAATGGTGTCCTGTACCTCCTTCCGTACAAGGCTCTGAAAGGGGCCATCTTCAAACTGGCTTCATAACTGTTGTTGTAGGAAAACTTTGCATAGGGCAAATTATCATCCCAACTAGATCCATAGTCTAGCGCACAAGCTCTCAACATGACCTCCAGAATCTGATTGACTCTTTTAGTCTGTCCATCTGTCTGTGGATGAAAGGTTGTACTGAACTCTAGCTTGGTACCCAAAGTCTCACGCAACTGATTCCAGAATTTTGAAGTAAACTGCGTTCCTCTATCTGATACGATGGTCCTCGGAACTCCATGCAGACGCATAATCCTGGTCATGTATATTTTTGCCAACTTAGCACTCGTATAAGTTGTCTTCACTGGGATGAAATGGGCTACCTTCGTCAAGCGATCAACTACAACCCAGATAGAGTCATAGCCTGAACGGGTCCTGGGTAATCCAGTGATAAATCCATGCCTAGTTTATCCCACTTCCATTCGGGTATCGGCAACGGCTGAAGTAACCCTGCTGGTTTCTGATGCTCTGCCTTAACTCTCTTGCATACATCGCATACTGCTACATACTCTGCAATATCCTTCTTCATTCCTGTCCACCAGAAACTTTCTTTCAAATCCAGATACATCTTGGTGTTGCCTGGGTAAATTGAATAAGGCGAATCATGAACCTCCTGAAGGAGCAACTTCCCGATCTTAGGGTCATTAGGCACATAGATAGATCCTCAAACCATAAAGTATCGTGTTCATCCTCACAAAAACCTTTAGCCTTTCCTCTACTCATCCTTTTCTCTATCTCTGCAATCCCCTTGTCTGCCTTCTAGGCTTCTCGGATCTTTCCCAGCAAAGTGGACTGAATTTCCTATGCCGCAACATAACCTCTTGGAACTATCTCCAAGCGTAGTTTTCGAAGATCATCGGCTAGCTCCTAAGGTAATCCTCCGATTATGAGCGTGTTAACATAGCTCTTGCGGCTCAACGCATCTGCTACGACATTGGACTGTGGGGTCCTCAGGGAGCCGGCCTATGTGACATGGGCCGGACCGATGGGCTGTGAAGATACGAGGACTGTGGTGTCCTCGGGGAGTCGGCCTATGTGACATGGGACGGACTGATGGGCCGTGAAGATACGAAATAGAAGGCCTTCTCCCGTGTCCGAATGGGACTCTCCTTTGCGTGGACGGCAAGCTTGGCGTCCAAATGTGTAGTTTCCTTCCTCTATAAACTGACTTTGTATAACTCTAGTCCCCTCCAGTGCTTATATAAACTGGAGGGTTTAGTCCTTAGAGGCGATCACAATCATACATGCTAGACATCTAGGGTTTAGCCATTACGATCTTGAAATAGATCAACTCTTGTAACCCCTATACTCATCAAAGTCAATCAAGCAGGAAGTAGGGTGTTACCTCCATTAAGAGGGCCCGAACCTGGGTAAACATCATGTTCCTTACCTCCTGTTACCTTCGATCCTTAGACGCACGTTCGGGACCCCCTACCCAAGATCTGCTGGTTTTGACACCGACATTGGTGCTTTCATTGAGAGTTCCACTTTTTCGTCACCAGAAGGCTCGATAGCTCCATCAATCATCCACAACAATACCGCCCTGAGGGAGACTTTTCTCCCCGGGCAAATCTTCATATTTGGCAGCTTCGCACTGCGTGCCAATTCAATTGGCCATCTGGAGCAGATCGACAGCTACGCCCCTGGTCATCAGATCAGTTTTGGAAACCTAAACTATGTTGCCGATATTCGAGGAGACTTGATCTTCCAAGGGTCCGCGGCCTCTGTGCAGCTCCGGCCTTAGATCCAGAACACCTCTCTGAGTCCGAAGACGGGAATTTAGAGCCCGCTGGACTCTCCGCAGCCATAGAGCTCAACACCGGAGATACGAAGGGGATCCTTTCACCGGCAGGCCCGGAGTCACACTAGGCTCCCTTCACCAACACGAAGCCGGACTCACCCTCGAACACCATCTCTGAACTCTCGAGGTCCGTGTTATATGAGCTTGGCCAGGGAACTCCTGTCCCGCCCTGCTCCACGGATTCTTGCTTCCCTGTCCAAACCTCACTCTTAAATGAGGCCCTGGACTTAATGCGATCTCTCACCATCACAAAAGGATTGCTGCCAAACTACGCCCGGCCCACACTAGCGGCTGAGAGCGGGGAATTTTACGTCCCACCCGCCACCCACTTCATAGTCACCGCCGAGGACTTAACCGACATGCTCGATTACGCTTTCGAAGACATCGATCGCATGGACGGCGATGCCGGAGAAGAACAAAGCCAGAACCCGTTGTTTACCGAACGCTAGACGGCTACTTCCACATATCACGTGTACATGGTGGACACACCCAAAGAGGATGATGGCGAAGGTGGGAAGGATCCTGTCGAGGACAAGCCTCCCGTGGTACCACCAAAGTGTCAACGTCAGTGGCGCCGCTCTAAATCGCATTGCGGAAAAGACAGCAATACCGGCTCCGGAGACAACAATACTCCGGATAACGCCGAAGACCAAGAAGCCCCTATCGAACCAACATCCGAGCATGATGATTGGGAGGATGGGCAAGTCAACCGCGATGATCCCATCGGGAACAAGGGCTCGGAGGATAGTAACTACTTACCGATCTCCGAAGAGGATAAGAGCATCGGAGACAAAGAATTCATCGTGCCAGAGGAACCCCTTGAACAAGAGCACATTAAGCGCCGGCTAATAGCCATTGCAAGAAGCCTGAAAAAGAAGCAGCAACAACTTCAAGTTGCTCAGGATCTACTCAATGGCAGATGGACTGATGTCCGAGCAACCGAGGAATACAGCCTCGAACGCCCAACTAAGAGTTACTCGAAGCGCAAGCTGCTACCCCAATTCGACAACGAGGCCCCAGAGCCTATACCGCCAACGCGTAACGCTGCCAACGGATCTAACCGACAACCACGTTGCCGGGAAAGAGCGGCAACTCAAGCCGAACACCAGCCTGCACCACCCCTCCATAAAGGCAGAGAGACAACAGCTGTAGGATACACTTATGACCTACGACAGAACCTGGCTAATAGAGCCGGTCAGACCAGATAAATCTATGGATCAAGGGGGCATGCCCCAGCGCGAGAAGATGGCCATCAAGCCTGGCACGACAAGCACAACTTCACCCGGGCTGAAAACCGCATACAGACTCCATCCGAACTGCATCGTGACGTTGCCCGATATAGAGGCGCCGCACACCCCCTATGCTTCACTGATGAGGTAATGGAGCACCAGTTCCCAGAAGGGTTTAAACCCGTGAACATTGAATAATACGATGGCACAACAGATCCCGCAATATGGATTGAAGATTTTCTTCTCCACATTCACATAGCTCGCGGTGACGACCTACATGCCATCAAATACCTCCACCCTCAAACTTAAGGGACCAACTCGGCACTGGTTAAACAACCTCCTAGAAAACTCTATTGGAAGCTGGGAAGACTTGGAGGATGTCTTTAGAGACAACTTCCAGGGCACTTATATCTGGCCTCCGGACGCCGATGACCTCAGTCACATAGTCCAGCAGCCCGGAGAGTCAGCCAGAAAATTCTGTACCCGGTTCCTAATTAAAAAGAACCAAATTATTGATTGTCCTGATGCCGAGGCTCTAGCAGCCTTTAAACACAACATCCGCGATGAATGGCTTGGCCGATACCTCGGCCAAGAAAAGCCGAAGTCCATGGCAGCCCTCACATCACTCATGACCCGCTTTTGCGTAGGCGAATATAGCTAGCTTGCCCGTAGCAGCAACAGTACCAGCGATCCTGGCACTTCCGAAGCAAGGAGCAGAAACGGCAGGCCCCGACACAACAAAAGAAGCGTCAGAGCAACACTGACAATGCCGAATACACGACGGTCAATGCCGGATTCGGTGGCCCCAAACCCGGTCAGCGGAAGAGGCCATTCAAAATAAACAAAGACAGTTCATCTAGCCTGGACCGAATACTCGATCGACCTTGCCAAATTCACGGCACCCGGACAAGCTCGCCAACCATACCAATAGAAGCTATTGGGTCTTTAAACAGGCTGGTAAGTTAAACATCGAGGACACGAGGAAAGGGTCGCCCAACAAGGATGACGACAAGGAGCCTCGCCCACCGAACACAGAA
>NC_041385.1:354338349-354366896 GCF_002162155.2 Triticum dicoccoides | reverse complement strand
ATATACGCTACTCACATCCCCAAGAGGGAGCACAAGCGCGCGTTAAGGGACGTCTATGCGATAGAGCCAGTCGCCCAAAATTCAACCCATGGTCAGCATGCCTGATCACTTTTGATCGCAGGGACCATCCGACCAGTATCCGTCATGGAGGTTCATCCACATTGGTCCTCGACCCAATTATCGATGGATTCCACCTCATGAGAGTCCTCATGGACGGCGGCGGTAGTAGTCTTAACCTGCTCTATCAGGACACAGTCCGAAAAATGGGTATTGACTCATCAAGAATCAAGCCCACCAAAACTACCTTTAAAGGAGTAATACCTGGTGTAGAGGCCCGCTGCATGGGCTCAATCACATTGGAAGTCGTCTTCGGTTCGCCGAACAACTTCCAAAGTGAAGACTTCATCTTCAACATTGTCCCTTTCCGCAGTAGCTATCATGCACTGCTCGGACGAACTATGTTTGCCCGCTTCAATGCGGTCCCGCACTATGCTTATCTAAAACTCAAGATGCCAGGACCACGCGGTTTTATAATAGTTCATGGAAACATGGATCGCTCCCTTCATACTGAGGAACACACCACATCCCTCGCAGCGGAAGTGCAGGTCGGCCTTATCAAGCCAAACTCCACATCGGTAGTCCAGCCCCAGGACCCTGTCAAAAGAGTCTGGACTACCCCGGAGAATGATAGTCCATCTTGTCAGGAGCTCGATTAGCAATTCAGCCTCAGTCTTAGCTCCAACCGAACTGCGGCATATGTATCGCGTGCACATAACTACGCACTAAAGATACCATGGGCGATGATTGAGGCATATCAAGGATAAAGTCCACAATACGCCTCGACCGTACCTGGACCCCCATATCTACCATTTTCTTAACTTCATTTTTTTCAGGTTCCCTACAACCCACATCACCTTTTTATGGTGCCAAGGGCCCTTTTCCGGCCCCTGAGGAAAACCTACTCATTAATCCTCTCAAAGGATCACACACCAAGGCGAAAAGTAGCGCAGATGTACGGCAGAGTACCTAAAGGATCTTCAAAGATCACCTCTTCCCCTTTTTAGTACGTGTGCACAGCTTTCCCTTTCGCTCGGCATGTAAAATAGCCTCGATGCTTATAGCATTATCTGTACAAATACGTTTTGATGTATCAATCAGACTATAGTGGAAACAGTTTTTTGCCCAAACTATTCGGTACTGGCTTATTTCCCAATCTGTATTCCCTCTTCTTTTTTGTCTGATTGTCATGTACACCTCGGCACGACCTAAATCACCATGGGCTCCATTCAACCACGTACATTTCTTAAAAATAACATAAGTCTGAACACTTTTACAGTGCAATTCGACGTCCGAATCTAGCATTATATGCATCAACTCTTAATCATGTATTGGGTCAATAGTTGGGTTGCCCGGCTCCTGTGTTTACTACCTTACGTCCCGATTGTTCGGCTAAGGAAGTAAAGGGAGAACTACTGTGATTGTGTTTCTGGTTAGCCGGATAAATGATGATCCACAAGTATAGGGGATCTATCGTAGTCCTTTCGATAAGTAAGAGTGTCGAACCCAACGAGGAGCAGAAGGAAATGACAAGCGCTTTTTAGTAAGGTATTCTCTGCAAGCACTGAAATTGTAGGTAGCAGATAGTTTTGTGAGAAGATAATTTGTAACGGGTAACAAGCAATGAAAGTAAATAAAGTGCAACAAGGTCGCCCAATCCTTTTTGTAGCAAAGAACAAGCCTGGACAAATTCCTATAATGAGAAAAGCGCTCCCGAGGACACAAGGGAATTATCATCAAGCTAGTTTTCATCACGCTCATATGATTCGCGTTCGTTACTTTGATAATTTGATATGTGGGTGGACCGATGCTTGGGTACTGCCCTTTCTAGGACAAGCATCCCACTTATGATTAACCCCTATTGCAAGCATCTGCAACTACAAAAGAAGTATTAAGGTAAACCTAACCATAGCATGAAACTAGTGGATCCAAATCAGCCCCTTACAAAGCAACACATAAACTAGGGTTTAAGCTTCTGTCACTCTAGCAACCCATCATCTACTTATTACTTCCCAATGCCTTCCTCTAGGACCAAATACTGGTGAAGTGTCATGTAGTCGACATTCACATAACACCACTAGAGGAGAGACAACATACATCTCATCAAAATATCGAATGAATACCATATTCACATGACTACTAATGGCAAGACTTCACCCATGTCCTCAGGAACAAACGTAACTACTCACAAAGCATATTCATGTTCATGATCAGAGGAGTATTAATATGCATTAAGGATCTGAACATATGATCTTCCACCAAGTAAACCAATTAGCATCAACTACAAGGAGTAATCAACACTACTAGCAACCCACAGGTACCAATTTGTGGTTTTGGATACAAGATTGGATACAAGAGATGAACTAGGGTTTGGAGAGGAGATGGTGCTGGTGAAGATGTTGATGGAGATTGACCCCCTCCCGATGAGAGGATCGTTGGTGATGACGATGGTGATGATTTCCCCCTCCCGGAGGGAAGTTTCCCTGGCAGAACAGCTCCGCCAGAGCCCTAGATTGGTTCCGCCAAGGTTCCGCCTCGTGGCGGCGAAGTTTCGTCCTGTAAGCTTGCTTCTGATTTTTTCCAGGATAAGAGGCTTCATATAGCAGAAGATGGGCACCGAAGGGCCACTAGGGGGCCCAGGAGACAGGGGGCGTGCCCCCCACCCTCCTGGCCAGGTGTGGGCCCCCTCTAGTGTTTTCTTTGCTCAATAATTCTTATTAATTCCTAAAGTGACTTCCGTGGAGTTTCAGGATTTTCGGAGCTGTGCAGAATAGGTTTCCAATATTTGCTCCTTTTCCAACCAGAATCCCAGTTGCCGGCATTCACCCTCTATAAACCTTTGTAAAATCAGAGAGAATAGCCATAAGTATTGTGACATAATGTGTAATAACAACCCATAATGCAATAAATATTGATATAAAAGCATGATGCAAACTGGACGTATCAACTCCCCCAAGCTTAGACCTCGCTTGTCCTCAAGCGGAAGCCGAAATTGAAAAATATGTCCACATGTTTAGAGATAGAGGTGTCAATAAAAATAAAATACGGACATGAGGGCATCATGATTATTCTTATAACAGCAACATACATGAATTTTGTCATATGATTTCTTATACTCAAGTAACAATCTATTGACAATGTCAAGTATGGTTCAGAAACTTCATTCAGAACCAACAAACTATAATCTCAGTCATTGAAGCAATTGCAATTTGTCAATACATCGGAAAGAGTCAAAGATAGAGCTTTTCAGCAAGTCCACATACTCAACTATCATATAGTCTTCTACAATTGCTAACACTCACGCAATACTTATGGTTATGAAGTATTAATCGGACACTGAGAAAGATAGGGGCTTATTGTGTTGCCTCCCAATGTATTCACCTTTGGGTGATGTCAACAGTAATAGTACATGCTAACTTACATCCAATTGGATATATGTATCAGGATCTTTCCAACACGAGGTGCTTGCCAAAGGATAAAATGAAAAAGGGAAAGGTGAAGATCACCTTGACTCTTGCATAAAGTAAAAGACATAAAGTAAAAGATAGGCCCTTCACAGAGGGAAGAAGAGGTTGTCATGTGCTTTTAGGGTTGGATGCACAAAATCTTAATACAAAAGAACGTCACTTTATATTGCCACTTGTGATATGAACCTTTATTATGCAGTCCGTCACTTTTATTACTTCCATATCACACGATCGTATAAAGCTTATTTTCTCTGCACTAATAAGTCATACATATTTAGAGAGCAATTTTTATTGCTTGCAACATGACAACTTACTTGAAGGATCTTACTCAATCCATAGGTAGGTACGGTGAACTCTCATGGCAAAACTGGGTTTAAGGATATTTGGAAGCACAAGTAGTATCTCTACTTGTGGCAAGGAATTTGGCTAGCATGAGGGGGAAAGGCAAGCTCAACATGTTAGGGAGATCCATGACAATATACTTTAACTGAGATGTGAGAAAACATAAACCATTACGTTGTCTTCCTTGTCCAACATCAACTCTTTAGCATGTCATACTTAATGAGTGCTCACAATCATAAAAGATGTCCAAGATAGTATATTTATATGTGAAAACCTCTCTTTCTTTATTACTTCCTATTAATTGCAACGATGACCAAAACTACGTTTGTCAACTCTCAACAACATTTATGCCTCATACTCTTTATATGTGAAGTCATCACTATCCATAAGATCAATATGAACTCTTTTATTCTTTTTATTCTTTCTATTTTCTCAAGATCATAGAAAGATAGCAAAGCCCTTGACTCAACACTAATCTTTATTATATAGCTCACGGACTCGATTACATAGAGAGATCACAAAGCAAAACTCAAAACTATTCCATACCAAAACTTTTTTCTACTAGATCTAGATATTACTAAAAGGATCGAACTAAGTAAAACGGTAAAGATAGGAGTGTGATGGTGATACGATACCGGGGCACCTCCCCCAAGCTTGGCAGTTTCCAAGGGGAGTGCCCATACCCATGTGATTATGTCCTCGGAGGTGACGAAGGTGGTGATGATGATGGTGGAGGCTTGTTCCTCAATTTACGCTTGAGGACAACATTTTGCTCCTTTAGATCATCAATATCCCGCTCAAGACTTAATATACTTCTACGTAGTTCCTGTTTGTTTTCCTGCAAGAGACGAAAAGGGATAAACTCGATCTTTGGCTTCTTTGCTATATCAGGGAGGCTTGACTTTTTAAACTCCACATGCATGTCCCCAGGTTGAGGTAATGGGGCTTCATCTTCGTTTGAGCTTCTCTCCTCCTTTCCCTTAGGCTCATAGTCTTCCTCTTCCTCAGTGGTCCAGCCACCATGCTCCAAGTCCCCATAGACCTTAGGGTCTTCAAGGAAATTAGCCACATAGCTTTCTCCCTCCGAATCCTGTGACAACATATTGCTCTAACCTGCAACAGAAACAACTCTAAACGAAAACAGAGGGTTTTTGCGTGATACGGTGGTCGAAATCTTCGGGAGATTATATAAATGAATTTTTACCGACCAAAAGAAGTGACGTGCAAGAAAATAGAGTCCGGGAGGTACACGAGGTGCCCACGAGACAGGGGGGCGCGCCCAGTAGGGGGGGGGGGGCGCCCTCCACCCTCGTGGAGGCCTCGTGTCCTTCTCGGATTACTTCTTGCTCCCCAAAATCTTAAATATTCCAAAACGGAGAAAAATTGCCATTAGAATTGTTTTGGAGTCGGTTTACTTACCGTACCACATACCTATTCCTTTTCGGAGTCTGAAACATTCTGGAAAGTGTCCCTTATGTATTCCTACGGGGTTACGGCCTCAATAATATTAGTTTCAACATTGATAGGATTACCTGAGATATAATGTTTGATTCTTTGACCGTTCACTACCCTCGGACTTGTGCCTTCGAAGTTGTCGATTTTTATGGCACCGGAACGATAGACCTCCTCGATAACGTAAGGACCTTCCCACTTAGAGAGAAGTTTTGCTACAAAAAATCTTAAACGCGAGTTGAATAGCAACACATAATCACCTACGTTAAACTCACGCTTTTGTATCCTTTTGTCATGCCATCTTTTAACTTTTTCTTTGAACAATTTGGCATTCTCATAGGCTTGGGTTCTCCATTCATCAAGTGAGCTAATATCAAATAATCTCTTCTCACCGGCAAGTTTGAAGTCATAGTTGAGCTCTTTAATAGCCCAATATGCTTTATGTTCAAGTTCGAGAGGTAAGTGACACGCTTTTCCATAAACCATCTTATATGGAGACATACCCATAGGATTTTTATATGCAGTTCTATAGGCCCATAATGCATCATCAAGTTTCTTGGACCAATTCTTTCTAGATCTATTCACAGTCGTTTGCAAAATTAATTTGAGCTCTCTATTACTCAACTCTACTTGACCACTAGACTGTGGGTAATAAGGAGATGCAATTCTATGATTAACATCATACTTAGCAAGCATTTTACGAAAAGCACCATGAATAAAATGTGAACCACCATCAGTCATGAGATATCTAGGGACTCCAAACCTCGGGAAAATAACTTCCTTAAGCATCTTAATAGGGGTGTTATGATCAGCACTACTAGTTGGAATAGCTTCTACCCACTTAGTAACATAATCAATAGCAACTAAAATATGTGTATATACATTAGAGGCAGGAAAGGGTCCCATATAATCAAAGCCCTAAACATCAAATGGTTCAATAAAAAGAGAATAATTCATTGGCATTTCTTGACGTCTACTAATATTACCAATTCTTTGACATTCATCACAAGACAAGATAAACTTACGAGCATCTTTGAAGAGAGTAGGCCAATAAAAACCGGATTGCAATACCTTATGTGCAGTTCTATCTCCAGCGTCGTGTCCTCCATATGATTCGGAGTGACACTTGCGTAGGATCTGTTCCTGTTCATGCTCAGGTACACAACGTCTAATAACACCATCTACTCCTTCTTTTTAAAGGTGTGGATCATCCCAGAAGTAATGTCTTAAATCATAAAAGAACTTTTTCTTTTGCTGGTAAACTAGGTGGTATAAATTTAGCAACAATGTAATTAGCATAATCAGCATACCATGGAGCAGTACGAGAAGCATTAATGACCGCTAATTGTTCATCAGGAAAGCTATCATCAATAGGTAGTGGGTCATCAAGAACATCCTTTAACCTAGACAAGTTGTCTGCAACGGGGTTCTCAGCTCCCTTTCTATCAATAATATGCAAATCAAATTCTTGGAGCAAGAGAACCCATCTAATAAGTCTAGGCTTAGCATCTTTCTTTTCCATAAGATATTTAATAGCAGCATGATCAGTGTGAATAGTAACTTTAGAATCAACAATGTAAGGTCTGAACTTATCACATGCAAAAACGACTGCTAAGAACTCTTTTTCAGTAGTAGCATAATTTCTCTGGCAGTATCAAGAGTTTTACTAGCATACTGGATAACATTTAATTTCTTATCAACTCTTTGCCCTAGAACATCACCTACAGCATAATGCCTAGCATCACTCATAATTTCAAAGGGTAAGTTCCAATCAGGTGGCTGAACAATAGGTGCAGTGATCAAAGCTTTCTTAAGTATTTCAAATGCTTCTACACAATCATCATCAAAGACAAAAGGAATATATTTTTGCAATAAATTAGTCAGAGGCCTAGAGATTTTAGAAAAGTCCTTAATGAACCTCCTATAAAAACCGACATGACCAAGGAAACTTCTTATACATTTTATATCCTTGGGACATGGCATCTTTTCAATAGCATCAACCTTAGCTTTATCAACTTCAATACCTCTTTCAGAAATTTTATGCCCCAAGACAATGCCTTCATTAACCTTAAAGTGGCACTTTTCCCAATTGAAGACGAGACTAGTGTCTTCACATCTCTGCAAAACTCGATCAAGGTTGCTCAAAAGAGGATCCATATACGAAGAAATCATCCATGAATACCTCACAAATATTTTCACAAAAGTCAGACAATATAGCGATCATGCATCTTTGAAAGGTAGTAGGTGCATTACATAAACCAAAAGGCATACGTCTATAAGCAAAGGTACCGAAAGGGCAAGTAAAAGTAGTTTTTGATTGATCCTCCGCTGACACAGGTATTCGAGAGAATCCAGAATAACCATCTAGAAAGCAGAAATGTGTATGTTTGGATAGTCTTTCTAGCATTTGATCAATAAAAGGTAAAGGGTAATGATATTTCTTAGTAGCTTTATTTAATTTACGAAAATCAATTACAATCCTATAACCTGTAATAATTCTTTGCGGGATCAATTCATCCTTATCATTAGGAACAACAGTAATACCTCCCTTCTTAGGGACACAATGGACAGGACTTGCCCAATCACTATCAACAACGGGATAAATTATACCTGCCTCAAGGAGCTTTAGTATCTCCTTTCTTACCACTTCTTTCATCTTAGGATTTAACCGCCGTTGAGGATCTCTAGCTGGTTTGGCATCTTTCTCCAATTTTATCTTGTGTTGGCAAAGAGTGGGACTAATGCCCTTAAGATCATCCAGAGTATATCCAATAGCAGCACGGTGCTTCTTCAGAGTTTTCAATAATCTTTCCTCTTCTTGCTCTGTAAGGTTAGCACTAATAATAACAGGATATATCTTCTTTTCATCAAGATAAGCATATTTAAGATTATCAGGTAAAGGTTTGAGCTCAAACACGGGATCACCCTTGGGTGGAGGGGGATCCCCTAGGATTTCAACAGGTAAGTTGTGTTTCAGAATAGGACCCTGTTGAAGGAATACTTCATCTATTTCCCTTCTTTCATTCATAAACATATCATTTTCATGGTCTAGCAAATATTGTTCTAACGGATCATTAGGAGGTACGGCAATAGAAGCAAGACCAATAATTTCATCCTTACTAGGTAATTCTTTATCACGGGGTTGTCTACGAAACTTAGCAAAATTAAAATCATGAGACATATCCCCTAAGCCAATTGTAACAACATCCTTTTTGCAAGCAATCCTAGCATTAACAGTGTTCAAGAAGGGTCTGCCAAATATAATGGGACAAAAATCATCTTGTGGGGAACCAAGAACAAGAAAATCAGCGGGATATTTAACTTCCCCACACAAGACTTCGACATCTCTAACAATCCCAAATGGCTTAATAGTATCTCTATTGGCAACCTTAATTGTAACATCAATATCTTCTAACTCAGCTGGTGCAATATCATGCATAATTTCTTCATATAGGGAAAAAGGTATTGCACTAGCACTAGCACCCATATCACATAAGCCATGATAACAATGATCTCCTATTTTAACAGAAATAACAGGCATGCCTACAACAGGTCTATGTATCTTAGCACCTGGTCTAACAATATTAGCAGTTTCACCATAGAAATAAATAACATGCCCATCTATATTATCATCCAAGAGATCTTTAACCATAGCAATACTAGGTTCGACTTTGATTTGCTCAGGGGGTGTATATGTTCTAGTATTACTCTTACGAACAACAGTTGAAGCTTTAGCATGATCCTTTATCCTAACAGGAAAAGGAGGTTTGTCAAAATAAGTAGTAGGAACAATAGGATCATTATAAGCGATAATCTTTTCTTCAACTGTAATAGGTGCAACTACTTTTACTTCAGCGGGAGGATTATATTTAAACCACTTCTCCTTAGGGAGATCAACGTGAGTAGCAAAAGATTCACAAAAAGCAGCTACTATCTCAGAGTCAAGTCCATATTTAGCACTAAATCCACGAAAAGCATCGGTATCCATAAAAGATTTAACACAATCAAACTTAGGTGTCATACCTGACTCCTTACCATCGTCGGAACCCCAATCTTCAAAGTTGCGTTTAGTTCTTTCCAGTAAATCCCACTTGAATTCAGTAGTCTTCAGCATATAAGAACCAGCAAAGGAAGTATCAAGGATGGTGCGATCATTGAAAGAAAGCCGAGCATAAATTTTTTGAATAATCATTTCTCTTGAGAGCTCATGATTGGGGCATGAATATAACATTGACTTAAGCCTCCCCCAATCTTGAGCGATGCTTTCTCCTTCGCGAGGCCAGAAATTATATATGCAATTACGATCACGATGAACAAGATGCATAGGATAGAACTTCTGGTGAAATTCTAATTTCAATCGTTTATAGTTCCAAGATCCTGTATCATCACATAGCCTATACCATGTCAATGTGTATCCCTTCAAAGATAAAGGGAAGACCCTCCTCTTGACAACATCATCGGGTATACCTGCAAGCTTAAATAATCCACAAACTTCATCCACAAAGATAAGGTGTAAATCGGGATGCAATGTTCCATCTCCTGCAAAGGGATTAGCTAGCAGTTTCTCTATCATACCCGAAGGAATCTCAAAGTAAACATTTTCAGTAGGTTCAGTAGGTTGAGGAGGAACTCTTTTCTCTACTGGTTGGGGCAAAGATGCCCCGAACTAGCCCCTCAAAGGATTAGTTTCCATAGTAACAAGTGACAGAAAATTTCAGCACACTATATAAATGTTTCCTTACCAAGCTCCACTCACCAAAGGCGCTTCACTCCCCGGTAATGGCACCAGAAAAGAGTCTTGATGACCCACAAGTATAGGGTTTCTATTGTAGTCCTTTCGATAAGTAAGAGTGTCGAACCCAACGAGGAGCAGAAGGAAATGACAAGCGATTTTCAGTAAGGTATTCTCTGCAAGCACTGAAATTGTAGGTAGCAGATAGTTTTGTGATAAGATAATTTGTAACGGGTAACAAGCAATGAAAGTAAATAAAGTGCAGCAAGGTGGCCCAATCCTTTTTGTAGCAAAGGACAAGCCTGGACAAATTCCTATAATGAGAAAAGCGCTCCCGAGGACACATGGGAATTATCGTCAAGCTAGTTTTCATCACGCTCATATGATTCGCGTTTGTTACTTTGATAATTTGATATGTGGGTGGACCGGTGCTTGGGTACTTCCCTTTCTTGGACAAGCATCCCACTTATGATTAACCCCTATTGCAAGCATCCGCAACTACAAAAGAAGTATTAAGGTAAACCTAACCATAGCATGAAACTAGTGGATCCAAATCAGCCCCTTACGAAGCAACGCATAAACTAGGGTTTAAGCTTCTGTCACTCTAGCAACCCATCATCTACTTATTACTTCCCAATGCCTTCCTCTAGGCCCAAATAATGATGAAGTGTCATGTAGTCGACGTTCACATAACACCACTAGAGGAGAGACAACATACATCTTATCAAAATATCGAACGAATACCAAATTCACATGACTACTAATAGCAAGACTTCACCCATGTCCTCAGGAACAAACATAACTACTCACAAAGCATATTCATGTTCATGATCAGAGGAGTATTAATATGCATTAAGGATCTAAACATATGATCTTCCACCAAGTAAACCAATTAGCATCAACTACAAGGAGTAATCAACACTACTAGCAAGCCACAGGTACCAATTTGTGATTTTGGATACAAGAGATGAACTAGGGTTTGGAGAGGAGATGGTGCTGGTGAAGATGTTGATGGAGATTGACCCCCTCCCGATGAGAGGATCGTTGGTGCTGACGATGGTGATGATTTCCCCCTCCCGGAGGGAAGTTTCCCTGGCAGAACAGCTCCGCCAGAGCCCTAGATTGGTTACGCCAAGGTTCCGCCTCGTGGCGGCGAAGTTTCGTCCTGTAAGCTTGCTTCTGATTTTTTCCAGGATAAGAGGCTTCATATAGCAGAAGATGGGCACCGAAGGGCCACTAGGGGGCCCAGGAGACAGGGGGCGTGCCCCCCACCCTCCTGGCCAGGTGTGGGCCCCCTCTAGTGTTTTCTTTGCTCAATAATTCTTATTAATTCCTAAAGTGACTTCCGTGGAGTTTCAGGATTTTTGGAGCTGCGCAGAATAGGTTTCCAATATTTGCTCCTTTTCCAGCCAGAATCCCAGCTGCCGGCATTCTCCCTCTTCATGATAAACCTTGTAAAATCAGAGAGAATATCCATAAGTATTGTGACATAATGTGTAATAATAGCCCATAATGCAATAAATATTGATATAAAATCATGATGCAAAATGGACGTATCAATAAACACCTCAGTAGAGAAAGCCGAAAACTTACTGTCATGATGCGGCGAGAGCTGGTCAGCTATTCGGTGACTCAGTATAAATCTCTTGCGGTTTTTTCCGTGTCACATGAAGGACTGGCTTTTACCTGGTCAGGTGTCTACAGCAACCAAGTTTGGATAACCGAACGATACCAAGGGCCACGCCTACAATCTTATTGTCAAACTCCTATGGCTAAGTGAGAGTGATAAAGCCGCATAGTCTGATTGCCTGGTTCGCCGCACTAGCACTTCCTTCAAGGACCAAGTCGTTGGGTTAAGTGTGTTTTTGTGCTATTCCTAACACCCTCGTACTACCTACGCGAGGGGCTAAAGCCGACGACTGGCCAACTCTCAGATTCAATAAATGGCCGCAATGGAGGGAAAATAATTTCAGATGAAACAAGAAAAATATTATACAAATGACTTGTTTTCATAAATACAAAGTTCGGGCATCACAGATACATTCATTCAAAAATGATGTCTTTCGAACACTGGCCCCCTATAATGCGGGATCCTTCAAGGACGTCGTTGAAATACCGCTCCGGCATACGGCGCTCCTTGCCTGCGGGCGGTCCCTCGATTGCCAGACTAGTGGCATTCATCTTCGCCCACTGCACCTTGACACGGGCGAAGGCCATCCGGGCACCTTCGATACAGACTGACCGCTTTATAGCGTCAAGCCGTGGGCAGGCATCGACTTGCCGCTTCACAAGCCCAAAGCAGCTACTTGGTATGGGTTCGGCTGGCGAAAGACGGACTATAACACCCTTCATGGCCAGTTCAGCCATCCTATGTAGGTCGGTCAGCTGTTTCAGCTGATCACTGAGGGGCAGAGGATGCTCTGGCGCCAGGTACTGCGACCAGAATAGCTTCTCTGTCAAGATCCCCGCTTCGGCTCAGAGAATGCAGCATCAGCAATACTTCGGGGAAGATCCGCAAACACTCCTGGAGAACTCCAAATGCGTTTCAGTAAGGTGTACTTTCTCCTCACAATTTTGCTCTGCATATTAAAGGCCTTACCGCCACAATCTGCTTGGCCTCTCGGATCTCCCGACAGGCACCTTGGGCTTCAATCCGGGCCTCCTTGGTACTTTGGAGCGCCGTAGCAAGTTCGGAGTCTCGATCCGACACCTTGCGCTCCAAGGACTCACATTTGCTTATAGCATCAATAAGCTCTTGTTGGACTTCCTCCAACCTCGCTTCATGTTTTCGGGGGCGGTTTGTTCCTCGTCCCCCTCCTTCTTGGCCTCGGCCAGCGCATTCTTGACGGCTTCGACCTCAGACGTGTCAACTATGAGCATAATCATAAAGCTCAGTTAGATAACAAATTGGAACTCATATAATTTTAGATATGCTTCGGTATCACATACCTTGCTTTTCCTCCAACTTCTGCTTTAGTTCGGATACTTTGGCGGCATGCAAGGTTGTCGCTCACATCGAAGCTTGTTCATCAAACGGGACATGTTTGTTACCTCCTGCCAAACATTATTCGATCCTCTGTTCGGCCTTTTTTCGCGAACGTCAAACAGAGTCTCAGGGGCTACTATCTATACACAGGCATTCCTTTTGCAAATAGCCAAAAATATATTATGTCACATACCTGAAAGCCTGATAAAAGGTTGGTGTAGGCTTCGTTCAATCCGCTCTTAGCGGACCAAACCTTTTCAACCACCTTACCCATAAGGGTACGGTGTTCCTCCACAATGGAAGCACTCTAAAGCGCTTCCACCAGAGTGTCCGGCACCTCCGGGTTGATAGGGGACGCCGGTGGAGATGGCGCACCCCATTCTCTCGAAGGAGGCTGCTGGCCCGATTCCGGAGCCGTATGGGTCTCTGGAGTAATATTTGGTTGGGGGCCAAATTGAGCATGGCCCTTGTCGCCGGTCTTCGTGGGGGTCGATTTCCCCCTCTCTTTGGCGACAGAGGGATTACTCTCCGTCGCCACCTTCACGGCCTCCCGCACCTCCCCGTGACTTGGAGAGGTTCTTCGGGACAACACTTCAGTGTTGTCTGTGGCGGTGGGTGGAGAGACCTGCGGAGGCGAATCGCTCTCCATCACGTTCGGCCTTAGCGAGTTCCCAGATGACGGCGATCGTTGGGGGAGATCGCGAGCGAGACTGCAATGCGCAATTTAGTATGTTAAAATAATAAGGCATAAATTTAGATATATGTACGATGTCTTCGGATACTTATGATCCGGCCAAGGGCTTCGGCCTGGGGTGCCACTCAGGGATGGCATCGACATCCGCTTCAGAATCATCCGAAAGGGAGGGTTTCCCCTTCTTGGTCGCCTCCGCCTCCAGATCCCTGGAGCCTCCCTTTTCTTCTTTCCCCCTTTAAGGGGAGAATTGCTCCCTTCCTCCTCTACATCTTCATCATGAGAGGAGGAGGTCTCGGTATCTTCGGACACAACATCCGAAGCGCTCTTACGGCGGAGGACACCACTGGCCTCCTTGCCTTTCTTCTTGGCCTTCTTCTCCGGCTCCTAATATGGCACCAGAACCAGCATCTTCGTCAACAAAGGGATGGTTGGGTCTTCGGGCAGCGAAGCTGCACATCGGATTTGCTCCACCTTCTTTGTCCAGCCCTGTGGGAGCAATGGAAAGTTCAATATACTCCTTGGATTTGCAAATTAAAATCATCATAAAACTTACGGGAGTGGCCGGACGAGCGCAGTCGAGGCCGCGGTCTTTGGTTGTTTCCGACCATGACTTTTGAGCCTTGAAGAGCAGCTTCCATATGTCTTTGTGCATCGTGCCGAAGAACCGCTGCAGGGTCCGAGGACCGGCCGGGTTGAATTCCCACATATGTTGAGTCCGGCATTGACAAGGGAGAATTCAGCGAAAAAGCATCACCTGGATCACGCTGGCAAGGCTGGTGTTCTTGTTTATCATGCCCTTGACGCGACTCTCCAACGTCGTCACCTCGTCAAGCGACTCCCAATCTAGGCCCTTTTTGAGCCAGGATGTAAGCCGCATCGGGGGCCCAAACTTGAACTCAGGAGCGGCAGCCATGTGGTATCGCGGGGTTCCATGATATAGAACCAGCCCTGCTGCCATCCCTTGACGCTCTCCACAAAGGTCCCCTTTGGTCAGGTGGTGCCGCCGCACTCTGCGTGTTGGCCTTCGACCACCTTCGACTTCACATTGAAGACCTTGAGCTATTGGCCGAAGTGGGGAGGGATGCAGAGGAATGCCTTGCACACGATGATAAACGCCGAAATGTTGAGGAAGGAATTTGGGCCTAGATCATGAAAATCTAACCCATAGTAAAACATGAGACCGCAGATGAAAGGTTGAAGGAGAAACCCTAGTCCGTGAAGGAAATGGGGGATGAACTCTACCCTCTCATTAGGCTTCGGAGTGGGAATGATCTGCTTTTTGCCAGGGAGCCGGTGGATTATATCCACGGCCAGGTACCCAGCTTCCCGGAGATCCTTGATGTTCTCCTTTGTAAAAGAGGAAGCCATCCACTTGCCCCACTGTCGGCGTCCTAGACTTGGGGGTATCTAGTCCTGCCTGCCTGCGGTCCACTGCATGGCTCCATCGACGGCCTGGTACGGCCCAGCTTCAACACCAACATAGCAAGACCCTCGCGAGGGCCCGAGCCTCGCGAGGCGGACGACACCAAGACCCCCGAAGGAGTTGGCCTCCTCAGGAGGGCTCCTGAGGGGCGGAGTGTTCTATGCAGCTACCTCATGAGGCCCAGCTGACGTGAGCAATGACGACCTAGGCTAGGCAGGCGCCAGGTGGGTGTAGGGCGTAGGTTTCCTCTTTGGTGCGAGGGAGGCAAGCCACAGGCGCGGAGTCCTGAGGAATCAGCCAAAGGTTTCCATTCTGGTGCAACAAGACCAAGACCGCCAGGACGGAGGTCATCGCCGAGCCCACTGTAGCGTCACGACCAGAGGCTTTTCGCAGGCGAAGACTACTTTTGTCAGGATAGACTGTACTACTTGTCCCCTTTCAAATCTCGCTGTTGTGGAATCCCTTCCCGCTCATATTTGGGAGGAGGACCAAGGCACTATATATAGGACTTTGCCACCACCATAGAGAGGGACCAAAAACCAGAGCAAGTAGAGCACCACACCAGCTCAAGAACACCTCACCTCCTGGGGCTTGTTCATCCTTGTACTAGTTCATCCATAGCCCCTCGAGGCAATCCACCACACCACACTGGAGTAGGGTATTACCCCACAACGGTGGCCCGAACCAGTATTAATCTATGTGTCTTTGTGTCTCTGTGAGCTCTATGCTCTAGGCTAAGGAGGATCGTGAGTAGGTAGGCTGGACAGGTTGAGATCTCCGCACGCACCCCAGTGTTCGAACCTCTCACGGGTTGCCGGATTTCGAAATCCGACATTTGGTGCACCAGGTAGGGGTGCGTCGGATCCTCTCTTCCGTCGTTCGATCCACCACTGCTCCGACATCTCCATGGCCGAGACGTGCAAGGCTCGCGCCGAGCATCGGGCTGCAGTCGCCGCCCTCGTCACTCAGACGGCTCTGGCAGGTGATGGCTGCACCAGCCGCGCTCCTTCTCTGGCGGCCAATGCGCCACGGGCCCTGCCGGACACGAGCAGCAAGCTTCGTCGCTGCACCTGTCGGTGCGCCGTGACGGCCGCACCGCTACTCCATCGCTGACTCCAGTTTCTTCGTCATCCCACGCGCGCCACGGGCTGGTGGACGCGCAAGCCGATGTGCTCACGGCACATGAGCTTCTTCACTACCGCCCCGTGGGTGATCTCTATGAGGAGAGGCTCGAGCGCATCGCCGAGCTCATCAGCGTCGCGCACGGGGGCTCCGACGGGCCGGCTTGCTCGCTGCCTCAGCACCCACCTGCAGTAGGCAACGTCACGCACGGGGCTCCTCCCCCGCCTCCGGCCCGGAGCGCCATCGTCGAGCCAAGGAGTATGGCTCCACGGCGCGACCCGCAGCGCCCGGTGCCGTCTCGGGACGACGTGAGCTGCCAGGTGGTTCAACGTTCCCAAGGAGAGGCGCACGTGCTTCAAGCGCCCCAGCACCAGGCTCGCGAGCCGCCATAGGAGGTGGCGGTGCGCATGCACCAGGACCATGTTCCACCCCCTCGACAACCGCCGGTGGCCACGACAGGATGCCGTGCGTTCACTGCAGGACTCCGCAATGTCGTTTGGCCGAGCAAGTTCAAGCCCGACCTACCTCCATGCTATGACGACACCGCAGACCCCGTAGAGTTCCTATAGCTCTACGAGCTGAGCATCGAGGCGGCCAACGGCGACGAGAAGATCATGGCAAACTAGTTCCCAATGGCCCTCAAGGATGGCACACATTCTTGGCTCATGAACCCGACCGAGGGGTCGGTTTCTTCCTGGGAGGAGATGCGCAGCCGCTTCATCGCCAACTTCCAGGGCACCCGTGACCGTCCGCCGGCTGCGGGCGACCTGCACCGTGTCAAGCAGCAGCCTGGGGAGACCCTGCATAAGTATATCCAGCGCTTCAACAACGTCCGCCTCAAGATTCCCAAGGTGTCTGACGAGGCCATCATCTCCGCGCTCACCGATGGCGTCCGCGACATCAAGATGAAGGAGGAGCTCGCCATCCACGAGGACCTCTGCACTGCTCTGGAGATGTTCAACATGGCGAACAAGTGCGCGAGGGCTGAGGAGGGACGCCTCTCCCTCCTCGAGCTCCCTGATGCTGATCCAGAAGACAAGAAGACCAAGACCAAGAACACAAAGCACAAGGGGCCGACCATGCTTGCGGCAGAGCCAGAGACCAAGCGCGGTTGCGACCATCCCGAGTCATCCAAGGGCAAGCGATCATTCTGCACCTTCCACAACATCTACAACCACAACACCAGCGACTGCCAGGAGCTCAGGGCTCTCCATGATGGGCACCTCGGTTGACGCCCTGAGCGGATCTATTGGGGCTACGGTCGCGGAGGTGGCCGAGGCGGAGGTCACTGGGACGGACGCGCCCACCGTGAGGAGTGGCGCGACCAGCCTCGTGAGGACCGCTGGCAGGACCAGCCTTGCGAGGGCAACTAGAGGGAGCAGCCTCGTGAGGACTACCCTCAGGGCAATGCAGCTTTGCCTCCTCTTCCTCCACCGCCAAGAAGGAATGAGGATCACCATTAGGACGAGGGGGCTGGGGGCTTCCAGGAGCCGCGGGCCATCGCCTGCATCTTGGGCGGCTCACAAGCCCCAGCTTCTCACCGTGTCTTCAAGCAGTTTGCACGCGAGGTCAACGCGGCGCTCCCCAAGCTTGAGGCAACTCGCCCCGTCAAGTGGTCCAAGTGCGCCATCACCTTCGACTCCTCAGACCGGCCCAAGTGCGCGGCCACCGCTAGCACGCTCCCCATGCTCTGCTCCCTCATCATCAGCAATGTAACCGTCACCAAGACTCTCATTGATGGCGGAGCAGGGCTCAATGGTCTCTCAGTCCAGATGTTCGACAGGCTCTAGGTGCCATACTACCAGCTGCACCCCACCAAGCCATTCTCAGGAGTGACCGATGGATCAACACACCCGATCGGGCAAGTTCGCCTCCCTGTCACCTTCGACGAGCGCAACAACTACCGCACCGAGCTCATTGACTTCAACGTCGCCGACATCCGCCTGCCCTACAACGCCATCCTTGGGTACCCAGCACCGGCCAAGTTCATGGCGGCCACGCACCACGGCTACAACATCCTCAGGATGCCAGGAAGCAGCGGCATCATCACGGTCGCCTGTCAGGAGAAGGATGTGGTGTGCTCCCTTGAGGGCGCTTTCCAGGCTGCAGCAGTTGAGAACCCAGAAGAAGAAGATGGCACCCTTCCTCCAGAGGTCGCCCCCAAGACAAAGAAGTTGTAGATGAGCCAGGGGTCTCGTGAGGAAGCATCACTCGAGGGCGCGGCGCTGAGCCTCGCATCCCTGAATGCGGCACCTTCACCCATCGCATAGGAAGGCGCCTCCCGGCGCCCCTCTCAGGCTGGGCTCAAGGGCTCTCCTCTGGAGGGCCTCAGACCTAGCCCATGTCGCGAGATTGGCGCTCGGGCACCACGTGGAAGCGCTCTTCAGAGCACGCTTCCCAGGAGAAGGCATCATGCATGAGGTACCAGGCGTTCAGGAGTTCATCAGCAAGGCGATCGAGGAAATTCAGGAAGGAAGGGTTCTGCAAGGCGATCGTCGTGTGCCGCGGGGTGGATCTCACTGCCCTAGCGAGGGTAAAGAGTTCCGCGTCTGCATCGACATCCCTGGGATCAACAGGTCCGCGTCTCGACAGCTCATGTGGCCGTATGATGTCTGTCGATGCGAGGGACCACCTCACAGCTACGTCTGCATGCCTTTCGGCCTGGCGGGCGCGGCTGAGGCGTTCCAGCGCTGCATGAGGGATGCTCAGGCGGCCTGCGAAGCCAGGCACCAGGCAACCCTGGCGGAGATGGAGGAGCACCTTCAGGAGCCTTCCGGCCCGTCCGAGCCTCCCGAGGCCCGGCACCTGAGCAGCTCATGAGGAACGGCTTCAGTAGCACGCGCTTTTTGGCTACTTCAACAACTCTTCAGCAACGGTACCATGTGACATCTCCCCAATTCGTTCAGTTTGGGGGCGCCCCTCGGGCTGCATCATCCCCAGGCCGTGTAGGTTCATCCCTACGGTGTGTATTGTTTTGCATTCGCCAGGATTATCTAATCGTTTCCGTGAATTTATCTATGATCGTCACCTCGTGACATCTGCCTCACGACCTTGATGCGTCTGACTAACACCATTTCTGCACGAAACACACATCGGCACGGCGCTTGTGCTTGGGTCCGTCCCTGCAACGCTGATAAATCCGGGGATCAAGCTCTAGTTCGCGGCCCGCTTCGCATACACCACCTCGTAGGGTCCTCGGTGCCTCCGACACACGCCTAGGGCTCTCGGCCTCCTTGGTCATCTAACCTGCAGGATCACCCTACGAGGAGCCAAGGGTTCGGCCGGACGACCATCGTCCAACCTCGCGAGTCGCTTGCATGTTAAAGGGGGGCCTCCCGAGCACCGTGCCTCGGGAGCTCCTACTGGCTCTCTAGCACTCACCCTCTGGCCTTGACCACGGCATCACGACCTGGCATACCAGCGGCGGATGAGCTCGCTCGAGGGCCGAGTCCTGAGGATGTAGAGTACCTTGGCAAGCAAGGAAGGAGGGTGGCCAGGACGGGCTGCACCTGACGGCACCACAGGCGTGACGGCAAGCATTACCCCTCTGGTGGACTCAGATCGCAAAAGATAAGTCTCAACTCGCTACAGCGCCAGTTTCGTTGCACTCGCCCTGCCTTGCAGTTCCGTTTGTGCGATTCAACTCCCCTTTTCGATTTTTTGTACAACTACTTGCACGCCAAGGGGGACCTCGTGAGCATCTCGTCTCATGAGCTCTTACCGGACCTTGGGCCGCTCACCTCCTGGCCTTGACCACGGCATCACGACCTGGCATACTAGTGACAACTGAAGCCTGCCTGGGGACTGGGTCCCGCCAGCGTAGAGCGTCACATTGTCTAGGGAATAGAAAAAGGTAGGGACTTAGCCGGACTGGAATACGGGCATCCATTACAAAGTCAAAAGGAATAGCGATACTGTTTATACGTCCCGATCCTTACAAGCCCCACGGGGGCTGATTTTCGTCTCGCGCAGGAGAAACAACTACATGACCTTACGGCGTCGCTTACGACAGCGGGCGGCAGCTGTGGCAGCACTCCGGCCTCCGCGTGAGCTCGGTGGCACGTAGCTGTCGTCGCTCGACTCCGGAGAATCGCTGGGCTCAAGAGATTCGCTGGATTCCCAGGAATCGTCGTTGCTGCTAGACGAAGCGCTGAAGGGGGCGACGACACACCCAGCGCCCATGATGGCGTCCCTCGAGCTGTCTCCTCTGGGGCAGCACTCCAGCCGCTCGCCCTGCTCATTGAAGACCTTGAAGAACAAGGTGGCCGCGCTATCGTACTCGAAGTGGATCGCCAGGGCTCCCTCCGCTCGGCAAGCCCGGGCGACCTCGCCCCATCCTCGTGTCATAAAGACGTCTCCGAATGACACCACCTCGACCTCAGCCCCAGTGGCCAGGCTGTTGCACCCCGCGTGCTACAACCATAGCTCCACCGGTCCCCTTAGAGGCAGTTCACTGGCGAAGAACCGCGGGAATCGGATCCAAGTATCGGAGGCATCGCCACCCACACCACAAACTCGCGTGAGCTACACTCAGCGTGGGTCCGTGGCGCGGCCGATAGGACAATGGCGGCCCTGACATCTTCGCGAGGCGCCGCTCGGTGGTGCACTCCTTCACCTTGCGCCCGGGCGTACAAGGGGAGGGGGAAGCCAGGCGGAGGCCTCGATAGCCAAGGCCTGGCCACCTCTCGCCTCGCGCCAGCATCATCATGGAGGTGAAGTCGCTTCTTCGGTGGGAGAGGGCCCGGCACCTCCCTAAGAGGCTTCCCCTTCACTGCCGCAGAGAACCTCCTGATTGGCGCCATGGGAGCAAAGTGAAGAGGAAGAGAAGCAAGCAAGAGCAAGACGAAAGAGAAATGGGTAGGGGCTCCACCCGCTCGCACGTTTATAGCCGAGAGAAGGTAAATCGTCGGCCTCCCACGATCTCCAGTAATGATGATCCTTTCTGCATGCAGCATGCAGTTGTCAAGTTGAGCAGTTGTCGAGGCAGCGTGGGGAAGCAAAGACGCCCACGTCCAATCAACCGCCATGTGTCTTCAGGGCCGCAGGCTGATGGGGCCCGCAGCGCTCCGCACTTGCCCTTTGGCTTCGCCTAGAAGCGAAGTCCGAGCGCGCCTTGGGCCCGGGGCTACTATCGGCGTCCAGGACTTGGGGTATCCAGTCCTGCCTGCCTGCGGCCCACCACGTGGCTCCATCGACGACCTGGTACGGCCCAGCTTCAACACCAACATAGCAAGACCCTCGCGAGGGGCCGAGCCTCGCGAGGCGGATGGCACCAAGACCCCCGAAGGAGTTGGCCTCCACAGGAGGGCTCCTGAGGGGCGGAGAGTTCTATGCAGCTACCTCATGAGGCCCAGCTGACGTGAGCCATGACGACCAAGGCCAGGCGGGTGCCATGCGGGTGCAGAGCGCAGGTTTCCTCTGTGGTGAAAGGGAGGCAAGCCACAAGCGCGGAGTCCCGAGGAATCAACCAAAGGTTTCCATTATGCTGCAACAAGACCAAGACCGCCAGGACGGCAGGATGGAGGTCATCGTCGAGCCCACCGCAGCGTCACGACCAGAGGCTTTTCGCAGGCGAAGACTAGTTTTGTCAGGATAGACTATATTACTTGTCCCCTTTCAAATCCCGCTGTTTGTGGAATCCCTTCCTGCTCATATTTGGGAGGAGGACCAAGGCACTATATATAGGACTTAGCCACCACCATAGAGAGGGACCAAAAACAGAGCAAGTAGAGCACCACACCAACTCAAGAACACCTCACCTCCTGAGGCTTGTTCATCCTTGTACTAGTTCATCCATAGCCCCTCGAGGCAATCCACCACACCACACTAGAGTAGGGTATTACACCACAACGGTGGACCAAACCAGTATAAATCTCTGTGTCTTTATGTCTCTATGAGCTCTACGCGCTAGGCTAGGGAGGATCGCGAGTAGGTAGGTTGGGCAGGTTGAGATCTCCGCACGCACCCCAGTGCTCGAACCTCTCACGGGTTGCCGGATCTCGAAATCTGACACCTGCGCTCCAGATCCAGACATGGCTAGGGTGTTTGGTGGCAATGGAAAATATTGGGACTTGGGCGCCGGAGCTCGAATGGCAGATGGGCTGAGGAGGAAGAAGGCGTGGGGTAAAAAGACGGATCCTTATATTCTTATAGAGGCAGTGGATATCAAGCGCCCCCTCATAGGCCTTAAATCTTGCCTATTCCCAAGGGGACGTGTGAATGGCACGGTTGAATTACCCAAACCCCTATTAATGAGAATCCTGTGATAAGGGGACACGATCCCTGCTTTGACAAGACGTGCCTATGATCGTGCCTCGAAACATGAAGCGAGGGCAGTGAATTGGTTCAGCATAATAACAAGGCCATGACATAACGCCTCGCCGAAAAAATCGCCTATGGACGTGACTTACTTCGTTTTGAATATTGCCCTGACGGCTTAAGGCTATAATTATTTAATAGAGCCGGATGCAGCTATTTTGTGTGGAGGACTGCATTGGAGTATTCGGAGAAGGAACCTGCCTTGCAATGCCGAAGACAATCTATGCGTCGAGTACATCCTCATTGAAGCCCGGTTCAGGGGCTACTGAGGGAGTCTTGGACTGTGGGGTCCTCGGGGAGATGGCCTATGTGACATGGGCCAGACTGATGGGCCGTGAAGATACGAGATAGAAGGCCTTCTCCTGTGTCCGGATGGGACTCTCCTTTGCGTGGACGGCAAGCTTGGCGTCCGGATGTGTAGTTTCCTTCCTCTATAAACCGACTTTGTATAACCCTAGTCCCCTACGGTGCTTATATAATTCGGAGGGTTTAGTCCTTAGAGGCGATCACAATCATACATGCTAGACATCTAGGGTTTAGCCATTACGATCTCGAGGTAGATCAACTCTTGTAACCCCTATACTCATCAAAGTCAATTAAGCAGAAAGTAGGGTATTACCTCCATTAAGAGGGCCCGAACCTGGGTAAACATCGTGTCCCCTGCCTCCTGTTACCTTTGATCCTTAGACACATAGTTCGGGATACCCTACCCGAGATCTGCCGATTTTGACACCGACAGACGGCTCGGGGCACGGGCTTATAAAGGCCGAGGTCGGGGGGAAATCCGACTTGGGGAAGGGGGCACGGCGGCGGCGGCTCGGACTCCCTGCCGGAGTCCGGCTGGGACACGCGCGGCGACGATGGCGGTTGGCGGCTGGGCCTTGGCCTGGCTCGGCTGGGCTTGCCCAGTCGGTGCGCGCGACTTTTAAAAAAACACCACGAAGAAAAATCCTAATAAAATAAAATAAAAATCCTAAAAATTCCAGAAACAATTTTCACCATCCCTTCCTAATATTTGGGACAAAGTGAACATTTTTCTGGACTAAATGCAATTTTTAAAAATGCATATTTTTGTCTAATTCTACCGAATAAAAAATGATATATAATTCAAATAAAATAATTTGACTTCCAAATTTCTTTTCCAATATTTCTCCTCTATTTTGAAGAAGTCCTTTTATCTTCTCTCTTTATTTTTGTTGTTTTGGAATAATTGTAAAGAATTTGTTGAAATCAAATGGTCCCTCTTTTCAAATTTGAATAAATTCAAAAATGAAAATTTATGAAACCTCCAACTCTCTCCCTGGGGTCCTTGAGTTGCTTAAGATTTCTTGGATCTCAACCAAATAAAAACCAAAATGCAATAAAATATGAAATGCATATGAATGATCTATGTATAACATCCAAATTGAATATTGAGATGTTACAAATCCGTGAAGAAATGATGCTTAGCAAAGAAATCATCAACTTTGAATTTCTGCTTCTGAGGATTTTCTCGCTTGGGCTGAAGATTAACAGCTGAAGTCTTCACATCCTCTTGTTGCACAACCTATGGAGCCACCGACTGAGGAATTTCAGTGGCAGATTCATCAGCAGCTGTCTTGGTGTCCATTTCTTTAGCATCAATAGCTGGAGCTTCTTCAGGAATGGAGTGAATTGAAGTTTGACGTTCTTCAGATCCAGTATGAATTTCTTCAGTTTGAACTGGGGACTAAGGAATTTGATGTAGAGGAGTGGGCAGGGGTGAATTGGGATGATGTCTTTCCCAATAATCATCATTCAAAATAGGAGTTGTGGACCCATTGTCCACATCCTCATGTTCTTCATCAATTTCTTCAACACCTGCCTCTTCGGCTGTGAACTGAGGCATGGGTGATGATACCAGCAGAGTTGAAGGGATTTTATCCACTTCAATTTCTTCATCCAACTGCCCTGATGTAGCAGCAGAGGGATTTTCTTCATCATTGTCATCTGGAATGACGTATTCCTCACCAAAGGGAACAATCTCCTTTGATGGCATGCTTGAGAGAGGAACACATCAAAGGCGGAGATGAGGAACTTGCAGAGGCTCCTGAAGCAATAGAGATTCCAGTAGTCCGTTGGCATGTGGCAAGATGCACAGGTGCTGAGGACTTTGCAGGTGCAGCTGAGGATTTTGCAACTGAGGGAGCTGGAGCTGCATTTGAAGAAGTTGCATCAGGAATAGGCTGTGAGGGCTTTGAAGAACTTGGACTTGAGGGCATTGTAGCTGAGGAAGATGGCTTCACAGCTGATTTCTTTGGTATGGCCTTCTTGGGCTTGCTAGCAGAGGCCTCAGCAGCAGTAGTAGGGGAATCTTCATTGAATTTCTTCACTACTTCCTTTGCCATTTTAGCCAACTTGGCTTGGCCCTTGGCCCATTCCTTGGGAAATTCCTCACATCTTTTGACGCTAGAGGGATCAGCTTCTTGGCCTGGAGCCGATGGAGGTCTTAGACATGGAGGGTTAACTGCGAATTTCTTCATGTACTTTGGAGTGACATAACGATATTCCCTCCATTCTCTTGCCCAACTTCTTTCAATCCGCTGAATGCACAGTTTGTGCTAATTTTTGTTCTCCTTGCCATGAGTAGCTTCATCAGGAGTGCAATATTCATCATAGATGTCTTCAGGGATTTCAAAAGCTATGTTTGTTTCAGGCCTCTTTCCTCCTTTCCGAGGACGCTTACCATCTGCCATTTTCTGCACTTGAGGATTTTGAACAACCAAAGTTTCTGAGGAGGTGTGCAATTTGTCTTCTAGGAACGCTGCAAATGAGTTAAGTTGATGAGAACCTAGTGATTCAGCAACGTACATGTGTGCCTGTGAACAGAGTATAGGTGTGAAGAACTTGGAGAGGTCATATGCATTCTCAGAATTTGTTTTTAAAAAGGAATCAAGTTTGACGAATTTGACCATGGGTGTCTTGAGGAATTTCACTAAGCATTCTTGTCTTAGGTTCCAGAGTTGTATAGATTGAAAATCCACACAATTGAGGAATCTTGAAGAAAAACACATCATAGAGAAACAAATCAAGAACAGATGCAACCAGGTGTTTAAGAATATGGAACTTGAAGAATAAACACCTTTTGAAGATTTTGTGGAAATCATCAGAATCAACAAGGGCAATAAAAACAGATTTATTTACCCTTGATGAAGAACATGATGAATTGGGAGTGGAAGTGGAGAAGTTTGTCAATACAGATCTCCCACGCCCTAACTTGGCGGTGAGAGACAACTACGATGGTGGCAGAGGTAAAGATTTCCGCGGCCGGCGCGAGTACAACGGCGACAAGGTCGAGGCAGTGAAGCTCTTCCTCGCCGGCAACGATGGAGAGTAGCGGCGGCGCTAGGTCAGAGAGCTCGAGCGAGGGGAGTGAGATCAAGTGGGGTAAATGAGGTCTGAGGAGGAGAGGGGAATTTATAGCCGAGGTGAAAAACCGCTCATCCGAAGAAATTGGACGAAGGTGCCCTCACCCTTGCCATCCTAGCGACATGTGTCACCCACGTATTGAGAGGTGGAGATCGTGTTAGATCGTGGGTGAATAGTTTAATCCCGTTGTGGGATGCGTAACAATTTGAGCGGCAAAAGCCAAAAAAAATAGATAATAATATTTTAAATTTTCGTTTGCAAGTTCTTTAGCTGTCAAGGACAGAGTGAAGATTTTGAACAGGTTTCAAATAGAACGTACATGAAGAATTTGTGAATAGACTGGGTTGAGTTTAGCATAGAGGGGGAACGGGTCTGATCATATTCATTTAGATTAAGAAGTCAACTTGAAGAATTAGCAATAAGTGAATGCTGTTGAGGACATGAAAAAAATCAAGTGTGTATATATAGGCAATGAAGAGCACCAGTCGGAAAGCTACGGACAAGGCGCACCTTTCATATATTGGAATATTTTTGAGATTCCTTACAGTTTTTAGTTAATTTTGAAAATTGTGCGGCTGACGACGAGAGGCAGCGACCATTTTTCACGAATTTTTTACAATTCGCTTGTCGGAATGATCCAAACAATATGCTGTTGGAAAGATATCACCGAGATACAACTTTTTCATGTAGAACGCTCTCTCTAATTCCTTACGGTTTAAGAGCAGTTTTGAAACCAAAATGCGGATACTCTGTTTTTCGCGACACCAAAATCGACGCTGTACTGCATCAGACAGAAGAATGCACTGCTTCAGACTAAAAAACGCACTGCATCGGACAAGCAAGCGTACTTCATGATTTCTTTTGTCGGACGTAAAAGTTTTCAAGACGAGCGAGTGAATCGCGCTTCACGTCGAACATAAGTGAATCGCAACAGTATGGAGAAGTGAACCTCATTATTGGATGGAGAAGTGAATCTCATTATTTTTTTGTCGTTTACATGACATTTTTTTGCACTTCACAATGGTAGGTAGTGAACCATGACACATACCAAAAGTGAACCGCATTACTTTTTTTATTTTGCCTATTTTTTGCGTTTTTACTTTTTGGGTCTAAGTGAACCGCAAGACTCTTGAAAATGAGCCGCAAGCACTCTCGAAAGTGAACCACACTACTCTTTTTTAGTATTTTCAATTTCTTCAACAAACACAACATAAACATTTGCAAATACATTTTTTTAATGAAGTGTACTACAAAGTCCTTCGGAGCGGACTTTTTTAAAGACCGGAGTGCACTGCATTTTTCTATTTCTTTTTCTCTATAGAGTTTTGATTTTCCTGTAGTGCACTGCATATATATATTTTTGGTTTAAAAATGAAATATGCACTGCGGGGACGAGGCGAGCAGACTACATTTTTTGTTTGCACGCTACACATTACACATCGCGTTGGGACTGCATGGTCATGGCATCGGCTTCCCCGCTCACGAGAAAGGACTGCATAAGTGTTTCTTCATACACATTCATTTTTACGGAGCGAACCACATAAATTTTTGCCGGACTGCACTGCAAGTGTGCTCGCCACCAGACTGCACTACAAGCGCGCTTGCCATAGGACACCACCAGGAAGTGTGTTGATCAGCGACTCCCCTATCTGCTGGGAGAGGGAGAAGGAGCTCACCGGCGAGGAAGAAGAAGCTCGGCCGGCAGCTACCGAGGCACTAGATCCTGATCTAGATTGAGGTAGGACAGAGGCAACTAGGCGGATCAGGGCACGGCGGCCCTGGAGGAGGTTGAAGGGGTGGCGCAGGTGTGGTGGCGCTCCATCGGCCAGTGCCGCCCCGAACTGTAAGAGCTCGCCGCACCAAACTTATGACCTGCGAGTAATCCATGATTACAGTGACACAAAAATTTCAAAAAATAAAACATAGCCGTGAATTGAACTGCACGTCTCTCGCGTTGACCTGCATGTAAACACCGAAATGCACAATCACCAAGTGGACAACATGCGTGCAGAGTGTGCACCGCTGGTGACGTGCTACAACAGTGAGCCAGCTGAACTTCATTGTGGCAACAACGGAGTTGCACGGGGGAGGCACCAAAACACCAACGCTGGTGTAGGGGGAGGAAGATGGGAGCACGAAGGGGTTTCTCCGGTCGATGCAGGATGCGGCGAGGCTGCGGAAGGCGGCCAGCCGGCGCGCTGCAGCGGATCTGGCTGACAGCGATTGGATCCGACGGGAAAAGCCCGGCAACAGCCAGATCTTCAGCACCAACTCTGCTCGCCGACCCCGCCCGTGGAGTTACCTCGTTCACGGCGCGGCAGAGCCCGTCCTCGCCCCGGGACGGACCAGATTGAGGAAGAAGGGGCGCGGTGGGGGGATCTGATGGTGGCAGCTCGACATGTCACGGATCTCGCGGGATTAGGGAGGGTCGCGACGGGGAGGGCAGGGGCCAGCCGTTGCGGGGCGGCGCAGGGGCCGGGGCCTTGGAGGTCGGCCGTTGCGGGGCGACGCGGGGGGCCGGAGCCGTGGAGGCCGGCGTCATGGGGCGGGGCCGTGGGAGGCCGGTC
>NC_041385.1:354309498-354338063 GCF_002162155.2 Triticum dicoccoides | reverse complement strand
GTAGGAGATGGCGCCGGTTGGTGGGGTGGGGGAAGGGAGGGAGGTGGTGCCGTGGTGGAGGAAGGCAGGGAGGTTGGTGCCGTGGTGTGGTGGGAGTGGAGACGAAGAAGGTGGGTGGGTACGAGGAGATGCGGGAGGAGTGGTGGTGGACCTCCTTTTTTTTATTTCGCCTCGGTAGGGTGGGTTCGGGTGTTATCAGAATAAGATGATGTGTTAGCAGAATAAGGTCTTAAGGGTGTTATTAGAATAGACCCACCCTATATATATGTGTGTGTGTATGTGTGTGTGTGTGTGTCTATATATATGTGTGTGTGTGTGTGTGTGTCTATATATATATATATATAGTAGAGGCAATGAAGAACACCGGTCGGAAAGACTGAGGAAATTGCAAAGTTGGAGAATTTGAAAGGTGAAGAAATTGCAAAAAGAGAAAAAACTCAAATTTGAAGATTTTCAACTTTGGTTGGTGGCGTAACCCACAGTATAAGAATGATGATTTCAGGCACCACGTACAATTGTCGTAGGGTTCTGAGAGTCAAATTCTTCATTAATTTCTTCACACTTAGAGGGTTAGTCTTCATTGATTGAAGAAAAACGTTACTTCGTGTGTTGCACATCTAAGTCATCAATTTTGTATGAGTGTTAGGATGTGTGTCCTTTCAAAGGACATTCGAAGATTCTAAGATATTTAGCTCACACCGCAACTTGTTAAATCTCTCCTCATCCAAGGGATTTGTGAAGATATCTTCCATCTGATCTTCAATCCTCACGTGGTCGATGGGGATGTCACCCTTCAACACGTGATCACGAAGAAAATGATGACGAATCTGGATGTGCTTTGTCTTCAAGTGTTGAACTGGGTTGTGAGCAATCTTGATAGCACTCTCATTGTCGTAGTAGAGTGGCACATTCTTCACATTGATGCCATAGTCCTTGAGGGTTTGCTTCATCCATAGCAATTGAGCATAGCAAGAACCGGCAACAATGTACTCAGCTTTAGCAGTAGAGAGTGATTCGAAGTTCTACTTCTTCGAGGACAAACATACCAAGGATCGTCCGAGGAAATGACATGTGCCTGATGTTGACTTGCGATCCACCCGATCACCAGCATAGTCAGAGTCAGAATATCCAATGAGATCAAAAGTCGAGCCCTTGGGATACCATAATCCAAGTGTTGGAATGTGAGCTAGATATCGAAGAATATGTTTCACATCCTTGTGGTGTGCTTCCTTCGGTGTAGCTTGAAATCGGGCACACATGCAAACTCTAAGCATAATATCTGGCCTAGATGCACATAGATACAATAAAGAGCTAATCATGGAGCGGTATATCTTTTGATCGAAGTCTTTACCATTTTCATCGGTGCATACATGGCCATTTGTGGGCATAGGGATTTTGACGCCTTTGCAATCTTGCATGCCAAATTTCCTCAACACATCCTTGAGGTATTTCTCTTGAGATATGAAGATGTCGTTGCATTGTTGACGAATTTGAAGACCTAAGAAGAATTTCAATTCTACCATCATAGACATTTGATATTCTTCACTCATCGTATAGGCAAATTCGTCACTGTCATTGGTTAGCACAGCCAAAGATAATATCATCAACATATATTTGGCACACGAATACTTCAACATCACATGTTTTGGTGAAAAGAGTTGGGTCAAGTGAACTGGGTTTGAAGCCTTTCTTCATGAGGAATTCCTTCAAAGTTTCATACCATGCCCGAGGGGCCTGCTTGAGGCCATAGAGGGCCTTATTGAGTCTGAAGACATGATCAGGAAGCTTTGGATCCTCAAAACCTGGTGGTTGAGCAACATATACTTCTTCCTCAAGCTTACCATTGAGGAATGCACTTTTCACATCCATTTGATATAAGATGATATTATGATTAGCATAAGCAGGCAATATGTGAATAGCCTCAAGTCTAGCAACAGGTGCAAAAGTTTCATCGAAATCAATTCCTTCAACCTGTGTGTAGCCTTGAGCTACAAGACGATCCCTATTCCTGACCACAAGGCCATTTTCATCTTGCTTGTTGTGGTAGATCCATTTTGTGCTGATGTTATTGTGTTTGCGTGGGTCTAGTCGTTTGACAAGCTCCCACACATTGTTGAGCTCGAATTGATGTAATTCCTCTTGCATAGCTTGAATCCACTCAGGCTCCAGAAATGCCTTATCAACTTTGGTGGGCTCTGTGATAGAGACAAAAGCAAAGAGCCCACAAAAATTAGACAAATGTGAAGCTTTTGAGCGTATGAGAGGACCTGGTGCGTTGATGTCGTCGATGATTCTCTCAATCTGCACTTCATTTGCAATGCAAGGATGAGCAGGTTGACAACTTTCATTTGGCTTAACATTTTCTTCAGAGCCATTTCCTTCAGGTGCACCAGTATGATTTTGTTCACGTTCTGGAATGACTTCTTCGGCAGATTCTTCAGTGGGCATTACATCCTCAATAGCCTTGAACTTGATGGATTCCTCAGGTGACATTTCATCTAGCACAGGAGGTAGGTGCTCTCTTTGCGAGCCGTTAGTTTCATCAAACCGCACATCTATAGTTTCAACAACCTTGTGGTGATAGGTGTTGAAGACTCTGTAGGTGTGCTAGTCCTTTCCGTAACCAAGCATAAAATCCTCATGTGCTTTCAGTGCAAATTTAGAATTGCGAAGAGGATCTCTAATACATGATTTAGCACCGAAGACTTTGAAATAACTCACATTGGGTGATGAGGACATCAATACAATTGTTACACCCACAACCCCTGCTACTATACATACTGGACCAATTACTAGAGTTCGCGCACACCAACTAAATTACCAGGTACTTTTGTTTCTTGGTAATGATTCTAATGTTCATGAGAATATGATGCTGCCTAAATTGGATACATTTGTTTTGCTTACAAATGAAGGGCCTAGCTTGGAGAAGGATGAACATTGGAGCAAGAACAAGCATGGAGATGATGGCATGCGCAAGGGGAACAAGAACGGAGTTACAAGTGATGATTTCAGGACTTTGAAGCCACCATAATGGGTGCATGAAGCCTTGGACGAAATATACAAGATGCCACTTCATAAATTTCGTCCCGAGGCTATTCTAGGTGCTGCGTCACCTTATTATTGGGCCAGGCCCATGTAATTTCGAAATACATAAGTATAGGCTATTTTTAGAGTCCGTATGTGTGGGGAAACAAGAGATAGGGTTGATTTCGGACCCCTCCACCAAGGGCCACGAAATTCCCCCCTCTTCCTCCATATATACAGCCCTTAGGGCATCGTTTAGACTTTGGGTTTTGTTTAGATTAAAAGTTTGCCATAGCTGCAACTTCGCGTACTTCGTTTGTGTTCAACGACCAGACAAAGGCGTCACAGAACCCCACCTTGATCAATAAAGCTTTCATCTTATATTCGCAATATCCAGATTGCAATCTCAGTTTCTTGCTTGTTCTTCGTTTGCTCGCAGGAAACAGACCCTCATGGTCAGGTTGATCATGCTCCGGCGTGGTCAATAACTTCTCGGAGTTGGTTTAGCGATTGCTAAGGCGCGACGTCCTCCCACGTTCGTAGTCAGATCGTCAAAGTCGACTTCCACCAAAGCGAAATTCATCATCTCATCGAAAGACGGGACACCTTTGCCTCTATCAAGTGGTATCAGATTCCCAGGTTGCTCGGTTAGTTCATCATATCCGAACCAATCTGAGCCTTTGCATAATCTTTTTAGGGTTTTGATTTGTTGAATTTGCGGTTGCATCGTCGTGTCTAGTTGCTGGTCTTAGCGTCTAGTCTTTTAGAGTTTCGAGTTCTGGTCATAAGTTGTCACGCCGCCACCGCACCATCATCATCGCCCCTGCCACCTACCACCACCGCTCCGAATCCGTATCCATATACCACCACCAATCCGTGTCCATATACCACCACCGATCCATATCCAAATACTACCACCGCTACCACCACCGCTGCCATATACCACCACCATATATCCACCACCAATCCGAGTTCCTTGCATATTAGGTTTGTTTTCGAGATTCATATAGTTTCCGATTCGTGTTTCCTTGCCGGAGTAGGTTTCGGAAAAAAAAGAGTCCAGAAACCACCCTCCGTTTAGGCCCAAAATTTTCCAAAAACGCACTTGACAAAAAAAATTCTGGCCATCCTATTTTTAGGTGTTTCTAAGTGTCTCTAGCACAGTCTAGCCTAGGACCAGCACAGTACCGTCGTTGAGCGTTTATTCAACTTTGCATCTCTGAATTGATTATTGCTGACCTTTTTTGCTACCATATTATAAGCCTTCCCAGCTCCACATACATCTACGTCGTGCGTTTGACTCTCCCTGGTAATCGCTCTATCCAAGCTTTGAGAGTTTTGACTACAACGGTTGCCGATCACCGCCTGCTGCTGGGTAAGAACTGGTAAGAATTTGAGATTTGCTTGACGGATTTGTGACACCCACCACCACCTCTTGTTAGTAGTCTGCAGGATCATATTCTTGTGTGTTTCTATTGCTGCTAACCATGCCAGGATCACAAGCCGACGAGACTGACTGGGAGAACATGACGAATAAGGATTTTACATGATAAATTTCAGCAGATGGTGAGTGGACAGGTGTAGGATGTGCTAAACAGATTTGAAGAGGCCATGGAGAAGATAGATGGCATGGAGAAGACGTTCGAAACAAAGCTCGATAACAAGTTTAATGAATTGCTCGCGCGTCTTCCACCACCACCACCCGCTGCACCTAACGCACCTCTACAACAACAACAACAACAACGACGACTACCTCCACGTCGCGAAACAGACCTCCGCCGAGCGAGCCGTGTCCCTTTTACGTTTGGCCAAACTATTGGTGCTGCTGTTGATACTTCTGTGGCTCCTGCTGCTGATGCGGAGGAGGATGATTATGTGGGAGATTATGAGGATGAGGTTGATCAAAATCAGAACTACGTGCAACCACCTGCACCACAACAACCAGGTCGTCCACATGCAAATAATCACAATGGTAGGGCTCTCCCTCAGGTACGAGATCATGACCATCTTCCTAAACTGAAATTGAATATTCCACCATTTGAGGGGAGATATGTTCCTGATATATATCTTACTTGGGAGTTAGAAACTGAACAACGATTTACATGTTTACAATATCCCGAGGAGAGACGGGTTGCCGCTGCTGTTTGTGCTTTCACTAGTTTTGCATGTGTATGGTGGTCTGAACATTGTAGATTATATCCTATTCCAACTACTTGGGCTGCTTTGAAAACTGCTATGCGTACTCGTTGGGTTCCACCATATTATCAACGTGAATTGCTTCAAAAATTGCAGCGCTTAAGACAAGGATTTTTTTTTGTAGAAGAATATTATCAGGAATTACAAACTGGCATGATTAGATGTGGTATTGTTGAGGAGCATGAAGCTATGCTTGCACGTTTTCTGGGTGGATTAAATAGAGAGATTCAGACCATTCTAGACTATAAGGAGTATACTAATATCACTCGTTTATTCCATCTTGCTTGTAAAGCTGAACGTGAAGTGCAGGATCGACAAGCATTGGCGCGAACTAACTTTTCTGCAGGCCGACCTTCATCATGGACACCGCGTGCATCTTCTACTTCAACTGCACCAGCACCTCCATCAAGTGCCACCTCCAGCCGTGATACAAGAAAGCAGACACAACCACCATTATTTGCCAAGAGCGAACCTGCCGGGCCTCCACAGAGTTCTTCTTCCATGGCATCAACAGGGCACACAAGTGATATTATTTGTCGTCGTTGTAAGGGAAGAGGTCATTATGCGAGACAATGCAAATCTCAGCGTGTGATGATTGCTACTGAGGATTGTGGGTATGATTCCGCTAATGACTATGATGAGGAGACTTTGGCTCTTATTACACGTGAAGAACATGGTGGAGATGATTCTGATCATGAGACGCAATACATGGCTCCTGAAGACGCTGACAGGTATGAATGTTTAGTTGCTCAACGTGTTTTGAGTGTCCAGGTCACACAAGCTGATCAAAATCAGAGGCACAATTTGTTCCATACCAAGGGAGTTGTGAAGGAACGTTCTGTGCGCGTCATCATAGACGGAGGGAGCTGCAACAACTTGGCTAGCATGGAGATGGTGGAGAAGCTTTCTCTCACCACAAGACCGCATCCACATCCTTACTACATCCAATGGTTCAACAACAGCGGCAAGGTTAAGGTAACACGTACTATTCGTGTGCATTTTAGTATCTCTACATATGCTGATTATGTTGATTGTCATGTGGTACCTATGCAAGCATGTTCCTTATTACTTGGTAGAGCATGGCAATTTGATAAAAACCATGGTAGAAACAATCAGTATACTCTTGTTCATAAGGATAAAAATATTACTTTGCTTCCTATGACTCCTGATTCTATTTTGAAAGATGATATTAATAGAGCTAATAAAGCAAAACAGGAGAAGAATAAGAGTGAAAATCAGATTGTAGCAAAAGAATTTGAGCAACAAATGAAGCCTAATAATAAACCATCTAGTGTTGCTTTTGAAATTAAATTGAAAAGTGCATGTTTATTTGCCACCAAATCTAATATTGATGAGCTAGATTTCAGCAAATCTGTTTGCTATGCTTTTGTGTGCAAAGAGGCATTATTTTCATTCGAGGACGTGCCTTCCTCTTTGCCTCCTGCTGTCACTAACATTTTGCAGGAGTTCACTGACGTCTTTCCACAAGACGTGCCACCGGGATTACTGAGCATCAGATTGACTTAATTCCCGGTGCTTCACTGCCAAACCGTGCGCCATACCGTACCAATCCAGAGGAGACGAAGGAGATTATGCGTCAAGTACAAGAGCTTCTCGACAAAGGTTATATACGTGAATCCCTTAGTCCTTGTGCTGTTCCTATTATTCTAGTGCCGAAAAAGGATGGTACATCACGTATGTGTGTTGATTGTAGAGGCATTAATAATATTACTATTCGTTATCGTTATCCTATTCCTAGGCTAGATGATATGCTTGATGAATTGAGTGGCTCTACAATATTCTCCTAAGTTGATTTGCGTAGTGGATACCATCAAATTCGTATGAAATTGGGAGATGAATGGAAAACAACATTTAAAACTAAGTTTGGATTATATGAGTGGTTAGTCATGCCTTTTGGGTTAACTAATGCACCTAGTACTTTCATGAGATTAATGAACGAAGTTTTACGTGCTTTCATTGGATGATTTGTGGTAGTTTACTTTGATGACATATTGATTTATAGCAGATCTTTGGAAGAACATTTGGAACATTTACGTGCTGTTTTTATTGCTCTACGTGATGCACGTTTGTTTGGTAACCTTGGGAAGTGCACCTTTTGCACTGACCGAGTATCTTTTCTTGGCTATGTTGTTACACCACAGGGAATTGAAGTTGATAAAGCCAAGATTGACGCTATTGAGAGTTGGCCACAGCCCAAAACGGTCACACAAGTGAGGAGTTTTCTTGGCCTCGCTGGATTCTATAGGCGTTTTGTGAGAGATTTTAGCACCATTGTTGCACCTCTCAATGAGCTTACAAAGAAAGATGTGCCTTTTCTTTGGGGTACCGCACAGGAAGAAGCCTTCACGGTATTGAAAGATAAGTTGACACATGCTCCTTTACTCCAACTTCCTGATTTTAATAAGACTTTTGAGCTTGAATGTGATGCTAGTGGAATTGGATTAGGAGGTGTGTTATTACAAGATGGCAAACCTGTTGCATATTTTTCTGAAAAAATTGAGTGGGCCTAGTCTGAATTATTCTACTTAGGATAAAGAATAATATGCTCTTGTTCGGACTTTAGAAACATGGCAACATTATTTATGGCCCAAAGAATTTGTTATCTATACTACTATATAGTGTACGAGTTTTGAATGTTTGAATTCAAGCATTGAAATGCGTTTCTGGCCGTTCATTGGGCTCTATCCGACGGTTTATAACACAGGGATTCGCTGCTACAGTGCCATTCAGTGTTATCTGGGTCGTTCCAGAAATATCGATCGATTAGCACCGAGCAGGGAAACAGTCACCATGCTCGCATGGCCTAGAGTTGTACTTTTATAACATACTACCTATGGTGACACCTGCAGAGCTACATGGCCTGTGTGGTCAGATAAACAAATACGACAGGAGGTGAAAAAGTAGAAGGATAAAAAATAAAATATAAACAAATCAAACCAGGTGCAACGCCCACATTCGTACTTCTTTTTTAGCAATGCATGTACGTCATACGATACATGGCCTCACTGCTGCATTCTAGGTGGAAGGTTGTAGTAAATGCTACAGTGAGACATAGCAGTAGGTAGGGTAGGCATAATCTAAACCTAGCTATATATATGTACCCGCTTTTTCAAATATGTTTGAAAATGACAAAAGTACAAAATAAAATTTCATGCGTATATTTTCACGAAATATGTGCGGGAAACAAAATTCTATGAATAATTGCCTTTTTATTTTGCCTATGTACAAAAGATCAATTTTAGTGCTTCTAAATAGCATTTCACAACACGTTTTTTTAATCTTTTTTGCACATGCAAAAAAAGTTGTTTAATTCTTCCGTGGAACTTTCTGTTTGCATGTGGACCATGGCGGGATATTAATGCGTGCAGCTTTTTTCAGAATTTTTTGTCATTTACAAATGTGTTTTTCGAAGTGAATTCATATGTACTTTTTTCGGAATGTGTTTTTCGAAGTGAGCTAATATGTACTTTTTCAGAATTTTTTGTCATCCAGAAATATATTTTTTGAAGACGGTTCGTCTATTTAATTACTGCAATGGGTACCCCAATTTTTGTGCAAGTTACCTATTCATGTGATAGTGATTGCATAAGAACATGAGAAGCTTTCTTATGCTAATTTCGAGTATATGTACATGAACATTTGTTTTTGTTTTTTGAGCTAAAATGCCATATCGGCTCTTTATTCATTAGACGCTAGCATGTCTGACTGTATAGTTTCATTTCTCGGTCATTTTCATGACTTATTTTCGCGAAAATCACTCTGCAACGTAAAAGACGCGCATAGCGCGTGCATGCAAACTAGTACATTCTGATCATGAATCTTTGAAACATATTAAAAGTCAAGCTAAACTGAATCGTAGACATGCTAAATGGGTTGAATTCATTGAGACTTTCCCTTATGTCATTAAACACAAGAAGGGAAAAGAAAATGTTATTGCTGATGCTTTTTCTCGTCGCTATACTATGCTTTCACAACTTGACTTCAAAATATTTGGTTTGGAGACCATCAAAGATCAATATGTGCATGATGCTTATTTTAAAGATGTAATGCAGAATTGTAAAGAAGGAAGAATGTGGAACAAGTTCGTCGTTAATGATGGATTTGTGTTTCGTGCTAACAAGCTATGCATTCCAGCTAGCTCTGTTCGTCTTTTGTTGTTGCAGGAGGCGCATGGAGGAGGATTAATGGGACACTTTGGCGTGAAGAAGACGGAGGACGTACTTGCTACACATTTCTTTTGGCCAAAGATGAGACGGGATGTTGAGCGTTTTATTGCTCGCTGCACTACATGTAAAAAAGCTAAGTCATGACTCAATCCTCATGGTTTATATATGCCTTTGCCTGTACCTAGTGTTCCTTCGGAGGATATATCTATGGACTTTGTTTTAGGTTTACCTTGAACAAAGAAGGGGAGGGATAGCATATTTGTTGTCGTGGATATATTCTCGAAAATGGCACACTTTATACCATGTCATAAAGCGATGATGTTGTTAATGTTGCTGATTTGTTCTTTCATGAAATTATTCGCTTGCATGGTGTGCCAAATACTATTGTTTCAGATCATGATACTAAATTTCTTAGCCACTTTTGGAGATGTTTATGGGCTAAGTTGGGGACTAAACCACTTTTCAGTACTACTTGTCACCCCCAAACTGATGGACAAACTGAAGTAGTCAATAGAACATTGTCTACTATGCTTAGGGCTGTTTTGAAAAATAATAAGAAAATGTGGGAGGAATGCTTGCCTCATATTGAATTTGCTTATAATCGTTCATTGCATTCTACTACTAAGATGTGCCCTTTTGAAGTTGTGTATGGTTTCCTACCTCGTGCACCTATTGATTTGTTGCCTCTTCCATCTTCGGAGAAGGTTAATTTTGATGCTAAACAACATGCTGAATTGATTTTAAAAATGCATGAGTTAACTAAGGAAAACATTGAGCGTATGAATGCTAAATATAAACTTGCTGGAGATAAGGGTAGAAAACATGTTGTGTTTGCACGTGGAGATCTTGTTTGGTTACATTTGCGTAAGGATAGATTTCCTAATTTGCGCAAATCAAAGCTAATGCCACGTGCTGATGGTCCCTTTAAGGAGTTGGAGAAAATAAATGATAATGCATATAAACTTGAGCTGCCTGCAGATTTTGGAGTTAGTCCCACCTTTAACATTGCAGATTTGAAGCCTTATTTGGGTGAGGAAGATGAACTTCCGTCAAGGACGACTTCATTTCAAGAAGGGGAGGATGATGAGGACACCAATACAATTGTTACACCCACAGCCCCTGCTGCTATACATACTGGACCAATTACTAGAGCTCGCGCACGCCAACTAAATTACCAGGTACTTTCGTTTCTTGGTAATGATTCTAATGTTCATGAGAATATGATGCTGCCTAAATTGGATACATTTGTTTTGCTTACAAATGAAGGGCCTAGCTTGGAGAAGGATGAACATTGGAGCAAGAACAAGCATGGAGATGATGACATGCGCAAGGGGAACAAGAACGGAGTTACAAGTGATGATTTCAGAACTTTGAAGCCACCATAATGGGTGCATGAAGCCTTGGACGAAATATACAAGATGCCACTTCATAAATTTCGTCCCGAGGCTATTCTAGGTGCTGCGTCACCTTATTATTGGGCCAGGCCCATGTAATTTCGAAATACATAAGTATAGGCTATTTTTAGAGTCCGTATGTGTGGGGAAACAAGAGATAGGGTTGATTTCTGACCCCTCCACCAAGGGCCACGAAATTCCCCCCTCTTCCTCCATATATACAGCCCTTAGGGCATCGTTTAGACTTTGGGTTTTGTTTAGATTAAAAGTTCGCCATAGCTGCAACTTCGCGTACTTCGTTTGTGTTCAACGACCAGACAAAGGCGTCACAGAACCCCACCTTGATCAATAAAGCTTTCATCTTATATTCGCAATATCTAGATTGCAATCTCAGTTTCTTGCTTGTTCTTCGTTTGCTCGCAGGAAACAGACCCTCGTGGTCAGGTTGATCGTGCTCCGGCATGGTCAATAACCTCTCGGAGTTGGTTTAGCGATTGCTAAGGCGCGACGTCCTCCCACGTTCATAGTCGGATCGTCAAGTCGACTTCCACCAAAGCGAAATTCATCATCTCATCGAAAGATGAGACACCTTTGCCTCTATCATTGGGTTTCTTGTCAGTGAGGAGTTCATATGAGGTATTTTTGAAGAATTTGTGAAGATATACCCTGTTGATGATGTGACACGCAGTATCAATAGCATCAGGCCAGAAACGAGGAGGTGTCTTGTATTCATCAAGCATAGTGCAAGACATCTCAACAAGAGTCCGGTTCTTGCGCTCTACGACGCCATTCTGCTGAGGAGTATAAGGGGCAGATAATTCGGGAGTAATACCAAGTTCATCAAGATAGTCATCAAGACTAGTATTCTTGAACTCGGTCCCATTATCATTCCTGATATGCTTGATTTTCACACCGAAGTTCGTAGATGCTCTTGAGAAAAATCGTTTGAAGACTTCCTGCACTTCAGTTTTGTAAGTGATGATATGCACCCATGTGTAACGAGAATAATCATCAACAATGACAAAGCCACATAGAGATGCAACATTAGTGAATGTGGCATAATGAGTAGGGCCAAAGAGATCCATGTGAAGTAATTCAAAGGGACGAGAAGTGGTCATGATAGTCTTCGAGGGATGCTTGGCTCTAGTGATCTTTCCAGCCTCACAAGCCCCACAAAGATGATCTTTGAGGAATTTTACACCCTCGATGCCAATGACATGCTTCTTCTTCGCAAGTGTATGCAAGTTCCTCATGCCAGCATGACCAAGTCGTCGATGCCATAACCAGCCTTCTGAAGCTTTTGCAAGTAGACATGTGGCAAGCTGTGGTCCTGCAGACAAATCAGCAATATACAAGTCTCCTCTCCTAAAGCCTTTGAAGACTTTGGAATTTTCAGATTCCATTAGCATATACAAGGATATTTTCCAAAGACAACAACCATATCAAGATCACAAAGGATTGAGACAGACATGAGGTTGAATCCTAAGGACTCGACAAGCATGACTTTGTCCACGTGTCGAGATTAGTTTTGTTTGTTCACCACCCACATCTGGAGGAGTGGCAAAGAGTTCATATTCTGCAAGCTCTGTAAGAGAAATGTGGCATTGATGCCAGTGCACTTCATTTCACATAAGAGGGGTTAGAGTATGCATATGAAAAAGCAAAGAAATTCTTCGGGAACTTATGAACATAATGATTTGAAGAATAATGCACATAGTCATAGCCTTTAGACTTTCCCTAGAAAACAGAAGCGTTAGCACGATGGTGTTCATATGAGGATTTGGATCCATGTGAGGAACTTGATCCAAATGAAGAATTTGGTCCATATGAGGACTTGGATCCATATGAAGATTTTGATCCATATGAAGAATTTGATCTGGGGTTCCTATTCTTTACAGGTGGTGTCATGAGGACATTCACCTGAAGACTTACAAGGCACTTTTTGGGAACCCAGATTTTCTTCATAGGGGGACTATTCCTGCAGTTAGTTCCAACATATTGAGCAAATACTTCACCATTCTAATTTTTGAACAGTTTATAGTTGGAGTCAAATGACTCATCAGAGGAACATGAAGATTCACAAGTAAAGCTAGATAAAGTGGATGGATCTACGGTAGGTCCTTTAGTAGCAACCTTGAGGTTTCGGGATACTGCTCAGGTATCCAGTAGGTCCCGTCAGCATTGAGTTTCCTCTCAAAGGCAAATACACTCTTTCCTAGGGTTCCTGTTGAAGATCTGCTTTTTGAGCACATCACAAAGAGTCTGATGCCCTTTGAGGCTTTTGTATATGCGTGTCACATACAATTCCTTCAACCCTTCATTATCGTCCGTGATACTTGTGGTATCCTCAGATGAGGAATTTGAGACCTTAGAGACAGTTGAAGAATTTGCAGTAACATAAGCATTTGAACATTCAAGTGAAGAATTAGCAGATTCACTCTCAATGCATTTCAAACATGGTGGAATGAATTCTTCCTGAGCAGAACTGATCTATTGAGCAACCAATGAATCATTTTCCTTCTAAAGATCTTCATAAGTCACCCTTAACTTCTCAAGATCTTGCTTTCTCTGAAGAAATTCATAAGAAAGATTCTCATGATCGGCTAAGAGAGAGTTATGATGACTCGGTCGCTGAAGATTATCAGTCAGAGTTTGAGTTCGATCCAATTCTTCACCCAACAGGTCATCGCTTTTGTCTAGCAGATTTTGAACCTTTTCCAAAGCCTTTTGTTGTTTAACAACAATCTTAGCAAATTTGGAATAGCTAGGTTTGAGATTATCATTGGATTCATCCTCACTAGATTTAGAGGGGGGATGTTTGAGTACCTTGGCTCCTTAAGCCATTAAGCAATAGGTGGGCGCGTAGTCATTGACGCTGTCATTAGCACTGTTGGGGAGGTCATCTTCTTCAGCTTTGAAGATGGACTTGCTGACATAAGCAGTAGTGAGGGCTAGACTCGCCACACCCGAGTCTAACTCCTCAGGTTCCTCCTCTTCCACATTTTCCTCAGATTCAGCTTCAGAGTCCACTTCCTTGCCAATAAATGCCCTAGCCTTTTTGGAACTGCTCTTCTTGTGAGATGAAGACTTTGAAGATTTTGACAATGACGACTTTGAAGATTTCTTCTTCTTATTTGATTCATCAGAACTGTCATCCTTGTACTTCTTCTTCTTTGATTCCTTCTCCCACTGAGGACAGTCAGTAATGTAGTGACCAGGTTTCTTGCATTTGTGGCAAGTCCTCTTCTTGTAATCGCGGGATGAGGAATCAGATCTCATCTCATCACTTCTTGAAGATTTTCCAAAGCGGCCACGGCTTGAGAACTTCTGGAATTCCCTCACAAGCATTGCTAGCTCCTAGCTTAATTCTTCAGGATCACCAAGGCGGCTACTACCAGAATCCTCACCTTCAGATTCAGAGACTGCCTTGGCCTTCAATGCGCGTGATCTTCCATAGCTTAGCCCATAGAGGTCTCTCTTCTCACGAAGCCGTAACTCATGAGTATTTAGCCTCTCGAGGATATCAACAGGATCTAGTGACTTGTAGTCTCCATGTTCTTAAATCATCAGTGCAAGAGTATCGAATGAGGAATCAAGTGATCTCAACAAATTCTTCACCACCTCATGGTCGGTGATGTCAGTGGCACGAAGTGCTTGAAGCTCATTTGAGATGTCAGTGAGGCGATCGAAGGTTTGCTGAACATTTTCATTGTCGAGTCTTTTGAAGCGGTTAAAGAGATTGCAAGGAACATCAACTCGAGAGTCATATTGAGTAGAGACTCCTTCATTGCCCATGGACAGCGTGTCCCAGATGAGCTTTTCTGTTTCCAAGCACTCAATCTGTCGTACTGTCCTTTGCTCAGATGGCCACATATGTTATTCTTCGCTTGAGAGTCGAGTTGCTTGAATCTCTTCACATCAGCAGCGTTCATGGACGGAGTGACAGAGGGAACACCATTTTCCACAACATACCAGAGATTGTTGTCAATTGCCTCAAGATGCATGCGCATCTTATTCTTCTAGTAGGGGTAGCCCGTCCCATCGAAGGTAGGACACCCAACTGAGACCTTGATCGAGCTGTAGTCGACATAACTAAAACTCCAGGTGGTTAAACCAAAATCACACAGAACAAGGGAGTACCTTGCTCTGATACCAATTGAAAGTGCATTATATCGGCACACTAGCAGTCGAATAAGTACTCAGGTACAAGCATAACAGAGCAATAGCATAGTCATCATGATGAAATGAAAACAAGCACAGAGTACAGGTAGTGTGAAAACAGGATAAGCAGGCTAAAGACAAAGTGACTAAAGAAACAGGGTTGAGGAAATAGAGAAAGTCTTCAGTCAAAGTCTTCAAACAGTAACGATCATGTTCATCAACACATGAATGTGGAAATGAAGGGCTGAGGAAATAGTACCTGTAGCTTGGTGAAGACGATGATTTGGTAGACCAGTTCCAACTGCTGTGACAGTTGTACGTCTGGTTGGAGCGGCTGGGTATTTAAACCTGAGGACACACAGTCTCGGACACATAGTCCTCACCGTATTCTCCTTGAGCTGAAGTCACACAGACCTCGCCCAATCACTCGTGGTAAGTCTTCAGGTGACTTCCAAACCTTCACAGACTTGGTCACTTGGCGATCCACAATTCCTCTTGGACGCTCTAGACCACGACGCCTAACCGTCTGGAGGATGCACAGTCCCCAAAGGTAACAAGCGTCGGTTCCACACAGGAACAATCTCTTCAGTGATGCTCAATCACTTTGGGTTGTAGGTGTTTGGGTTTTGGGTTTTCCTCACTTGATGATTTTCGCTCAAAGTCCTCGGAGGACGGGATGCTCTCAATGACAAGTGTCAGTTTCTCTCGGAGTAGCCAACCAGCTAGTGGTTGTAGGGTGTGGCTATTTATAGCCTAGGTAGCAGCCCAACATGATAAGACATAAATGCCCTTCAATGATATGACCGTTCGGTGGATTGGATATTTTGGACAGCTGGCGCGCAACACAAAATGGTCGGAAATTTGATCTATCAAATTCCTCACGGCTATCATGTTCCTCACTATGTAGGCAATCCGCAATGGCGAGTTCCTAACTCCTCAGCCAGATCAAATTACTCAAAGACCAGAAGATCTTTGTCTTTATCACTGAAGAAATTGGCTGAACTATATGAGATTTCCAAAGGCTTCACATGGAAGGACTGGGTAGGTGTAGGCCTTGAGATGAGCATCACTTGGAAAGTGTTTCCTTAGTATTACCTCGACCCCCTTTGACAGTACGGTGTTTCCTATTACTCAAGAAAGAGAAAATGAAAATATGAAAACAAAAGTCTTCATGCTTCATAGTCCTCGCGTGAATATCCAAGTCTTCAAGGTCACACCAATTTCCTCACTTTCAAAGTCTTCAAGAAAACCAAAGTCTTCAGCTGAAGACATACATTTTTAGGGGCCGACTTTCATCGTAAATTTCAAACTCCTCATTGACTTATAGAGCATGTGTACACTCACAAACAGATTAGTCCCTTAACCTATAAGTCTTCAATACACCAAAATCACTAAGGGGCACTATATGCACTTACAATCTCCCCCTTTTTGGTGATTGACAAAAAATAGGTTAAGTTTTCAACGGGGATAAACATATGAAGTGTAAATGCAAATATTGAGGAATTTGATTGCAAGATATAGAACAACTCCCCCTGAAGATGTGCATATTTGAGGAATTTGCTCTGGATAGCAAATGCACATTATAGAGTAATATCATGGAGATCTCCCCCTATATCTTGTAATTCATACACGCATTTGACATATAATATGAAGAATTTGAAATGCATGATGAAATATGGTGTCTGACTAAATTCAGTATGCGTGCTTTAAAGTACTTGAGGAATAAGCATGCAGAAAGCAGTCAAAAGTATCAGAGCACAATAGGACTTAAGTTTACAAATCATCAGAGCAAACACCTCAGAAGAGCTAGAGTTGTAACTTAACAAAAAAATTCCCATATATAAGACCCGCTTGAAGACTAACTCAAATTTCTCCCCCTTTGTCATCAAATGACCAAAAGGGACCAAAAATGAGGACTAACGCCCCTAAAGAATATCATCATGAGGTCGATGGAGGAGCGCCATCGTTGTTGGGGTCGTCCGTTGAGGTAGGGCCTGCCGTAGTGTCGTTCAAATCTTCAGCTTCATCCGTCTCGTGCGATGAAGAATATGAACTGGCGACCAGCTGAGGAACTTTAACCTTCTTGAATTTCTTCGAATGTGGCTGAGACCAGTCAAAGTCCTCTTGGAAGTCCATTTCCTTGAGTTCTTCAGCATTGTAGAGATGTGAAAGAATAGCCCAAGTGCGGTCGAAGAGTTGATGCAGATAATGGTGATTCTTCTTCATAGTGTTTTGAGTGACTGTCATGTTTTGAAGAATAGCACCAAACTAACACTTGACCCATTTGTGATTTTGATCAAATATTGGTTAAGACTAAGGAGAAGCTCGCGATCAGTCATTACACGCAGAGGAGTGGCTTGAGGATTTTGCTTTGAAGCTTTGGTGGTAGAATCTTGTGTTGCAGAGTCACCATTGGAAGAATATGAGGCAGCCTTGCGAAACTAACCATCCAATGGACGAGTGCCTTCATCAATAACAGCTGCTTTGCCCTTCTCATCAGCTAAGGAAATTGTCTTTTGAGGACTTCAAAAGTTGACAGAGCAGCATTGGCCAAAGTCCTCATGAAGAAATCATGATAGTTGATAGGAATACCGATGTAGGGCGGAACCCTAGGGGCCGATCTTTCACGTTTGGAGTGGATCCTACAGGGGCACACAAAGAACGCGGGGAAAACACAAGGGAAAACATGGGGAGAAACGAGAGAATCACTAAACCGACAAGTAATCGATCACACAAGGGCTAGATCATCGAACAGATAAGGTAGCACAAGATTCAAAATCAACAAAGGAAAGGCACAAAGGTAACCGTTCTTCTCCGAGAGGAGGTCTTGAATCCATGAGGGGATCTTCCCATAAAGGTGTCTTGAATCCAAGTGGATCTTCTCCGAAGAGGCCGCGGTCTCTCACGAGGAGGAGATCCGATGGATGAGCGAGGCTCTATCTCACAAATGAGCTAAATCAACGGTAACCCTAAAACGTAGGTGGAGGGGGAGTATATATAGTCTAAGGGGCGAAGGGGTACATGGGCCTCGGCCCAGATGCGTTGCACGCAGGCAGGGGAGGCCGGATGTCTGGGCGTTGGGCCGGATGTCCGGGCCTTCGCGAGGTGCCGGATGTCCGGGCTAGCGGGCCGGATGTCCGAGCTGGAGTGGCCGATTCTTCTACTCTCTGGATAGCGTGCGCCGGATTTCCGGGCAGGCGCCGGATGTCCGGCGTCTCGGGAAGGGCCGGATGTCCGGGCCTCTGGCCGGATGTCCGGGCTGACGGGGTTCAGCCTCTGGACGCGTTCTGTGATGGGCGCCGGATGTCCGGGCTATGGCCGGATGTCCGGGCTTGCGGGAAGGGCCGGATGTCCGGGCTGGGGCCGGATGTCCGGGGCCTGTAGCAGCTGGCACTTCTTCCTTCTCCTCTTCCATGCTTGGCCTTTGTCCTTTGATTCTCGATGGTCATCTCGGTTGTACCTGAGTTTAGGCAAGGTCCATGCATGAGGTAGTAGCCATGTCTCACGCGAATGGAAAGGGGAAGCATTTAGGAACGGGTTCACCTTGTGTCCAATGGCGCATAGTCGAGGTTTCATCTTATGTATCCTTGGGGATTGGGGAGTAGTCGGAGTGTACCCTAGGATGAACGTGGGATGCTCCGCATCATCTCCCCCCCCCTTGGGAAAGATCCGACCTCGGATCGCGATCCTCATCACCATGGAAACGGATGTCGTGGACGGACTTGTAGTTGGACGAAGTTGAAGGCATGGCACAATCCAAGTCCCCCAAGGTGTCTCCGGAGTGGTATACACGCAAAAGGAGCAAACACAAAGTACACTTGGAAAAACAATGGTTAGCGCACACAAAGGGTCCATCAAGTAAATATGAGTCCGTGTGGCAAGATGGTGCATGGCAAGACACATGATGCTTATCAAGATGATCTAGAATGATATGCAAATCATTCATGGGATAATTAGCATGGTGGACAAAGCGACAAATTCTACCATTGTGCAAAATGATGTCATAGAGAGATGGTTCATCAATAGCATGAATATGGCAATGGATGCTCAATATGTGTAAGCTATCATGCAATTGATGGTGGACAATATGATCATGATGTATGAAAATGCCATCAAGGAAGATCACAACAAATTTGCTTAGGAAGTGCACAAGCTCATATATCATGGATGACATTGGAATATAAGATGCAACAAGGCAATCATAATGTGAGTCAATCCATGCATGGGGTGCAAACTTGTGGTGAGTATGGTATGTCCATCGAGCATGACATGCATGAGCACAATTACCAAATATGGAGGTGTTGGTGTACCAATGCTCGATGTCGAGGCAAGAGTGGAGGCTCGAAGGTGCATCCCATAAGTGCGAGCGCTCCTCAATGTGAAAGTCCATGTAGCCAATCTCCAATGTCGCTCCTCCGGTCGCGAGATGTATCATGTAGACAACAAGAAAGAAAAAACAATGAAAGAGTGACCCATCCAATATGCAAACTTGAGGATGGCTCAAAGGGAAGGAGTTCACCTTTAGTAGATTCTCGCAAATGTTGGTGTTGCACATCTTGTATGCCTTCGCATGACCAAGTTGTCGCATAACGGCATCGCCTTGTGAAACCTCCAAAATGAAAGAACATTACAAACACTCGGAAAAACAAATGAGGTTAGTGCAAATGCAACACCTATCATTCGTGAGGTAAGATACCCAACAAGTGTATGCATCATGCTCATCATAAGAAAGGACAAGGGAGCATTTCATAGTATGGAGGCATATGATGCGAGAACAACCAAATGCAATAGGCTCAAGTAAACAAGCATGCATCACAAGTATAGTGTCAAAGTCTTCAAGATCAATAAGCATAGTATGGTTGCACTCAATACAAGTGGATGTGAGAGAGGAAACTAATTGAGACAAGAGACAATGATCAAGATATATCATGTGAGAGGCATGAGCATATATGTCATCGACCCAAGAAAGCAAGTAATAGTGGAATATGGGTGATGCAACATAGCAAGCAATCATAGCGATCAAGTCAAGCAAGCTAGTAGTGCGAAGATGCAACATACTAGGAGGAATCATGGCAAGCATGTCGTCGGTGCAAATAGTGTGCAAGAATAATTCACATGACATATCACAAGCATGAAAGCAAGATGTGAGGAAAATAGCATGAATGTATTGGTGAGAAGCCATATGTAAATAGCAATGTGTCATCATGACTCTCCCAACACAACAAGTATCAATAACATGGGGCACAAAGAAATCATGGCAATAGCTACAAGTATCTCCACCAAGCATGCAAATACACATAGAAGTATCACAATGGTGAATCATGGGTAGATGCAAGCAAGGGTCACAATTGCATGGCAAAGGCATAGAAGCAAGGATAACATGCAAAGTGAACATGGGAAAATGAGCATAAGATGACAAGTGGTAAATAGCCCATAGCCGCGTGAGAGCCAAGTAGAAGATATGCGCGTAGTCCTTGCGCGAAGGGAACGATGGTAAGGATAGTCCACGGGATCCCAAGTCGTCGTTGCTCTCGAGAGATCGTTTTGTCAACTCTTGGGATTGAGAGGTTGACGAGTATATGTGAGTACCTACACAAAATAAATACAAAGGAAAAAATTGTGTGTGCATGGTATATGTACACATCATCCATCATGATGCGCACATGCATGTGTTGGTTAGCACTAAATAGCCAATGCTCAAATAAATGAGATGCGTGATATAGAAACATGTCATCCATCATGAGAGGTTTTTTTATTATGTATAGCATAATGGAGACTCAAATTGTTTAATGCATCACGAGTAATATCTAGAGCATTGTTATTCATGGAATGCATATAATGTACACTATCATGGTAATCATACAGAGTATGAAATGCATCAAGATCTCCTAATATGTATGAGGAAACTATGGGGGTCTCCTCATGAGCATGAGTAGCAACATCACATGGAGAATATTGACAACATCCAAAACAATGCATATTTGGAACAATGTGATCATGGCATGACATAGTAGATGAATTGCGCAAATCATGTAAAGGAAGCATGGCAATATCATCACAAGAGAAGCAAAAGCCTATGACCATCATCTCGTCATCTATGTCATAAGTGCAAATGGGATTTATTTTAATGGGGCATGCATAGTTACTATGTTGAGATTGAAATGATGCAATATGGGAGATCTCACTCATAGCATATGACAAGTTCAATGGATTGTCAAACATGATGTGACCAAAAGAATTTTCACATGATATCCTATGGAGCATAGCATCACAACTAGGCAACTCAACATGCTCATCATCATATTCATCATAAATAGGTAAGTCAAGGCATGAAGAAGTTTCACTAGCATGAAGCATGGTAATATGTGGGTCAACATCATGGGAGAAATCGATGTCAAGATGGTCCACTAGTGGGACAAGAGAAATACCATCACCTATGTTACCTTTGGAGCGTCGCTCATGTGTTGTAGGTGAGGTGTCGAAGATCCATTCGTTGTTATCTTCATCTTGATGGAACCATGTGGGGGAGTGCATCATCATCCACCATGGCCATCGGTGTCTCCATTCAAGGGATGGACTCGTCGAGGATAGGCATGTCGTCATGTAGGAGACCTAGCACCAAAGAAGAAAACACACTAGGAGTAGAGGTTAAGTCGTTAGAAATCATAGTGGCCTCACGTGCCCTCTCAACTACCTCACTCTCTAAGTGTTGTGGCTCACTCACTCCCTCAAAGATGCTCTCACTCATATTGTTGGTGGAGTCACTCAAATGGCTCTCAACCTCACATAGGATGTGTGGCATGCTCTCATGTGTGGGGCTAGTGGTGGTCACACTCATCCTCTCATAGGAAATGCTCTCAATGTCACGTATGGTGGAGTCACTCATGTCACTCATGTGGTGGTGGCTCTCCTCACATGGCACTTGGGCATCTCAACATATGTGGGTGTCGGAGAGGTGTAGGTGCAAATGTCTCCGTGCGCGGTCGCATAGCTTGACTCGGAGTAGGAGTCCAATGTGGGCGTCATCTTCATGTTGTTGAAGAGGTTCGCGCTCGTCGCCGTAGTGGAAGGGGATGGCCCTTGCTCGACCGTCTTGTCACCGTCTTGGTGTGGGAGGCCCATATGATGTGGCACCTCGTAGCTCGTCTCCATGACCGAAGGGAGTTTCCCATGCTCGGCCATATTCCTTGGGGGGCTTCCAAAGATGGAAGTGTCACCCTCGCTTGTAGGTAGTCGCCTTCGACTTGATGAAGTCGATGTAGGCGTACACGTGGGAAGTAGGTGAAGATGTCGTACGTCCAAAGGCAAAGATGCCTTGATAGCACTTGGCGAAGATGCCGAAGTGGTTGTTGTAGTCGTAGCACCATCTTGGTGGTGGTCGTCTCGCGGTCTTCTTTTGTGCTCATGAAGCGTCGACTTGGCATGAAGTAGGTCTTGTTGGGACTTGTGCATTTGCGCTTGTGGAGCATCTTCATGATGATGATGTCGTTGTCGTGCTTGAGCTCGTAGGTGTTCGTCATCGTCGTGCACATGTTGCTTGGAGGTGACTTGCCCTTCACGACGATGTGGATCACGAAGATGTGGACATGGACGAATTGCACTTGCATCTTTTTTGCGCTCCGAAGACTTGTGGCTTGAATGTCGCCGCCTTGAAGATGACGAAGGGGAAGAAGACTTGATCAACGCTCTAATCTCCTCCATCCTTGCATCTTGCTCCTCTTTATGTGCGGAAAGCTTCTTGTCGATGTAGTCCCTTTTCCTTGCTTCGAAGTGACGAATGTCGATGGAGATGTTCTCGATGTGCTCTCGCAATCTTGATTGTGCGCCTTGTATTTGTCATTGTAGATCGAAGATGGACACTTTGTTGATGTAGTTGTTCACGCCGGCGGTGTTGTCGTAGATCGGAGAGAAAATGCCTTGCCTATCCATCACAAGACTCGAGCAAATATGAGTGGGAGAAAGAGAAGAACTTATACCAATGTACCTTGACCGATGTTGACAATGAATCAAGTTCACTCAAATGCGGACAATGAAATAGCACTATTGGTACCAATCCTTGTCGGTTCTCACACCTACACAAGTAAAGCTTATGGTGGAGCTCAGTGAGGGTAGTGGCACAAAAATTTAATGCAAAATGTTAGCAAGAGTCAATAATGTTGAAAGAGATTCACAAATTCGCAAGCGAAACAAGCAAACCAATAGCAATGAAAGGTACATGGAAACACACACACGGATAGATAAATGGGGTCGTGCAACCAAGGAATGAGCACAAAATGTGGAATCCACGGAAAACGCTCATGTTGCACAACTCAAGAGAGACGCTAGCATGATTGATCTATAGGCGGATACGACACTTGTGCACCACCTATAAGATGCAAAATGAATAAACTTTTATCCCAAGTATGCTATGTATGTATGGTTCCCGTTGTTTCTCTCAAGATGATCCAAGATGATCGAATATGACAATCTTATATGCAATGTGGTATGATGCTATGGCACTTGCTTACAAGCTTCTTTGCTCTTTCTCTTTTGCTTAAAAGCTTTATTCTTTATTTTTGTATGGCCACTTTTGCACAATGCACAAACCAAGATAGCAATTGTGTATATGCGGGAACAAACTTGTGACACAAGATATGATAGCAATATATGCACCACGATGATATGGTATGTATTCTATGGGAAGTATGATCACTAATGTGCACAAGTAAAGTTGCCGGCAATACTCAAATGGCTAGCCTTGATAGGCAAGTAACGCAAAATGGGCTAGGGGTTAACAATGCAATGGCAAGAGGAATATGCAATGGAGGGATACCACGATACCAAGATGATATGGAGGTTACCGTCCTTGGCGATGATGAGTGGCGGTGTACTTGATGTAGGAACCAAGATGATGGAGTCTCGTCCCTAAGTAGCCGAAACACCTTAGGAAATGGAAAAACCGCAAACTCAAAATCTCACATGTAAAATGTCAAAATGGTGGTAGCGGAAAGCGGTGGTGGTTTGCACTTGGCAATGCGGAGATGAAAAGATGGGCTATACACGTGTCGGAGTTGAAGTTGCCGTCCCTAAGTAGTCGAAACACCTTAGGAGACACAAGCCACAACTCGAACAAGCTAAACAAAATTGGGTTAAGTTGGGTGTCGGAAGTGTATGGTGGGCACGTCTATGCGGAGATGGTGGTGGTTGATGAAGAAGTAACCGTCCCTAAGTAGCCGAAACACCTTAGGAGACTCAAATCACTACTCAAGCAACCACTAATGCTATGGCAAGAAAAATGGGTTAGGTTGCGGAAGTCGGTGGTGGCTATGCGGATGATGTGGTGGAAGCCCTAGGCAAACTTGCCAAATTTTCAAACATTTTATGGAGTCAAATGATGTTGGTGGTATTTTTGTGGGAATGGGGATGTCAAGATCTTCAAAACGAGCTAAAGAACGTCAAAATCGGAGTTCGGATGAATTAGTTATGGCCGAAACGGTGAAACAGGAAAAGCTGAAATGACAGGGGCCGGACATCCGGGGCTCAGGCCGGATTTCCGGGACCTGATGTCCAGAACCGCGTGCGAAAATGCGCTCCAGGAGCCGGATGTCTGGGCTGGCCGGATGTCCGGGGGTCGGGCCGGATGTCCAGGCTCCAAATCCGTGGATGAACTCGAGGAACACGATTTTGGGGCGGAAATTGATGATTTCGGGGGCAAAATTGGAGAGATTTCGTGGATGGAAGGTGGGGAAACTTGGGGAAATGCTAGATCTACTTGAAACCAAGCAAATCCATGGATCAAAATCAACAAAACATCATCAAACCAACAAATCACAAAAAAAATTTGGGCTATTTTTTGGTGGGGATTTTCGGATTTAGGACGAAAACAACAAAATCAAGCTAGAAAAAACAAGGTAGGGGCTCCAAAAACATGATCAACGTGGCTCATGATACCAAGATGATGTAGGGCGGAACCCTAGGGGCCGATCTTTCACGTTTGGAGTGGATCCTACGGGGGCACACGAGGAACGCGCGGAAAACACAAGGGAAAACATGGGGAGAAACGAGAGAATCACTAAACCGACAAGTAATCAATCACACAAGGGCTAGATCATCGAACACATAAGGTAGCACAAGATTCAGAATCAACAAAGGAAAGACATAGAGGTAACCGTTCTTCTCCGAGAGGAGGTCTTGAATCCACGAGGGGATCTTCCCGTAAAGGGGTCTTGAATCCAAGTGGATCTTCTCCGAAGAGGCCGCGGTCTCTCACGAGGAGGAGATCCGATGGATGAGCGAGGCTCTATCTCACAAATGAGCTAAATAAACGCTAACCCTAAAACATAGGTGGAGGGGGAGTATATATAGTCTAAGGGGCAAAGGGGTACATGGGCCTCGGCCCAGATGCGCTGCACGCAGGCAGGGGAGGCCGGATGTCCGGGCGTTGGGCCGGATGTCCGGGCCTTCGCGAGGTGCCGGATGTCTGGGCTAGCGGGCCGGATGTCCGAGCTGGAGTGGCCGATTCTTCTACTCTCTGGATAGCGTGCGCCGGATTTCCGGGCAGGCGCCGGATGTCCGGCGTCTTGGGAAGGGCCGGATGTCCGGGCCTCTGGCCGGATGTCCGGGCTGACGGGGTTCAGCTTCTGGACGCGTTCTGTGATGGGCGCCGGATGTCTGGGCTATGGCCGGATGTCCGGGCTTGCGGGAAGGGCCGGATGTCCGGGCTGGGGCCGGATGTCCGGGGCCTGTAGCAGCTGGCTCTTCTTCCTTCTCCTCTTCCATGCTTGGCCTTTGTCCTTTGGTTCTCCATGGTCATCTCGGTTGTACCTGAGTTTAGGCAAGGTCCATGCATGAGGTAGTAGCCATGTCTCACGCGAATGGAAAGGGGAAGCATTTAGGAACGGGTTCACCTTGTGTCCAATGGCGCATAGTCGAGGTTTCATATTATGTATCCTTGGGGATTGGGGAGTAGTCGGAGTGTACATGGGGATGAACGTGGGATGCTCCACATCAAATACCGTGAATGATAAGCAGATTCTTCATGATGCCAGCAACCTCTTCTTCATCAGAGTTGTGGCCCTTGATTGGACTGAGGGAGTTGGTCAAGATGTGATAAACTATCCTTAGCCCATAGAGCAATTCCTTAACGAGGAATGTGGTCCTTGGAGCTTGGCCAGCCTTCAAAGGCTTCATCAACACTTGCTTCAAATGATTTGAGAGTTCAAGTTCCTCATAGAGGAGCAGTGCAGCTTCAGTGGGAGGACTGACTGGGACGTCGTGAAGCAATTCATAGGCCGGTGCTTTGTAATAAGTATTTTCAGTCATCTAGTCAATCACCCATGAATTCACATCTTGCACAGTTCCAGTGAGGTGCAGTGTTGCGTAGAATTGAAAAATAAGTTCTTCTTTCCAGTCACAAATGTCAGTGCAGAAGTTTAATATCCCAGCGTCATGAAGAACACTCGGGACAAGTTGGAAGCAAGGAAGTGATTCCATATCCACGTGAGGAATTTGTTGATGCTCAAATACCTTGTCCTTGTCAAATATGATCAAAGAATAAAAGTTCATCTGACTGGTTGTCCAGAAGCGCTTGCGTCGAAGTCTTGCAGATTCATATGGACTGTATGTAGCGACCAGACCTCAAACAGTCTAGTATCTGTGCATCAATGTCATCCCTGGATCGGTAATGCTGACACGCACAGTACTTGAGGATTTATAACAGAGTTTCAATCACACACTTATTACATTGAATGTCTCAATAGAGAACTTATTACAATAATTTGGCTTAAGGCCATCTAAATACGATAATAGCAGAAGGCTTGGAAGATAAAGTGAGTCCATCAACTCCAACGGCATAGCTGAGTGAACAACAACGACCTATGGCACCTTACTCCTCGTTTGAAAAGTCTGCAACATGATATGTTGCAGCCTGAAACGGGTCAGCACATGGAATATGCTGGCAATGTAACACATAGAGTAATGAACAGAATAAATGCTATCACTACATGCATATATGGATGGTGGAAAGCTCTATGGTTACTCTTTTGCATAAAGCCAATTTTCCCCTACAACAAAGGAATACATTTTATTTAACTATCATGGTGGTTGTTAAACATTGAGAAGGTTCCTCCAACTCAATCCCAATTAAGCAACATCAATTAACCCAATCCAATTAATTTAGAGTGATGAGATCAATATGATAATCCAAGAACCAGATACTCAAGATGTCCATAACCGGGGACACGGCTAACCATGATTAGTTTATAGACTCTGCAGAGGTTTGCGCACTTTTCCCCACAAGACTCGATCTCCTCCGTTGGATTTCTCGCACTACATGATGTTTGAGAAATGGATGACCGAGACACAGTCTTTCAGAAGCATTAACTCTTTACTCTGGGTAGACATAACCACCTACATCCCCTACATCTGCTAGTCTGCCACTGAAAGAGGTCACACAACATACTTAACTATGCCAGAGCCCATATTGGCTTGTGGCTGCACACAGAAGTTTCTAGCATGAATAATCTTATGATCCCTTTGAGCCTGGGTGGCGAACCGTAGGATGATCACACGGGTACTCTGGGATATCCTAGGACAACACTGGATTCTCCAGGTGCCCTGACAACCACTGGGTACTCTAGGGTGCCTCAACCAATCCACCCAGATGTGTATTTAAGTAGCCACCTTAAGTTAACCATTAATTAGCAATACTCACATCTGTCATGGATACACTCACCCAATCCACATCTACAAGCATAGCATAGCAATATAAGCATAACGTAGAAGTAACTCCCAAAGGTTTGATAATAACAGGGCAATAGGTTCTACCTCATCATCTACTTCCCAAACCCACATGTTATATCAGATCCTAACCATGCAATATTTTAGTGTTGTAACTAATGCATAAAAACTAGGTAATAAAGAGGTATGATCAAAGTATTACTTGCCTTGCTGATGATCCGCAAAACCTTGAGACTCGTAATAGCACGCTTCGCACTCCGGGTATTCTATCGCAAACAAACAATAAAATACATAAGCACTCAACTAAAAGCACGGGTAAAATTCAATAAGAAGATCTAACGAGAAAGTTCAACTGAAGAACTCCGGTTTGCAAAAAGAATCAAATCAAACGGAGCAACGAAACACAAACTACAAAAGAAACAAGATTCGTTTACTAATCTGGACTAAAGTCAAACTTTATAGTACCAAAATCTTGTTCAAGTTGGTTAAATAGAAAGAGGGTTTTGAGACGAAGATCTAGGCGCTTGTTTCATCTGATTTGAATAAACGAGCAAAAAGAAAACTAAAACGAAGATCAGGGCAGAAATCGCGATCGAAAATAATCGCGGAAAAACCCTGGAAAAATAAAATGAGACAAACAGGATAATGAACGAACGTTCGCTGTCTGCGGCTAACCGATGAACAACGTTCGTTAAAACGAATGTACGGGCGAACTTCCGCTATATTAACTAAACCGAAAAAACCGAACCGATCTAATAAAAAAATAGATCTAGGGTTTAAAAAAAATGACGGTTTTCCAAAAAAACCGGGACGGCGGCGGCGGCTACCTCGGCGAGATTGGCAGCGGCGGCGGCAGGATCGAGGCGGCGGCAGCGGCTCCGGCGGC
>NC_041385.1:354235397-354308925 GCF_002162155.2 Triticum dicoccoides | reverse complement strand
CGCGGGTCGGCGGCGGCAGCGGCGCGGGGATCGAGGCGGCAGCGCGGCTAGGGTTTCGGGGCGGGGCAGCTGGGCTGGCGGGGCGGCTTCGGCCCTTAAATAGCCCGGCCGGGCGAGGTGTCCGGGTCCGGCACGGCCAGTTTAGGTCGGTGCACTTTTTTTAAAAAAAACCTGACGTGGGAAAACAAACAAAAGAAATACTGAACGAAGTCCAAAAATCCTGAAATAAATTTTCACGGTCCTCTAATAATATACTAATGCAATTTTGAAAAATGCATTCTTTTCCTAACTCAAATAAAATAGCAATAAAACTCCAAATAAAATAAAATTTGATTTTAATATTTTTCCTCCAATATTTCTTTTATTTTGGAGAAGTCATTTTCTCCCCTCTCTTTTATTTTAGCATTTGAAATATTTGATGAGAAAATAATTAAAACCAAATGATCCACTTTTCAAATTTTGAGAAAAACTCAAATATGAAAATAACGAAATCCCCAACTCTCTCCGTGGGTCCTTGAGTTGCTTAGAATTTCTAGGATCAACCAAAAATGCAAGAAAATATGATATGCAATGATGGCCTATGTATAACATTCCAAATTGAAAATTTGGGATGTTACAAACCTACCCCCCTTAAGATGAATCTCGCCCTCGAGATTCGGGTTGGCTAGAAAATAGGTGCGGGTGGTCCTTCCGTAGGTCTTCCTCTCGTTTTCCCAGGTGGCTTCATCCTCGGTATGGTGGCTCCACTGAACTTTGCAGAACTTTATAACCTTACTGTGTGTCACTCGACTGGCAAACTCGAGAACTTCACTGGTTCCTCCTCATAAGTCAGATTGCTATCCAGCTGAATCGCTTCTAGTGGCACTGTATCTCTCAGAGGAATATCGGCCATCTCTGCGTGGCACTTCTTCAACCGGGAAACGTGAAACACATCGTGAACTCCTGACAATCCTTCTGGCAATTCCAGCTTGTAAGCAACTTCTCCCATACGTTCCAAAACTTTGTATGGTCCCACAAAACATGGTGCTAACTTTCCCTTAACTCCAAAATGCTTAACTCCTCGAAGTGGGGACACACAAAGATATACTCTTTCTCCGACTTTGCAAACTGTCTCCTTGCATTTAGAATCCGCATAGCTCTTTTGCCTGGACTGGGCTACCTTGAGTCTATCACGAATCAGTTTAACCTTCTCTTCAGACTCCTTAATCAAATCTGGTCCAAACAACTGATGGCCTCCAACTTCATCCCACAATAACGGTGTCCTGCACCTCCTTCCGTACAAGGCTTCGAAAGGGGCCATCTTCAAACTGGCTTGATAACTGTTGTTGTATGAGAACGCTGCATACGGCAAATTGTCATCCCAACTAGATCCATAATCTAGCGCACAAGCTCTCAACATGTCCTCCAGAATCTGATTGACTATCTCGGTCTGTCCATCTGTCTGTGGATGAAAAGTTGTACTGAACTCTAGCCTGGTACCCAAAGTCTCATGCAACTAATTCCAGAACTTTGAGGTAAACTGGGTTCCTTTGTCTGATACAATGGTCCTCGGAACTCCATGAATACATATGATCCTGGTCATATATATCTTTGCCAACTTAGCACTGGTGTAAGTGGTCTTCACTGGGATGAAATGAGCTACATTCGCCAACCGATCAACTACAACCCATATCGAGTCATACCCTGAACGAGTGCTGGGCAATCTTGTGATAAAATCCATGCCTAGCTTGTCCCACTTCCGTTCGGGTATTGGCAATGGCTGTAGCAATCCTGCTGGCTCCTAATGCTCTGCCTTCACATACTGCTACATACTCCACAATATCTTTCTTCATTCCGGTCCACCAGAAACTTTCCTTCAAATCCAGATACATCTTGGTGTTCCCTGGGTGAATCTAATACGGCGAATCATGGGCCTCCTATAGAATCAACTTCCTGATCTCGGGGTCATTAGGCACATATACGTGATCCTCAAACCATAAGGTATCATGCTCATCCTCATGAAATCCTTTAGCCTTTCCTTTGCTTATCCTTTCCTTTTTCTTGCCAATCTCCTTGTCAGTCTTTTGAGCTTCTCTGATCTTATCCATCAAGGTAGACTGAATTTTCCAATGCTGGTACATAACCTCTCGGAACTACTTCCAAACGTAGCTCACGAAGATCCTCTACTAAATCCTTGGGTAATCCTCCGGTCATGAGCGTATTAACATAACTCTTGCGGCTCAACGCATCGGCTACTACATTAGCCTTTCCGGGATGATAGTGCAACTTCATATGATAATCCTTAATGAGCTCCAACCATATTCTTTGCCTGAGATTTAACTCCTTCTACGTGAAGATATATTTCAAACTCTTGTGATCCGTGTACACCTCGCAATGGTTTCCGATGAGAAAATGTCTCCATGTCTTCAACGCATGCAGTTCAGATGCTAACTCCAAATCGTGTGTAGCATAATTTTGCTCATGAGGCTTAAGCTGTCGTGAGGCATATGAAACAACTCTTCCTTCCAGCATAAGCACAGCTCCAAGTCCTCGATGAGAAGCGTTGCAATACACTTGATAATCCTTTCTTTGATCTGGAAGAATCAATACTGGGGCTGTAACCAAGCATTTCTTCAACTCCTGAAAACTGGCCTCACATTCCTCAGTCCATTTGAATTTTGTGTCCTTCTTCAGCAACTCTATCATGGGCTTTGCAATCTTGGAGAAATTCTCAATGAACCTCCTGTAATATCCTACGAGTCCAAGAAAACTCCCGATCTCTCCAACTGATGTGGGTGATACCCATTTAGTCACATAGACAACCTTGGTGGGGTCTACTGCTATTCCTTCTCTGGATATAACATGTCCGAGGAATCCAACTTCCTTCAACCAAAACTCACATTTGCTGAACTTGGCATATAACTGATGTTCCCTGAGCTTCTCGAGAACCAAACGCAAATGCTCCTTATGCTCCTCTTCATTCTTCGAGTAGACCAATATATCATCAATGAACACCACGACGAACTTATCCAAAAACTCCATAAACACCTTGTTCATCATGTTCATGAAATATGAAGGTGCGTTAGTCAGACCAAATGACATAACGGTATACTCATATAGCCCGTACCTTGTGGTAAAAGCTGTCTTAGTTATATCCTGCTCTCTTCAGTTGGTGGTATCCTAATCACGGATCGATCTTGGAAAATACTTTAGCTCCTTGCAGCTGGTCAAACAAATCAATGATCATCGGCAACGGGTACTTGTTCTTGATCGTCACTTGATTCAGCGCACGATAATCAACAACCATCCTCAATGGTCCATCCTTCTTCTCCACTAGAAGTACTGGGGATCCCCAAGGTGACGAACTTGGGCGAATATAACCTTTATCCAGTAACTCCTTAATCTGCTTCTTAATTTCCTCCAAATCCTGGGCGGGCATCCGATACGGTCTCTTAGATATTGGCCCTATGCCTGGCAAAAGCTCAATCAAAAACTCAATGTCTCTATCCGGTGGCATGTCTGGCAACTCCTCTGGAAATACATCAGGGAAATCCTTCACCAGTGGTACTTCCTCCTGTACAACTCCTGATAAGGAATTCACTTGAGTCCTCTTCGGCACATGCCAGATACATACTTAATCCTTCTTCCTTCTGGGGTGGTGAGCGTAATTGACTTACGGGCACAGTCAATGTTCCCTCCATACTTTGATAACCAATCCATGCCTAATATTACATCCAATCCTTGCGACTCCAATACTATTAGGTCTGAGGGGAACATGTAGTTACCAATCCTTAATGGTAACCGATCGCACCATAGGCTGGCCATATACTCTGCTCTTGGCAAGGTTACTAACATGGGTAACCTAAGGGCTTGGGTTGGCAAATTATACTTATCCACAAATCCCCTTGATATGTATGAATGCGATGCACCAGTATCAAAAAGAACGATTGCAGTAAATGACTTAACCAAAAACTTACCTATAACTACATCAGGTTGTGCTTCAACCTCCTCCATGCTAATGTGGTTCACTTGTCCCCTGTTGAAAGGGTTGGGCTTCTTCCCAGAGCTTCCATTGCCATTTCCATTCTTTACTTCAGAACACTCCGTGGCATAATGTCAATTCTTCCCGCATTTGAAACAAGTAATGTGACTTAGATCCTTCTTGGCGGGCGTTGCTGGGTTGGAACGGTTTTGGTCGTTGCTTCCTCCATTCCCATTCCCATTTTTGGGGCCACTATGGTTATGCGAACTTCCTCCATTGGAATTATGGCCGCCATGGTTGTGGTGAATGTGTCCTCCCGAGTTCGGGGTAAAACGAGGCCTCTGCTGAGCTCCTGAATTGTACTTCCCTTGTCCATACTTCCACTTGCGACTGTCTATCTGCTGCTGCTTCCCTTCAATCATGAGAGCTCTATCTACCAACTCCTGGTAGTCGTTGAAGGTTGCCACCATCAATTGCATGCTCAGCTCATCATTCAGTCCTTCCAGAAACTTCTCCTGCTTAGCATCATCTGTAGCGACGTCATCCGGCGCATAACATGCTAACTTAGTAAACTCATCCACATACTGCCCCACTGTGCGTCCTCCTTGGTGCAAGTTGCGAAACTCGCGCTTCTTCATGTTCATGGCTCCTGCTGAAACATGGGTAGTGCGGAAAAGCCTATTGAAACTGGTCCCATGTAACAGTGTCAATGGGGTAAGTGGCTGTGAAATTCTCCCACCATGATGCTGCGGGTCCATCAAGCTGGTGTGCGGCAAAACACACTCTCTCCGCATCTGTGCATCCTGCAGTCGTCAGCTCCCTTCCAATCTTGCGGAGCCAATCATCTATAACAATCTGCTCGGTGCTACTAGAGAACACCGACGGATTCAGCCTTAGGAAACGGGCTAAGTGATCAACATGTGGTGGTGGTGGGTTGTTGTTGTTGTTGTTCCCTTGGTTCTGATTCTAAAATAGTAGCTGCATCAGGGTATTTTGCTGCTGGATCAACTGAGCAAGCTTCGGTGGGAAAGCAAATTCATTGTCGCCTCTCGGAGGCATCTGATGGGTTTAGAAAAGGTGAGAAAACATAATAGAATGAGGTCTAAATGGAAAGCACTACCCATATGCACATGAGACAACACAATCATATCATTTCAATCGATTCACACAAGGGCATACAATCGGTCTAACTATCATTACAAAAGTGCTCAGATTATACTATATACATGGGAGAATACTACTACTGATTAGTGGTCGACTAGAAGTTTTAATCGATGGAAGACTCCATGATATCTGCCCCAGCTTCATCAACATAATCATCATCACTATCGTCGGGGTCTGAGTCAGTGTCATTGATGATGATGTAGTCGTCCGAGTGAATGTCCTTGGAATCGTCGTCATCTCCTCCTGGCGTGGGGTCTCCCATGAATACACCTAGCTTCCTTGTTAGGTCGTCATTCTTCTCCACTAGTATCGTCATTTCCTCCTCATATTCGTCGCGTGTAGACTTGAGTTCCTCATCTAGCTCCATGATCCTGGTCATTGCCTTCTTCAGATCTATCATGCTTGCGCACATCTGGTTCTCCTGGCGATGAATGTGCTGGTTTAACTCCTGGATGAAAGCTGCAATGGATCGGTCCCTCCTGGTGCTGATCATCTCCCATTGCTCATCTCGGCGCCCACAAATCTTGTAAATAGTGTCCTTGAGATCCTTGTGATAATCTTCTCCAATGCGTCCCATGGTGATGTGGGCTGCCATGCTCTTTCCTAGACTCCAGGTTGGTGCATCAAAGGAAAACTCTATGGGCTCAGTGTTTGGCATGAACATTGTTCCTGGAACTTGAACTCGAATCATCCAATGCCCATCTTCTGGTAAAGTGGCGATGTAGGTCCCGGTGAAGCCTGGTATTCCAATGTTTAGATACCTAGTAACTTCCTTCAAGTGTCTTCCAAAAGGTGTGTCTTCATCTGGTTGTGTAAACTTGTTCCTTGAGTCCGCCATCCTATAGAGGATAAAAGGGAGAGGAGTCAGAAATGAGTAGAGAAGAGTGGCCTATGGTTTTAGCTTAGTTGTCGTGTCCTACAGTTAGTGTGTGCTCTGATACCATCTTGTAGCGACCAGATCTCAAACAGTCTAGTCTCTATGCATCAGTGTCATCCATGGATTGGTAATGCTGACACGCACAGTACTTGAGGATTTATAACAGAGTTTCAATCACACACTTATTACATCGAATGTCTCAAAAGAGAACTTATTACAATAATATGGCTTAAGGCCATCTAAATACGATAAGAGTGGAAGGCTTGGAAGATAAAGTGAGTCCATCAACTCCAACGACATAGCTGAGTGAACGACAACGACCTATGGCACCATACTCGTCGTCTGAAAAGTCTGCAACATGATATGTTGCAGCCCGAAATGGGTCAGCACATGGAATATGCTGGCAATGTAACACATAGAGTAATGAACAGAATAAATGCTATCACTACATGCATATATGGATGGTGGAAAGCTCTATGGTTACTGTTTTGCATAAAACCAATTTTTCCCTACAACAAAGGAATACATTTTATTGAACTATCATTGTGGTTGTAAACATTGAGAAGGTTCCTCCAACTCAATCCCTATTAAACAACATTAATTAACCCAATCAAATTAATTTAGAGTGATGAGATCAACATGATAATCCAAGAACCAGATACTCAAGATGTCCATAACCGGGGACACGGCTAACCATGATTAGTTTATAGACTCTGCAGAGGTTTGCGCACTTTTCCCCACAAGACTCGATCTCCACCGTTGGATTTCTCACACTACATGATGTTCGAGAAACGGATGACCGAGACACAGTCTTTCAGAAGCATTAACTCTTTACTCTGGATAGACAAAACCACCTACATCCCCTACATCTGCTAGTCTACCACTGAAAGAGGTCACACAACATACTCAACTATGCCATAGCCCATATTGGCTTGTGGCTGCACACGGAAGTTTCTAGCATGAATAATCTTGTGATCCTTTGAGCCTGGGTGGCGAACCGTAGGGTGATCACACGGGTAGTATTTAAGTAGCGACCTTAAGTTAATCATTAATTAACAATACTCACATATGTCATGGATATACTCACCAAATCCATGTCTACAAGCAAAGCATAGCAATATAAGCATAACGTAGAAGTAACTCCTAAAGGTTTGATAATAACAGGGAAATAGGTTCTACCTCATCATCTACTTCCTAACCATGCAATGTTTGAGGGTTGTAACTAATGCATAAAAACTGGGTAATAAAGAGGTATGATCAAAGTGTTACTTGCCTTGCTGATGATCCGCAAAACCTAGAGATTCGTAATAGCACGCTTCGCACTCCGGGTATTCTATCACAAACAAACAATAACATACATAAGCACTCAACTAAAAGCATGGGTAAAACTCAAATAAGAAGATCTAACCAGAAAGTTCAACTGAAGAACTCCGGTTTGCAAAAAGAATCAAATCAAACGGACGAAACACAAACTACGAAAGAAACAAGATTCGTTTACTAATCTTAACTAAAGTCAAATTTTACAGTACCAAAATCTTGTTCAAGTGGTTAAACAAAAAGAGGGCTTCGAGACGAAGATCTAGGCGCTTTTTTCATCTGATTTGGATAAACGAGCGAAAAGATAAACTAAAATAAAGATCAGGGCAGAAATCACGATCGAAAATAATCGCGGAAAAACCATGGAAAAACAAAATGAGACGAACAGGCTAAGGAATGAACGTTTGCTGTCTGCGGCTAACCGAGGAACAATGTTCCTTAAAACGAACGTACGGACGAACGTCTGCTAATTAACTAAACCGAAAAAACAGAACCGATCTAATAAAAAACTAGATCTAGGGGCGGTGGCTACCTCGGCGAGATCGGCGGCGGCGGCGGCGGAATCGAGGCGGCGGCGGCGGCTCCGGTGGCGGGGACTCCGGCGGCGGCGACGCAAGGCGGTGGTGGCGGTGGCGCGGGTAGGGTTTCGTAGCGGGGCGGATAGGCTGGCGAGGCGGCTTCGGCCCTTAAAAAGGTCGGTCGGGCGAGGTGTCCGGGGCGGGCAAAACCCGTTTAGGTCGGTGCACTTCTTTAAAAAAAAATTCTGACGCGGAAAAACAAACAAAAGAAATACTAAACGGAGTCCAAAATCCTGAAATAAATTTTCATGGTCCTCTAATAATATACTAATGCAATTTTGAAAAACGCATTTTTTCCTAATTCAAATAAAATAGCAATAAAACTCCAAATAAAATAAAATTTGATTTTAATATTTTTCCTCCAGTATTTATTTTATTTTGGAGAAGTCATTTTATCACCTCTCTTTTATTTTATCATTTGAAATATTTGAAGAGAAAATTATTAAAACAAAATGATCCACTTTTCAAAATTTGAGAAAAACTCAAATATGAAAATAAAAAAAATCCCCAACTCTCTCCGTGGGTCCTTGAGTTGCTTTGAATTTCTAGGATCAACCAAAAATGCAATAAAATATGATATGCAATGATGACCTATGTATAACATTCCAAATTGAAAATTTGGGATGTTACACTATAATGCATGAAGAAATGATGCAGCAAAGAAATCATCAACTTTGAATTTTTGCTTCTTTGTATGAGGATTTTGTGGCTTGGGCTGAAGATTAACAGCTGAAGTGTTCACAACCTCTTCTTGCACAACCTCTGGAGCCACCGACTGAGGAATTTCAGCGGCAGATTCATCTACAACAGTCTTGGCCTCCATTTCTTAAGCATCAGTAGCTGGAGCTTCTTCAGGAATGGAGTGAAGTGAAGCTTGACGTTCTTCAGATCCAGTATGAATTTCTTTAGTTTGAATTGGGGACTGAGGAATTTGATGTAGAGGAGTGGTCAGAGGTGAATTGGGATGATGTCTTTCCCAATAATCATCATCCAAAATAGGAGTTGTAGACCCAATGTCCACATCCTCATCTTCTTCATCAATTTTTTCGCGTGCCTCTTCGATTGTTAACTGAGGCATGGGTGATGATACCAGCAGATTTGAAGGGATTATCCACTTCAATTTCTTCATCCAACTGCCCTGAAGTAGCATCAGAGGGATTTTCTTCATCATTGTCATCTGGAATGACATATTCCTCACCAAAGGGAACAATCTCCTTTGTTGGCATGCTTGAGAGAGGAACACCATCAAAGGGGTTGGTGTATGAACTGGTCAAAGTCTTCACTTTCTTAGTAGTTGAAGACTCTAAAGTTGCTGATGCTTTCCTTTTCTTCACTGCTGCCCTCTCCGTAGCTTTGGTCCTCTTCGCTTCTGATGTAGAAGGAAGGTTGATGTTTTTCATCTGTGATGAGTTTGGAGGAGGAGCAGATGAAATTGGTTCGATTTCTTCAGGCACAACTAATGCAGTTGCCCTAGCAGGTTCAGATTCTTCAGGCACAGCAGCAGATTCTTCAGCTGGTCTGGGTTGTTCTTCAGGCGCAACATTGGAGGTTGCCCTGGCAGTTTCTTCAGGAGCTGGAATTTCTTTAGCAGCCCTGGTACTTTCAGTTTCTTCAACAGTCTGATTTTCATCAGTTGTTCTAGCATTTTCTTCAGTAGGCTGAGCAAATGCTTCAGTCTGAGGAATTTCTTGTTGCAACATAGCTGCAACATTTGGTTTCAGACCCTTTTCCAATCTGACAAATCTGACTTTGGCTCCTAGCCAATCTACACGATATGCGTTAAATTCATCACTAAGAGCTTTGATCTCAGTTTGCAGAGTCACAAGTTCTTCAGGAGACATGTTTACAACATTTTTCTTCAGAAAACGCTCCTTCTTGTACTGAGCTTTCTTTACTTGCCTGGCCTTCTCAAATTTCCATTTTTCTTCATTTATGAAAGCAGTCAACATATGACTTTCACCAGGCGAGAGGCTTAATTCTGGCAGAGGTGCGTTGGGGTCCTTATGCCATAGATCGATGAAATCCAGGATCTTCTTCAGATCCAGTAAGAGAGGCTCATCACTGCCTTTGGCTCTAGTGGCCCTTTATTGTCTGTCTCTGATGATCTCAGTGAGTTCTTCATCATCAGCCTCATCGTGGCTTGACAGAAATTGAAAGGTAACCTGCTTCTTGTGAGGACTTGGCCTTGAGCCGCGTCCAGCAGCAGCCTTTTTCTTCAGCAAGGTTGGACCTATTGAGGACTGAGGTAGAGCTGAGGAACTTGCAGAGGCTCCTGAAGCAATAGAGATTCCAGTAGTCCGTTGGCACATGGCAAGATGCACAGGTGCTGAGGACTTTGTAGGTGCAGCTGAGGATTTTGCAATGGAGAGAGCTAGAGCTGCATTTGAAGAAGTTGCTTGAGGAATAGGCTGTGTGGGCTTGGAGTAAGTTGGACTTGAGGCATTGCAGCTAAGGAAGATGGCTTCACAGCTGATTTATTTGGTATGGCCTTCTTGGGCTTGCTAGCAGAGGCCTCAGCAGCAGCAACAATAGAATCTTCATTTAATTTCTTCACTGCTTCCTTTGCCATTTTAGCCAACTTGGCTTGGCGCTTGGCTCATTCCTTGGGAAATTCCTCACCTTGATGCTAGAGGGATCAGCTTCTTGGCCTGGAGCCAATGGAGGTCTTGGGCATGGAGGGTTAACTGCGAATTGCTTCATGTACTTTGGAGTGACATAACGATATTCCCTCCATTCTCTTGCCCATCTTCTTTCAATCCGCTGAATGCGCACTTGCACTGATTTTTGTTCTCCTTGCCATGAGTGGCTTCATCAGGAGTGCAATATTCATCATAGATGTCTTCGGGGATTTCAAAAGCTGTGTTTGTTTCAGGCCTCTTTCCTCCTTTCTGAGGATGCTTACCATATGCCATTTTCTGCACGTGAGGATTTTGAACAATCGAAGTTTATGGAGGTATGCAATTTGTCTTCTAGGAACGCTGCAAATGAGTTAAGTTGATGAGAACCTAGTGATTCTGCAACAGACATGTGTACCTGTGAACAGAGTATAGGTGCGAAGAATTTGGAGAGGTCATATGCGTTCCCAGAATTTGTTTTTAATAAGTAATCAAGTTTGAGGAATTTAACCATGGGTGTCTTGAGGAATTTCACTAAGCGTTCTTGTCTTAGGTTCCAGAGTTGTACAGATTGAAAATCCATATAACTGAGGAATCTTGAAGAAAAACACATCTTAGAGAAACAAATCAAGAACAAATGCAACCAGGTGTTTAAGAATATGAGAGTTGAAGAATAAACACCTTTTGAAGATTTTGTGGAAATCATCAGAATCAACAAGGGCAGTAAAAATAGATTTATTTACCCTTTACGAACAACACGACGATCTGGGAGTGGAAGTGGAGAAGTTCATCAGTCCAGATCTCCCACGCCCTAACTTGGCAGTGAGAGATAGCTACAACGGCGGCGGAGGTGAAGATTTCCGTGGCCGGCGCGAGTACGACGGTGGCGAGGTTGAGGAAGTGAAGGTCCTCCTCACCGGTGACGATGGCGAGTAGGGGTGGCGCTAGGTCAGAGAGCTCGAGAGAGAGGAGTGAGATCGAGCAGAGTAAATGAGGTCTAAGGAGGGCGAGGGGTATTTATAGCCGAGGTGAAAAACCGCTCGGCCGAAGAAATTGGACGAATGTGCACTGACCCTTGCCATCCTAGCGACATGTGTCACCCACGTACTAAGAGGTGGAGATCGTGTTAGAGCATGGGTGAATAGTTTAATCCTGTTGTAGGATGCGGAACGATTTGAGCGGTAAAAGCTGGAAAAATAGATAAGAATATTTTAAAGTTTTGTTTGCAAATTCTTCAGTTGTCAAGGACACAATGAAAATTTTGAACTTGTTTCAAATAGAATGCACATGAAGAATTTGTGAACAGACTGGGTTGAGTTTAGCATAGAGGGGGAATGGGTCTGATCCCATTCACTTAGATGAAGAAGTCAACTTGAAGAATTAGCAATAAGTGAATACTATTGAGGACATGAAGAATTAGCAATAAGTATATATATAGGCAATGAAGAGCACCAGTCGGAAAGACTGAGGAAATTGCAAAGTTGAAGAATTTGAAAAATAAAGAAATTGCATCAAGAGAAAAAACTCAAGATTGAAGATTTTTAACTTTGGTTGGTGGCGTAACCCACCGTATAAGAATGATGATTTCAGACACCGCGTACAATTGTCGTAGGGTTTTGAGAATCAAATTCTTCATTAATTTCTTCACACTTAGAGGGTTGGTCTTCATTGATTGAAGAAAAATGTTACTTCGTGTGTTGCACATCTAAGTCATCAATTTTGTATGAGTGTTAGGATGTGTGTCCTTTCAAAGGACATTTGAAGATTCTAAGATATTTAGCTCACACCGCAACTTGCTAAATCTCTTCTAATACAAGGGCTTTGTGAAGATATCTGCCATCTGATCTTCAGTCTTCACGTGGTCGATGGAGATGTCGCCCTTCAACACATGATCGCGAAGAAAATGATGACAAATCTGGATGTGCTCTGTCTTCGAGTGCTGAACTGGGTTGTGAGAAATCTTGATAGCACTCTCGTTGTCGCAGTAGAGTGGCACATTCTTCGCATTGATTCCATAGTCCTTGAGGGTTTGCTTCATCCATAGCAATTGATCACAGCAAGAACCAGCAGCAATGTACTCAACTTCAGAAGTAGAGAGTGATATGCAGTTCTGCTTCTTCGAGGACCAACATACCAAGGATCGTCCGAGGAAATGACATGTACCTGATGTTGACTTGTCATCCACCCGATCACCAGCATAGTCAGAGTCAGAATATCCAATGAGACCAAAAGCCGAGCCCTTGGGATACCATAATCAAAGTGTTCAAGTGTCAGCTACATATCTAAGAATATGTTTCACAGCCTTGTGGTGTGATTCCTTCGGTGTATCTTCAAATCGGGCACACATGCAAACACTAGGCATAATATTTGGCCTAGATGCACATAGGTACAATAAAGAACCAATCATGGAGTGGTATACCTTTTGATCAATGTCTTTACCATTTTCATCGATGCATAGATGGCCATTTGTGGGCATAGGGATTTTGATGCCTTTGCAATCTTGCATGCCGAATTTCCTCAACACATCCTTGAGGTATTTCTCTTGAGATATGAAGATGTTGTTGCGTTGTTGACGAATTTGAAAACCAAAGAAGAATTTCACTTCTCTGATGATAGACATTTGATATTCTTCACTCATCATATAGGCAAATTCGTCACTGTAACGTTGGTTAGTACATCCAAAGATAATATCATCAACATATATTTGGCACATGAATAATTCGTCATCATATGTTTTGGTGAAAAGAGTTGGGTCAAGTGAACCGGGTTTGAAGCCTTTCTTCATGAGGAATTCCTTCAAAGTATCATACCATGCCCGAGGGGCCTGCTTGAGGCCATAGAGTGCCGTATTGAGTGTGAAGTCATGATCAGGAAGCTTTGGATCCTCCAAACCTAGTGGTTGAGCAACATATACTTATTCCTCAAGCTTACCATTGAGGAATGCACTTTTCACATCCATTTGATATAAGATGATATTATGATGGTTAGCATAAGCAAGCAATATGCGAATAGCCTCAAGTCTAGCAACATGTGCAAAAGTTTCATCGAAATCAATTCCTTCAACCTGTGTGTAGCCTTGAGCTACAAGACGAGCCTTATTCCTCGCCACAAAGCCATTTTCATCTTGCTTGTTGCGGTAGATCCATTTTGCGATGATGATATTCTGTTTGCGTGGGTCTGGTCGTTTGAAAAGCCCCCACACATTGTTGAGCTTGAATTGATGTAATTCCTCTTGCATAGCTTGAATCCACTCAGGCTCCAGAAATGCCTCGTCAACTTTGGTGGGCTCTGTGATAGAGACAAAAGCAAAGTTCCCACAAAAGTTAGATAAATGTGAAGCTTTTGAGCGTGTGAGAGGACCTGGTGTGTTGATGTCGTCGATGATTCTCTCAATCTGCACTTCATTTGCAACCCGAGGATGAGTAGGTTGACGACTTTGATTTGTCTCAACATTTTCTTCAGGGCCATTTCCTTCAGGTGCACCTGTATGATTTTCTTCATGTTTTGGGATGACTTCTTTGGCAGATTCTTCAATGGGTATTACATCCTCAGTAGACTTGAACTTGATGGATTCTTCAGGTGACATTTCATCTAGCACAGGAGGTAGGTGTTCTCTTTGCGAGCCGTTAGTTTCATCGAACCACACATCTACAGTTTCAACAACCTTGTTGTGATAGGTGTTGAAGACTCTGTAGGTGTGCTAGTCCTTTTCGTAACCAAGCATAAAACCCTCATGTGATTTCGGTGCAAATATAGAGTTGTGATGAGGATCTCTAATCCAGTATTTAGCACCGAAGACTTTGAAATAACTCACATTGGGTTTCTTGTCAGTGAGGAGTTCATATGAGATCTCTTTGAAGCATTTGTGAAGATATACTCTGTTGATGATGTGGCACGCAATATCAATAGCGTCAGGCCAGAAACGAGTAGGTGTCTTGTATTCATCAAGCATAGTGTGAGGCATCTCAACAAGAGTCCTATTCTTACGCTCCACGACGCCATTCTACTGAGGAGTATAAGGGGCAGATAATTCGTGAGTAATACGAAGCTCATCAAAATAGTCATCAAGACCAGTATTCTTGAACTCAGTCCCATTATCACTCCGGGTATACTTGATCTTCACACCAAAGTTCATAAATGCTCTTGAGGAAAATTGTTTGAAGACTTCGTACACTTTAGTTTTGTAAGTGATGGTATGCACCCATGTGTAACAAGAATAATCATCAACAATGACAAAGCCATACAGAGATGCTGCATTTGTGAATGTGGCATAATGAGTAGGGCCAAAGAGATCCATGTGAAGTAATTCAAAAGGACGAGAGGTGGTCATGATAGTCTTCGAGGGGTGCTTGGCTCTGGTTATCTTTCCAGCCTCGCAAGCCCCACAAAGATGATCTTTGAGGAATTTGACACCCTCGATGCCAATGACATGCTTCTTCTTCGCGTGTGTATTCAAGTTCCTTATGCCAGCATGACCAAGTCGTCGACGCCATAACCAGTGTTCTGAAGCTTTTGCAAGTAGACATGTGGCAGGCTGTGGTCCTGCAGAGAAATCAACAATATACAAGTCTCCTCTCCTAAAGCCTTCGAAGACTTTGGAATTGTCAGATTCCATTAGCACAATACAACAATATTTGCCCAAGACGACAACAATATCAAGATCACAAAGGATTGAGACAGACATGAGGTTGAATCCTAAGGACTCGACAAGCATGACTTTGTCCATGTGTCTATCCTTTGAGATTGCAACCCTACCTAGACACAATACCTTACTTTTGCCTTTGTCAGCGTAGGTGATATGCTTCAGATGAGATGGAGATAAAGCATTGTCCATCAATAAGTTCCTGTCACCGATCATGTGATTTGTACATCCACTGTCGAGGGCCCACTCAGTAGCTTTGGGTTGTTCATCCTGCAGATGAATTAGTGCAACTTACGAACCCATATACTTCATCAGTGAAGAATATGACATCAATTTATTAGATTGAATTTCATCAAGCAGTATAACAGATATAGCAGTATGAGGACGTGAGAAATGAGTAATTCATTTCTTCATGATTAGCTTGTGTCCTTTCAAGCAAATATAGGTCTGCAGCAAATTCTTTAGACGATTAAGTTTGTTTAGAGACCTGACCCTTGTTCTTTTTCGTCACCACCCACAACTCGAGGGGCGGCAAAAAGTTCATCGTTCTGCGAGCTCCATAAGAGAAAGGTGGCATTGATGCCAGTGCACTTTGTTTCACAGAAGAGGGATTAGAGTATGCATATGAATAAGCAGAGAAATTCTTCGAGGACTTATGAACATAATGATTTGAAGAATAATGCACATAGTCATAGCCTTTAGACTTTCCCTACGAAACAGAAGTCTTAGCACGATGATGTTCATATGAGGATTTGGATCCATGTGAGTAATTTGATCCAAATGAAGAATTTGATCCATATGTGGACTTGAATCCATATGAAGATTTTGATCCATATGAAGAATTTGATCTAGGGTTCCTATTCTTTACAGGTGGTGTCATGAGGACATGCACCTGAAGACTTTCAAGGCACTTTTTGGGAACCCAGATTTCTTCATAGGGGGACTATTCCTGCAGTTAGTTCCAACATATCGAGCAAATACTTCACCATTCTAATTTTTGAACAGTTTATAGTTGGAGTCAAATGACTGATCAAAGGAACATGAAGATTCACAAGTAAAGCCAGATAAAGTTGATGGATCTACGAGAGGTCCTTTCGCAGCAACCCATGAGGTTTTGGGATACTGCTCAGGTTTCCAATAGGTCCCATCAGCATTGAGTTTCCTCTCAAAGGCAATACCCTCATTCCTAGGGTTCCTGTTCAAGATCTACTTTTTGAGCACATCACAAAGAGTCTGATGCCCTTTGAGGCTTTTGTATATGCCTATCACATACAATTCCTTCAACCCTGCATTATCATCAGTGATACTTGTGGTATCCTCAGATGAGGAATTTGTGACCACAGAGACAGTTGAAGAATTTGCAGTAATAGAAGCATTTGAACATTCAGGTGAAGAATTAGCAGATTCACGCTGAATGCATTTCAAACATGGTGGAATGGATTCTTCCTGAGCGGAACTGATCTGTTGAGCAAGAAATGAATCATTTTCCTTCTAAAGATCTTCATAACTCACTCTTAACTTCTCAAGATCTTGCTTTCTCTGAAGAAATTAATAAGAAAGCTTCTCATGATCGACTAAGAGAGAGTTATGATGACTCTGAAGATTATAAAACTTAGACTGAAGTCGCTGAAGATTACCAGTCAGAGTGTGAGTTCGATCCAATTCTTCACCCAATAGGTCATCGCTTTTGTCTAGCAGATTTTGATCCTTTTACAAAGCCTTTTTTTGTTTAACAACAATCTTAGAAGTTTGGAATAGCTAGGTTTGCGATTATCATCAAATTCATCCTCACTAATTCAGAGGGGGGATGTATGAGTACCTTGCCACCTTTTTCCCTGAAGCAATAGGTGGGAGCGTAGTCATCGACACTGTCATCAGCAGTGTTGGGGAGGTCATTTTCTTCAGTGTTGAAGACGGACCTACTGACGTAAGCAGTAGCGAGGGCTAGGCTCGCCACACCAGAATCTGACTCCTCAGGGTCCTCCTCTTCCACATTTTCGTCAGATTCAGCTTCAGAGTCCATTTCCTTGCCAATAAATGCCCGAGCCTTTTTGGAACTACTCTTCTGTGAGATGAAGACTTTGAAGGTTTTGACGATGAGGACTTTGAAGATTTCTGCTTCTTCTTTGAGTCAGCAGAACTGTCATCCTTGTACTTCTTCTTTGATTCCTTCTCCCATGAGGACAATCAGTAATGTAGTGACCAGGTTTCTTGCATTTGTGGCAAGTCCTCTCCTTGTAATCACGGGATGAGGAATCAGATCTCATGTCATCACTTCTTGAAGATTTACCAAAGCAACCATGCCTTGAGAACTTCTGGAATTTTCTCATGAGCATTGCTAGCTCCTAACATAGTTCTTCAGGATCATCAAGGCTGCTACCAGAATCCTCAATTTCATATTCGAAGACTGCCTTGGCCTTCAGTGTGCGTGATCTTCCATAGCTTGGCCCATAGAGGCCTCTTTTCGCAGCAAGTTGGAACTCATGAGTATTTAGCCTCTCGAGGATATCAGCAGGATCTAGTGACTTGTAGTCTCCATGCTCTTAAATGATTAGTGCAAGAGTGTCGAATGAGGAATCAAGTGACCTCAGCAATTTCTTCACCACCTCATGGTCGGTGATGTGAGTGGCACCAAGTGCTTGAAGCTCATTTGAGATGTCAGTGAGGCGATCGAAGGTTTGCTGAAAATTTTCGTTGTCGAGTATTTTGAAGCGATTAAAGAGATTGTGAAGAACATCAACTCGGGAGTCACGTTGAGTAGAGACTCCTTCATTGACCTTGGACAGCCTGTCCCAGATGAGCTTTGTTGTTTCCAAAGCACTCACTCTGCCGTACTGTCCTTTGCTCAGATGGCCACATATGATATTCTTTGCTTGAGGGTCGAGTTGCTTGAATCTCTTCACATCAGCAACATTCACAGATGGAGTGACAGAGGGAACAAAATTGTCCACAACATACCAGAGATCGTTGTCAATTGCCTCAAGATGCATGTGCATCTTATTCTTCCAGTAGGGGTAGTCCGTCCCATCGAAGGTAGGACACCCAGCCGAGATCTTGATCATTCCTGCAGTCGACATTACTAAAACTCCAGGTTGTTAAATCAAAATCACATAGAACAAGGGAGTACCTTGCTCTGATACCAATTGAAAGTGCGTTATATCGACTAGGGGGGGGTGAATAGGCGATTTTTACAAATTCGTCACTGAGGAAATTCTAGGAAAGGAATTTCCTAAGCAACAACACACTAGCAGCAGAATAAGTACTCAGGTACAAGCATAACAGAGGAATAGCATAGTCATCATGGTGAAATGAAAACAAGCACCGAGTAAAGGTAGCGTGAAAACAGGATAAGCAGGCTGAAGACAAAGTGACTGAAGAAGTGGGGTTGAGGAAATAGAAAAAGTCTTCAGTCAAAGTCCTCAAACAGTAACGATTAGGTTCATCAACACATGAATGAGGAAATGAAGGGTTGAGGAAATAGAACCTATAGCTTGGTGAAGACGATGATTTGGTAGACCAGTTCCAATTGCTGTGACAGTTGTACGTCTAGTTGGAGCGGCTGGGTATTTAAACCTGAGGACACACAGTCCCAGACACATAGTCCTCACCATATTCTCCTTGAGCTAAAGTCACACAGAATTCGCCCAATCACTTGTGGTAAGTCTTCAGGTGACTTCCAAACCTTCACAGACTTGGTCACTTGGCGATCCACAATTCCTCTTGGACGCTCTAAAGCATGATGCCTAACCGTCTGGAGGATGCACAATCCTCAAAGGTAACAAGCGTCGGTTCTACACAGGAACAATCTCTTCAGTGATGCTCAATCGCTTTGCGTTGTAGGTGTTTGGGTTTTGGGTTTTCCTCACTTCATGATTTTCGCTCAAAGTCCTCGGAGGATGGGATGCTATCAATGACAAGTGTCAGTTTCTCTTGGAGCAACCAACCAGCTAGTGGTTGTAGGGGCGGCTATTTATAGCCTAGGGAGCAAGCCGACATGATAAGACATAAATTCCCTTCAATGATATGACCGTTAGGTGGATAGGATATTTTGGACAGCTGGCGCGCAGCACAACAACGGTCGGAAATTTGAGCTATGAAATTCCTCAGGGCTATCATGTTCCTCACTATGTAGGTAATCCGCACTGGCGAATTCCTAACTCCTCAGTTAGAAAAGATTCCTTAGAGACCAGAAGATCTTCGTCTCTGTCACTAAAGAAATTTACTGAATTGTATGAGATTTCCAATGGCTTCACTCGAAAGGATTGGGTAGGTGTAGGCTTTGAGATGAGCATCACATGGAAAGTGTTTCCTTAATATTACCTCGACCCCCTTTAACAGTATGGTGTCTCCTATTACTCAAGAAAGAGAAAATGAAACTGTGAAAACAAAAGTCTTCATGCTTCACAGTCCTCGCATGAATATCCAAGTCTTCAAGCTCACACCAATTTCCTCACTTTCAAAGTCTTCAGGGAAACCAAAGTCTTCACCTGAAGACATACGTTGGTCCCTGAACCTATAGGTCTTCAATACACCAAAATCACTAAGGGGCACAAGAATCACTTACAGTCACGGCCTGGACACATGCATGGAGTGCCATGGCATTTAAATTCCAACAAATTAAAAAAAGATAAGAAACACATCAAACCTTGCTTAATGTAATGTCATGCCACCAAGATGATGTGGTAAATAATTTGGCATGTTTGACGAAAATTTGGACACACACCCCTCACAAACCGGAGCAACTCACTAGAAGGCTCGTGGTTCCGAGAGGGAAGAATGCATGTTTGATGACGAACGAGCGATAGCTTCCTTTACGACCTTCAAAAATTTTCTACAGTTAACATGCACTAATACAACTGTCATTTGAAAATTTCGAAAATTCCAGGGGTCATTTGACCTTTTAAAGACATTTAAGTGATTTTCTAGCCAGTTAATGACTGTAATTCAAATTTGAACTACATCTACATGCAACAGCTAACCATAACGGTTTGAAAAATCATATTTGTGCACTTGTGTGCGAGTTAATTCCATGTGTAGTAAATTGGAAGGAATTTACAAACATATTGGTGTCACGGCCTGGACACATGCATGGAGTGCCATGGCATTTAAATTCCAGAAAAAAGATCAGAAACACATCAAACCTTGCTTGATGTAATGTCATGCCACCAAGATGATGTGGGAAAAATTTAGCATGTTTGATGAAAGTTTGGACACACACCCCTCACAAATCGGAGCAACTCACTAGAAGGCTCATGGTTCATAGAGAGAACAATGCATGTTTGATGACGAACGAGAGATAGCTTCCTCTTATGGCCTTCAATTTTTTTCTACATTTAACGTGCACAAATACAACTATCATGTGAAAATTTGGAAAATTCCAGGGGTCATTTGACCTTTTAACGACATTTCAGTGATTTTCTAGCCATTTAATGACATTTAAGTGATTTTCTAGACATTTAATGACCGTAATTCAAATTTGAACTACATGATGCAATGGCAAACCATACCGGTTTGAAAAGTCATATTTTTGTACTTGTGTGTGAGTTAATTGCATGTGCAGTAAATTGGAAGGATTTTTCAAACATATTGGTGTCACGACATGGACACATGCATGGAGTACCATGGCATTTAAATTCCAAAATATAAAAAAAATGATAAGAAACACATGAGACCTTGCTTGACGTAATTTCATGCCACGAAGATGATGTGGTAAAACATAGGCCTTTTTGACGGAAGTTTGGACACACACCCCTCACAAACCGGAGCAACTCACTAGAAGGCTCGTGGTTCCGAGAGGGAACAATGCATGGTTGATGAAGAACGTGCGATAGCTTCCTCTTACGGCCTTCAAATTTTTTCTACAGTTAACGTGCACTAATACAACTGTCATTTGAAAATTTGGAAAATTCCAGGTGTCATTTGACCTTTTGAAGACATTTAAGTGATTTTCTAGTCATTTAATGACCGTAATTCAAATCTGAACTACATCTACATGCAATGGCTAACCATAACGGTTTGAAAAATCATATTTGTGTACTTGTGTGCGAGTTAATTGCATGTGCAATAAGTTGGAAGGAATTTTCAAACATATTGGTGTCACGGCCTGGACAGATGCATGGAGTGCCATGGCATTTAAATTCCAAAAAATAAAAATGATCAGAAACACATGAAACCTTGCTTGACGTATTGTCACGCCACCAAGATGATGTGGTAAAAAAATGGCCCGTTTGACGAAAGTTTGGACACACACCCCTCACAAACCGGAGCAACTCAAAGGCTCGTGGTTCCGAGAGGGAACAATGCATGTTTGATGACTAACGGGCGATAGCTTCCTCTTACGGCCTTCGAATTGTTTCTACAGTTAACATGCACTAATACAACTATCATTCAAAAATTTGGAAAATTCCAGGGGTCATTTGACCTTTTAAAGACATTTAAGTGATTTTTTAGCCATTTAATGACCGTAATTCAAATTTGAACTACATCTACATGCAACATCTGACCATAACGTTTGAGAAATCATATTTGTGTACTTGTGTGCGAGTTAATTCCATGTGCAGTAAATTGGAAGGAATGTACAAACATATTGGTGTCACGGCCTGGACACATGCATGGAGTGCCATGGCATTTAAATTAAAAAAGATTAAAAAAAGATCGAAAACACATGAAACCTTGCTTAATGTAATGTCATGCCACCAAGATGACATGGTAAAAAATTTGGCATGTTTGACGAAAGTTTGGCCACACACCCCTCACAAACCGGAGCAACTCACAAGAAGGCTCGTGGTTCCGAGAGGGAACAATGCATGTTTGATGACGAATGCGAGATAGTTTCCTCTTATGACCTTCAATTTTTTCTACATTTAACATGCACTAATACAACTATGATGTGAAAATTTGGAAAATTCCAGGGGTCATTTGACCTTTTAAAGACATTTAAGTGATTTTCTAGCCATTTAATGACCGTAATTCAATTTTGAACTACATCTACATGCAATGGCTAACCATAACGGTTCGAAAAGTCATATTTGTGTACTTATGTGCGAGTTAATTGCATGTGCACTAAATTCAAAGGGATTTTCAACCATGTTGGTGTCACGGCCTGGACACATGCATGGAGTGCCATGGCATTTAAATTCCAAAAAAATAAAAAATGATCAGAAACACATGAGACCTTGTTTGACGTAATGTCATGCCACCAAGATGATGTGGTAAAAAATTGGCCTGTTTGAAGAAAGTTTGGACACACAACTCTCACAAACCGAAGCAACTCACTAGAAGGCTCGTGGTTCCTACAGGAAACAATGCATGTTTGATGACGAATGGGTGACAGCTTCCTCTTACGGCCTTCTAATTTTTCTATAGTTAACGTGCACTAATACAACTGTCATGTCAAAATTTGGAAATTTCCAGGGGTCATTTGACCTTTGAAACACATTGAAGTGATTTTCTAACCATTTAATGACCGTAATTCAAATTTGAACTACATGTGCATGCAACAGCTAACCATAACAGTTTGAAAAATCATATTTTTTATACTTGTGTGCGAGTTAATTCCATGTGCAGTAAATTGGAAGGAATTTTCAAACATATTGGTCTCACAGTCTGGACACATGCATGGAGTGTTGGAAATATGCGCTAGAGGCAATAATAAAATGGTTATTATTATATTTCCTTGTTTATGATAATTGTCTATTGTCCATGCTATAATTGTATTAACTGGAAACCGTAATACATGTGTGAATACATAGACCACAACATGTCCCTAGTGAGCCTCTAGTTGACTAGATCGTTGATCAATAGATGGTTATGGTTGCCTGACCATGGACATGGGATGTCATTGATAACGGGATCACATCATTAGAAGAATGATATGATGGACAAGACCCAATCCTAAGAATAGCACAAGATCGTGTAGTTCGTTTGCTAAGAGCTTTTCTAATGTCAAGTATCATTTCCTTAGACCATGAGATTGTGCAACTCCCGGATACCGTAGGAATGCTTTGGGTGTACCAAACGTCACAACGTAACTGGGTGGCTATAAAGGTGCACTACAGGTATCTCCGAAAGTATCTGTTGGGTTTGCATGAATCGAGACTGAGATTTGTCACTCCGTATGACGGAGAGGTATCTCTGGGCCCACTCGGTATGCATCATCATAATGAGCTCAATGTGACTAAGTAGTTAGTCACGGGATCATGCATTATGTAACGAGTAAAGTGACTTGCCGGTAACGAGATTGAACGAGGTATTGGGATACCGACGATCGATTCTCGGGCAAGTAACATACCGATTGACAAAGGGAATTGTATACGGGATTGATTGAATCCCCGACATCGTGGTTCATCCGATGAGATCATCGTGGAACATGTGGGAGCCAACATGGGTATCCAGATCCCGCTGTTGGTTATTGGTCGGAGAACGTCTCGGTCATGTCTGCATGGTTCCCGAACCCGTAGGGTCTACACACTTAAGGTTCGGTGATGCTAGAGTTTTTATGGGAAATTGTATGTGGTTACTGAAGGTTGTTCGGAGTCCCGGATGAGATCCCGGACGTCACGAGGAGTTCCGGAATGGTCCGGAGGTGAAGATTTATATATGGGAAGTCCAGTTTCAGTCACCGGAATGGTTTCGGGGGTTATCGGTATTGTACCGGGACCATCGAAAGGTGTCCGAAGGTCCACCGGGTGGGACCACCTGCCCCGGGGGACTTAATGGGCTGAATATGGGAGGGAACCATCCCCTAGTGGGCTGGTGCGCCCCTCCCCAAGGGCCCAAGGCGCCTAGGGTTGGAAACCCTAGGGGAGGGGGGCGCCTCCACCTTGCTTGGGGGGCAAGCCTCCCCTCCTGGCCGCCTCCCCCCTTCTAGATGGGATCTAGAGCGGCCGGCCCCCTCTCCCCTTAACCCTATAAATAGAGGGGGGGTGGTGGGAGGGCTGCATTACCCCGTTCCCTGGCGCATCCCCTACCTCCTCCAACTCTTCCTCCTCCTCCTCCTAGTGCTTGGCGAAGCCCTACAGGAATACCACGAGCTCCACCACCACGCCGTCGTGCTGCCGGAGTTCTCCCTCAACTTCTCCTCTCCCCTTGCTGGATCAAGAAGGAGGAGATGTCCCCGGGCTGTACGTGTGTTGAATGCGGAGGCGCCGTTGTTCAGCGCTTAGATCGGAATCAACCGCGATCTGAATCGCTACGAGTACGGCTCCTTCATCCACGTTCTTGTAACACTTCCGTTGCACGATCTTCAAGGGTATGAATATGCACTCCCCTATCTCTCTTGTTGCTAGTCTCTCCATAGATTGATCTTGGTGATGCGTAGAAAATTTTGAATTTCTGCTACGTTACCCAATAGTGGCATCATGAGCTAGGTCTATTGCGTAGATTCTATGCACGAGTAGAACACAAGTAGTTGTGGGCGTTGGTTTGTTCAATATGCTTGCCGTTACTAGTCTTATCTTGACTTGGCGGCATCGTGGGATGAAGCGGCCCGGACCGACCTTACACATACGCTTACGTGAGACAGGTTCCACCAACTGACATGCACTTGTTGCATAAGGTGGCTAGCGGGTGCCAGTCTCTCCCACTTTAGTCGGATCGGATTCGATGAAAAGGGTCTTTATGAAGGGTAAATAGCAGTTGGCATATCACCGTTGTGGCTTTTGCGTAGGTAAGAAATGTTCTTGCTAGAAACCCATAGCAGCCACGTAAAACATGCAACAACAATTAGAGGACGCCTAACTTGTTTTTGCAGGGTATGCTATGTGATGTGATATGGCCAAAATAATGTGATGAATGAAATATGTGATGTATGAGATTGATCATCTTCTTGTAATAGGAATCATGCTTGCATGTCGATGAGTATGACAACCGGCAGGAGCCATAGGAGTTGTCTTAATTTATTGTACGACCTGCGTGTCATTGAAAACGCCATGTAATTACTTTACTTTATTGCTAACCGTTAGCCGTAGTAGTAGAAGTAATAGTTGGCGAGACAATGATGAGGACATGACTACCTTGGATACTACCAACAATATTGCATACATGTATATTTGTGAGGTGATTTCTAATGCAAACTATGCAATAATTTATTTATGTCATCCAGGACAAAAATACTTCACAAATTTTTGTGCCATGTCTAATTGCAGGTGTATGGGACATTTGTACAATCCACATATGAAGATAAGGGAGAAAGAGATGTTTACTTGCTGTTCAAAAAGTTCTCTCACGTCACTTTTGGCCCAAGAGAATATAGAGTCCAAGTCTCTCACGTTCTGGACTCAGATTCGTACTACACAGACACACCTGATTCAAAACGTCAAGAACTCTTTCATCTGGACTCTGAATTGGGTGATTCTTTTTTTGTTGGAAACTAGATTTCATGATCTTTCCAACCCAATTGGAATCACCTAAAACTCCATCCGGAGCATTGAGTTATGGATGAAACAATCTGAAGCTGCAGCAGAATCCGAGTCAAACTACAAGTCCAAAGGTCTTACATCACCTCCACTTGGGCCCATTGGCCTTGTACGACCTAGGGTTAGTTTTAGGTTGACTTGGGACGTCCTCCCACCTCCTTGGCCGCCACCCCTTGCTCCTATATAAGTAGATCCATCTAGTAGCTTTTCCCTGGGGATTTGTTTAGTTAAAAGTTAGCCATTGCAACTTCGTGTACTTTGTTTGTGTCCAACGACCAGACCAAGACCGCTTATGGATCCCCACCTTTATCAATACTTCATATATACTCGGAATATTCAGATTGCTTTTATCATATTCTTGCTTGTTCTTCGATTGCTTGCAGGAATAAACCTTCGTGGTCAGGTTGATTGTGCTCCGGCGTGGTCAATAACCTTTCGGAGTTGGTTTAGCGATTGCTAAGGCGCAACATCGTGCATGTTTGTAGTCGGATCGTCAAAGTCAACTCCACCAAATCGATAGTTATCATCTCATCGAAAGATCGGGACACCGTGCCTCTATCAAGTGGTATCAGTTGTCAGGTTGCTCGGTGAGAATTTCCAGTTTTCCTAGATTAGATTTATTTTTCTTACCTATTGTCCAAGAAAAAGCCACAAAAAAAAGTTAGATCTATTCATCCTTTGTCCAAGCCAGTCTGAGCCTTTGCAATTTTCTTTTCATTGTATGCATTATTGAATTATCAGTTGCATCGTCGTGTCGAGTTGCTGGTCTTAGTGTCTAGTTTGTTTAGAGTTTCGAGTTCTGTTCACATTAGTCACGCTGCCGCTGCATCGTTATTCCTCCGCTGTCCACAATCCATCCATCAGTTTCCACCACGTGCTACCCACCGTTCATTGTCATAGTCATAGTTGAGATCGTTCACATCTTCGCTTGATCCAATCTGCATCTTATCTAGTTTGTTTGGAATGAGAGAGAAAAAAAGAAGGAGAAAAAAAGAGAGAAAAAAAAGTAAAAAAAAAGTCAGAGAAAAAAAAGTGTGAGGAAAAAAAAGAGAAGAAAAAAAACAAAATTTGGATCTATCTAGACTCAATCTCGTAGTTGAATTCGGATTGGAATCTGTTTTGTGCACTGTTTAGTAAAACAGGCATAACTTTCTCATACGAAGTCCGTTTTGGCTCCGCGAGTACTCAAATGAAAGCTAGCGATGAGCCGCATCTAAATAGTTGCAGAAGCTAGTTCAATATTTGGCACCTCAAAATCAACTTCTAAATAGGTCTTTTTGCCCTCGGAACTTCGTGCATACAGTTTGTTCCAGTTTTTCAGGCCAGTTTTAGAATTCTTTGACTCCTCATATCAATTCGGAATTGAGTGATTCTTTTTGCATTGGAAAGCTTGAGTTAGTAGCATTATTTTGAAAATTTATCAGAAAATTGGCTCAAACTTTCCAAGAGGAAAATTGGAGAGAGAGTTGTTCCATATCCTGCTTGGCAGTTGTTTTTCATCATTATCTTTACTGGCGTTGTGATCTTCACTTATATCTTGCTTTCCAGAGCTACTTAGTATCCTTCATGGATGCTAATTATGCTACGTCGTGACCTCATTAGTGCTCTAGGCTCGCGTCTCTAGTCCGGTCTAGCCTAGGACCAGCACAGTACCGTCGTTGAGTGTTTATTCAACGTTGCATCTTTGAATTGATTATTGCTAATCTTTTGCTACCATATATAGCCAACCCAGCTCCACATATTTCTACACCGTGTATTCGTACGTTCCCCTGGCAATCACTTTACACAATCTTAAGAGTTAGTTGACACCGCTGGTTGCCTGTCACCACCTGCCGCATGGTAAGAACTTGTAAGATATTGATATTTGCTTTACTGTGAGCACACAACCACATCCTAGTAGTTCATAGGAACATTATTTTCGAATTTTGTTTCTTGTTTCTACTAATCATGACAGGTTCCAGAGATAGAAGTTCTTTGACGATGGACACATCTTCACCATCACGAGAGTTGGGACAACACACACAAGCACATGGTCAGGTTATCTCTTTACCGTCATTTGAGGGTAGATTTAATCCTGCTATTTATCTAGCTTGGGAGCTTGAAGTAGAGCAAGTTTTTCGTCACCATGACTTTTATGAACTTGAGAGAGTACGAGCTGCCACTAGAGCATTTACTGGTTTTGCTTCTGTTTGGTGGAGTGTGCATTGTAAGAAAAACATTGATAACCAAGCCACAACTTGGAAACATTTGAAAGATGTAATGAGATAACAATTTTTCCCTCCTTACTATCATCGTGAATTGCTTCGCAAATTTGAACAATTTAAACAAGGCAACAACACTGTTCATGCTTACTACCAAGAGTTCAAATCTTATATGCATCATTGTGACATAGAAGAATCTGAGGATGATATAATGAATAGATTTTTTGGTGGTTTGAACCATGATATTCATGCAAAGCATATTCCTTGTTGCATTACTGGTATGTATGTTCGTGCTTGTACCTTTGAGAGACAGTTACAGGAGGATGCATTGGGTGACTACAACAACTACTATTCCAGTTCATGCTCACCACCGCCGGTTGGTTCCTCCAACGTTGCACCTACTAGAGCAGCCCCATCTCGGATTGTGAGTGTGACATCATCTCAAGAGTATGGCGCATTGTCTACATCTGTACCTACATCAGCTACGTCTTTGCGACAAGGTAACAGTAAAGGTACTGATGATATAACTTCACATGAGAATGATGCATCCCTAGTTAACTTGAATGCATCATGTGTTGAGTTACCTGGTGATTTGAGCACAACACCTATTTTAGAGAATCTTGATACTGTCATGAATGCGTCATGTGATCAAACAACTGAAATACCAACAATTTTGAGTGCACCCATTGAATTAACTGTTGATGCAAAAGAATCAATGTTTAATCATTTTGATATGACCTCTAATCTTTGTGAAGATTCTGTGTTGAATGACTTATTGAATGTTTGCTTATTTAAGCATGTTGTAGCATGTAAATTTGATGCAAGTAAGGTTTATTCACCAATGTTGGGATGCTTTAATGTTGAACATTGTCAATCTTTTGAAATAAATAAGAGCTTCACTTATATGTGCAAACTGAGTTGCAATATTTTCATGCCTTCTACTTCTTGTGCTAATTTTTTGGCTTTAGATTTTATGAAATATGCAAGTTACTCATCTATTCATGTGTCATATATGCAAAAATCGAGGGAAGTAAAAATGGATGACATATACATATACAACATGTACACCTTGTCTCTTTTGTTAGCCACATTTCAGATTAAGCAACGCCGAGGACGGCTTTGTTTTCAAGAAGGGGAGGATGATGAGGACATGACTACCTTGGATATGACAAAAAATATTGCATACATGTATATTTGTGAGGTGATTTCTAATGCAAACTATGCAATAATTTATTTATGTCATCCAGGACAAAAATACTTCATAAATTTTTGTGCCATGTCTAATTGCAGGTGTATGGGACATTTGTACAATCCACATATGAAGATAAGGGAGAAAGAGATGTTTACTTGCTGTTCAAAAAGTTCTCTCACGACACTTTTGGCCCAAGAGAAGATAGAGTCCAAGTCTCTCATGTTCTGGACTCAGATTCGGACTACACAGACACACCTGATTCAAAACGCCAAGAACTCTTTCATCCGGACTCTGAATTGGGTGATTCTTTTTTTGTTGCAAACTAGATTTCATGCTCTTTCTAACCCAATTAGAATCACCTAAAAATCCATCCGGAGCGTTGAGTTCTGGACGAAACAATCTGACGCTGCAGCAGAATCCGAGTCAAACTACAAGTCCAAAGGTGTTACATCACCTCCACTTGGGCCCATTGGCCTTGTACGACCTAGGGTTAGTTTTAGGCTGCCTTGGGACGTCCTCCCACCTCCTTGGCCGCCACCCCTTGGTCCTATATAAGTAGATCCATCTAGTAGCTTTTCCCTGGGGATTTGTTTAGTTAAAAGTTAGCCATTGCAACTTCGTGTACTTTGTTTGTGTCCAACGACCAGACCAAGACCGCTTACGGATCCCCACCTTTATCAATACTTCATATATACTCGCAATATTCAGATTGCTTTTATCATATTCTTGCTTGTTCTTTGATTGCTTGCAAGAATAGACCTTCGTTGTCAGGTTGATTGTGCTTCGGCATGGTCAATAACCTCTCGGAGTTGGTTTAGCGATTGCTAAGGCGCAATGTCGTGCACGTTTGTAGTCGGATCGTCAAAGTCGACTCCACCAAATCGATAGTTATCATCTCATCGAAAGATCGGGACACCCCGCCTCTATCAGACAACTTCATGAAGACACGATGATGGAGATCATGGTGTCATGCCGGTGACGAAGGTGATCATGCCGCGCCTCAAAGATGAAGATCAAAGGCGCGAGATGATATTGGCCATATCATGTCACTCTATGATTTGCATGCGATGTTTGTCATGTTTACATCTTATTTGCTTAGAACGACGGTAGCATAAATAAGATGATCCCTCATAAAATTTCAAGAAAGTGTCCCCCCTAACTGTGCACCGTTGCGAAGGTTCGTTGTTTCGAAGCACCATGTGATGATCGGGTGTGATAGATTCTAACGTTCGCATACAATGGGTGTAAGCCAGATTTACACATGCAAAACACTTAGGTTGACTTGACGAGCCTAGCATGTATAGACATGGCCTTGGAGCACAAGAGACCGAAAGGTCGAACATGAGTCGTATAACAAATACGATCAACATGAAGATGTTCACCGATGGTGACTAGTCCATCTCACGTGATGATCGGACACGGCCTAGTTGACTCGGATCATGTATCACTTAGATGACTAGAGGGATGTCTATCTAAGTAGGAGTTCATTAAATAATCAGATGAACTTAATTATCATGAACATAGTCAAAAGATCTTTGCAAATTATGTCGTAGCTTACGCTTTAGTTCTACTGTTTAAGATATGTTCCTAGAGAAAATTTAGTTGAAAGTTGACAGTAGCAATTATGTGGACTGGGTCTGTATTCTGAGGATTGTCCTCATTGCTGCACAGAGGGCTTATGTCCTTAATGCACCGCTCGGTGTGCTAAACCTTGAGCGTCGTTTGTGGATGTTGCGAACATCTGACATACACGTTTTGATGAGTACATGATATTTCAGTGCGTAATGTTAAACGGTTTAGAATTGAGGCACCGAAGAAAATTTTGAAACGTCGCGGAACAATGAGATGTTCCAAGAGCTGAAATTGGGATTTCAGGCTCATGCCCACGTCAAGAGGTTAAGACCTCTGACAAGTTTTTTAGCCTGCAAACTAAGGGAGAAAAGCTCAATCGTTGAGCATGTGCTCAGATTGTCTAAGTACTACAATCGCTTGAATCAAGTGGGAGTTAATATTCCAGATGAGAGAGTGATGGTTCTTCAAAGGCACTGCCACCAAGCTACTGGAGCTTCGTGATGAACTATAACATATCAGGGATAGATATGATGATCCTTGAACTATTCGCGATGTTTGACACCGCGAAGTAGAAATCAAGTAGGACCATCAATTGTTGATGGTTAGTAAAACCACTAGTTTCAAGAAGGGCAAGGACAAGAAGGGATACTTCATGAAACGGCAAATCAGTTGCAGCTCTAGTGAAAAAACCCAAGGTTGAACCCAAAACCCGAGACTAAGTGCTTCTGTAATGAGGGGAACAGTCACTGAAGCAGAACTACACTAGATACTTGGTAGATGAGAAGGCTGGCAAGGTTGACAGAAGTATATTGGATATACAGTAATACCAATGTGTACTTTACTAGTACTCCTAGTAGCACGAGGATATTATATACCGGTTCGGTTGCTAAGTGTTAGTAACTCGAAATAAAAAGCTATGGAATAAACGGAGACTAGCTAAAGGTGAGATGACGATATATGTTGGAAGTGTTTCCAAGGTTGATGTGATCAAGCATCGCATGCTCCCTCTACCATCGAGATTGGTGTTAAACCTAAATAATTGTTATTTGGTGTTTGCATTGAGCATAGACATGATTGGATTATGTTTATCGCAATAAGGTTATTCATTTAGGGAGAATAATGGTTACCCTATTTATTTCAATAATACCTTCAACGGTCTTGCACCTAAAATGAATGGTTTATGGAATCTCGATCGTAGCGATACACATGTTCATGCCAAAAGATATAAGATAGTAATGATAGTACCACATACTTGTGGCACTGCCATTTGAGTCATACTGGTATAAAACGCATGAAGAAGCTCCATGTTGATGGATCTTTGGACTCACTCGTTTTTGAAAAGATTGAGACATGCGAACCATGTCTATTGGTATATATGCATGAAGAAACTCCATACAGATGGATCGTTTGGACTCACTTGATTTTGAATCACTTGAGACATGCAAATCATACCACATGGGCAAGATGACTGAAAGGCCTCGTTTTTCAGTAAGATGAAACAAGAGAGCAACTTGTTGGAAGTAATACATTTGATGTGTGCAATCCAATGAGTGCTGAGGCACGCAGTGAATATCGTTATGCTCTTACTTCACAAATGATTTGAGTAGATTCTAAGTATATTTAGTTGATGAAACACGAGTCTGAATTATTGAAAGGTTCAAGAAATTTCAGAGTGAAGTTGAAGATCATCGTGGCAAGAGGATAAAATGTCTATGATATGATCATAGAGATGAATATCTGAGATACGAGTTTGGTACACAATTAAGACCTTGTGGAAATTGTTTCATAACTAATACTGCCTAGAACACCATAGTGTGATGGTGTGTCTGAACATCATAAATGCACCCTATTGGATATGGTGCATACCATGATGTCTCTTATCGAATTACCACTATCGTTTATGGGTTAGGCATTAAAGACAACCGCATTCACTTTAGATAGGGCACCATGTAATTCCGTTGAGATGACACTGTATGAACTATGGTTTAGAGAAACCTAAGCTGTCAGTTCTTAAAAGGTTTGGGGCTGTGACGCTTATGTAAAAGGTTTTGCCTGATAAGCTCGAACCCAAAGCGGATAAAATGGATCTTCATAGGACACCCAAAAACAGTTGGGTATACCTCCTAATTCAGATCCGTAAGCAAAAGTGATTGCTTCCAGAAATGGGTCCTTTCTCGAGGAAAAGTTTCTCTTGAAAGAATTGAGTGGGAGGATGGTGGAGACTTGATGAGGTTATTGAACCATCACTTCAACTAGTGTGTAGCAGGGCACATGAAGTTGTTCCTATGGAGCCTACACCAATTGAAGTGGAAGTTGATGATAGTGATCATGAAACTTCAGATCAAGTCACTACCAAACCTAGTAGGTCGACAAGGATGTGTACTACTTCAAAGTGGTACGTTATCCTGTCTTAGAGGTCATGTTGCTAGACAACAATGAACCTACGAGCTATGGAGAAGCGATGGTGGGCCTGAATTCCGACGAATGGCTCGAGGCCATAAAATCCGAGAGAGGATCCATGTATGAAAAAAAAGTATAGACTTTGGAAGAACTACTTCATGGTCGTAAGGCTGTTGAGCACAGATGGATTTTAAAAGGAAGACGGACAATGATGGTAAGTGTCATCATTAAGAAAGCTCGAGTTGTCGCTAAGATGTTTTCCGACAAGTTCAAGGAGTTGACTACGATGAGACTTTCTCACTCATAGCGATGCTAAGAGTCTGTTGGAATTATATTAGCAGTTACTGCACTATTTATGAAATCTTGCAGATAGGATGTCAAAATATTGTTTCCTTGATGATTTTCTTGAGGAAAGGTTGTATATGATACAACCGGAAGGTTTTGTCAATCCTATAATATGCTAACAAGTATGCAAAGCTCCAGCAATCCTTCTAAGGACTGGAGTAAGCATCTCGGAGTTGGAACATACACTTTGATGAGATGATCAAAGATTTTGGGTTTATACAAAGTTTATGAGAAACTTGTATTTCCAAAGAAGTGAGTGGGAGCACTATAGAATTGCTGATGCGTATATGTTGTTGACATATTGTTGATCAGAAATGATGTAGAGTTTCTAGAAAGCATCTAGGGTTGTTTGAAAGGTGTTTTTCAATGAAAACCTGGATTAAGCTACTTGAACATTGAGCATCAAGATCTATAAGGATAATTCAAAAATCGCTTGATAGTACTTTCAAATGAATACACACAAGATTTTGAAGGAGTTCAAAATAGATCGGCAAAGAAGGAGTTCTTGGCTGTGTTGTAAGGTATGAGTATTGAGTAAGACTCAAGACCTGACCATGGCAGAAGAGAGATAAAGGACGAAAGTCGTCCCCTATGCTTTAGACGTAGGCTCTACAGTATGCTATGCTATGTACCGCACCTGGAGTGTGCCTTGCCATGAGTCAGTCAAGGGGTACAAGAGTGATCCAGGAATGGGTCACGTGACAGTGGTCAAACTTATCCTTAGTAACTAGTGGACTAAGGAATTTTCTCGGTTATGGAGGTGGTAAAAGAGTTTGTCATAAAGGATTACGACGATGCAAACTTTGACATCCGGATGACTCTGAGTAGTAAACCGGATTCGTATAGTAGAGCAGTTATTTGGAATAGCTCCAAGTAGCGCGTGGTAGCTGTCGTGGTTCTAAGTCTGACAGTAGAATAGGGGGTAGGAATGGAGAGGCAAGATCCTAGCTATGGAGTAGTTGTATACGCAAGATGTTTACGAGTTCAGGCCCTTCTCGGAGGAAGTAATAGCCCTACGTCTCGAAGCCCGGAGGCGGTCGACTGGATTATGTGTATATGAGTTACAGGGGGGCGAACCCTTTACACTGAGGAAGGGGGTGGCTTATATAGAGTTCGCCAGACCCCTCCGGCCCTCAGTTATGCAGGGTTTAAGGTACATTAAGGAAGGCGTTACTGGTAACGCCACAAATAAAGTGCTATGATGACCATAAAGGCTACTTAATGATCGACCGTTTGCTTGCAGAGTGACTTTAGATCTCCTGGCGGTCGAGTGATTGGCTTCATGGTCGAGTGTCTTCGAGTCCGTCGAGTGGAACATAACATGGTCGATTAGAAGGTGGTTTCTTCTGGAGATGTCCTTGGGGAGGGTATCTTGGACAGGTCCATGACCCTACCCTAGGTACATAGCTTCATCATTAGCCCCCCAATGGATCAAGGTTTGAGTGGGGAAGGAGTTGAACACACTTCTGACCCATCTTCGTGCTATCAGTATGTCTTGTTCTGGATCAATGAACTGAGGTGACGGTATCAACTTCTTTTTCAGTCGCCTTGATCCATTCTTTGTATCCGTCGAGTGAATTTTCTTTACTTGGAGAACTCCGAACGACAGAGCAGAGGAAATCTCCCGTCTGACAAGTTGCTCTGCAGCTCGCAGATTTAGTGGGATTCGAATTTCGGGAAGCGCGCGGGGCGGAGGAGGCCGCAGTAATCAGATGGGATAAGGCAGTGAAACCTCAATCTCCGTGCCACCTTTTTCACCATGTATCGTGCGTGCGACTGTCACGGGATTTGACAGGATCGTCTGGGCCTACAAGCCAGTCACTCGGAAGTAACCTCATATAAGGCCCGGACGGGGTTTTTTGAACAGTGCGCTCTCATTTCCTCCCCTCTTCCTTAGACCTATCGGCCGCATTCGCTTCCGTCTCAGTGTCGCTGCTCTGTGTGTGTCTCGCCGGCGACGATGGTGAAAGAGAAGATGGCAGCCCTAGAGCGGGCGAAGAAGGCGACGGCGAAGGCGAAGGGAAGGGCGGCCAGTCGGGGCGGATCTTCATCGAGGGCTGGCCTGCCGCAGGGCTGGATCCAGGGCGACTGGATCCGCTCGATGATTCGTCAAGAAGATCTTGACGACCTGGCCAATGGGGGACTGATCCCCCATGGGTCGGTGCGGCTCCCGGGGAAGGAATCTGAGCCGCAGCCTCAGGACGGTGAGGTCGTTCTCTTGGCCACCCATGTCGACTGCGGGTTTTCTTTGCCGCCTCACCCTTTCTTTCGGGGATTTCTGAATTTCTTTGGGGCGCAACTCCACCACTTCACACCCAATACCATCGTGTACCTAGCTGCTTTCGTGTCTTTGTGCGAGAATTTCTTGGGTTGTCGGCCTCATTGGGGTCTTTTCAAGCACATTTTCACCTGTCACTCCCAGACGGTGAAAAAGGCCAATCCGAGTGACGAGAGAACACAAGTGATTCAGATGTGTGGGGGTCTTTTGGTTCAGATGAGGGGGAAAAGTTCTTTTCTGCCCATGATCCTTCCCGACTCGGTCCGTGGATGGCAGTCGACCTGGTTTTACTGCAAAGACCAACCGACGCCAGGGCATTCAACTGGACTCCCTCCTTTATCCATGGACCGAGTGAGGAAGCCTTCCTCTTTGATGGTGATCCCGGAGGAGAAGGCGCAGGTTAAGGTGTTGGTCGAGCGTGTTGTCCAGCTCATCCGTGACGGGGTGACCGGCATGGATCTCTTGGAGGTCTTCCTCCGACGACGCATCCAGCCGCTTCAAGCTCGAGACCATCCAATGTGTCTGTATTCTGGCACTGAGGACACCAGTCGGATCCACCCGGAGGAGGTCGAGGATGCCACGCTGGAGAGGTGGCTGGCTGCCATCACAGGGAACAAGGACAACCCTCGAGGGGCCAGGAGGATTCCTCCACTCAACCAATCATACGAAGTAGACAAGGTCCGATTCTGCATCTCCGACTATGACTTTGTTTTCTTCATTCTGTTTGCTTAAAATCAGTCGACTGACTTTTGTCTTGTTTGTTGTCTTCCAGGCTACCACTGAGATGTACTCGATGCCCAACGGGGCACAAGAACACGCCGAGGAGGAGGAGGCGAGCGGAGGAGAAAGTGAGGAGGAGTGGGAATCTGACGGTAAGGAGGAAGAGGATGACGACGGCTCCAGTGAAGAGGAGGAAGTCGAAGTCGATCCTCCTCGCACAGAAAGGCGATCCAAGCTCATCCACGACCCCGCGGTCGAGCGTGGCAAAGCGACTGTGCCTGTTGGGCAGTCATCGAAGCACCCTCGGACTACCTCTCCAGCACCGACTGAAAAAGCGCCGAAGCATCCCCGAGCGGCATCATCAAAGCCGCCGAAGGCCTTGCCCAAGATGAGAATGGTCGTTCCCACCATTTCTGGGTAACATCAGAACTTGCATTTTCTCATTTATCATGGACAAACTCTTGGTCGACTCGTTGGCTAACCAACTGGTTTCTGAACTCCGCAGTGCTGCTACCTCCGAGACCTCCGCCAGGAACGAAGACCAAGAAATGGAAGACGCTGCCACCTCCAACCTTGGTATGATCTCTGAAGTTTCACTTTTGGTCGATTGGATTTTCGTTTTTAACTTTGGACTTTTCCTGAAGCTCCTCCTCATGTCATTGATCTCCCTGATGATGACGACGAGGCGCCGCTGAGGCCGAGGAGGAACAGAAAGGCTCCGGCCGGCAAGACCACTCAGACTGCATCAGATCCTGAGACACTGGTTCAGGAGGGTGGCAACATCACTCGGACTTCCGTGTCTTTCGCTGTGCTGCTGACGAGTGCTCAACCTTCGTCGTCGACTGTTGATCCGCCTTCCCTTTTCGCCACCCACAACGTCCCAGAGGACCAAGCGGGTGCTACTAAGGAAGCTATACACCAGGCGGGGATCATGATGGAGCAGGTGAAGGTGATCCGAGAAGCCAGCCAGCTGGCTTATGACGCTAGGTCAACCCTTCAGAGCAACGTCCAGGTTAGTTGTTCACCGCTTGTTCTGTTAGGATATGGTATCTGAAGATTTTCTTTCTGAAGATCTTTGTATCTGTACACCCACTGGGTGTGTCGATTGAATTTTTGGATTGGTGGCGGCGCGCTGAGTGCACCCACTGGGTGTAGTCCCCGAGACTATGGTGGACTGCTGGTAGTCGACTGTAGTCTTCATATTTTGAACCACTCGGTTTGGTCAGGCCATGTCGAATGGAATCTTGGAACCAGTGGGGGCACGCTGAGTGCACCCACTAGGTGTAGTCCCCGAGACCATGGTCGACTGCTGGCAGTCGACTATGGTCTGAAGAACCTGTTTTTTGGTAGATCATGGCTGACTGCTGGCAGTTAGCTATAGTGTTATAGTTTTAGGATCATAACCTCTTTGAATCTTTCGGCCGACTGATCAGACTGAGTCGGTAGAACCAGTGGGGGCACGCTGAGTGCACCCACTGGGTGTAGTCCCCGAGACTACTGTTGAATATTTTGATTCGGCTGTAGTCTTAGAAATGCTATGATTTTTCTCTTAGTCACTCGGAAGCAACCTATCTTTGATGTCTGTCGACTGATCCTTTGCAGAAATCTTGCGAGCTTGTGGCTCGCTATACTGAATTGGAAAACAAGCATATCCAGCTCGACCTTGACTTGAAGCTTGTTCAGGAGAACTTTAAGAAGGCGAAGGATGAAGCAAAAGGTATGTTTGGTGAGAATCTTGACGACTGTCTTTATGTTTCTGTCCATTCGTGATTCTGATCTCATTGTCACTTTGCAGATAAACTGAAGGAGGCTCTGAAGAAGAAGGACCATGACCTCGCCGAGGCGCAGAAGGCGGCTTTGGACAAAATGAAGCTTGCGGAAGAAAAGCTGGCTTCAGTCGGTAAACTTGAAGAGGAGAACACCAATCTGAAAGCTGCTCTCGACGCGGCCAACAAGGAGGTCAGCCGTCTGAAGAATGATAAGATAGCTCTGAGTGACAAGGCTAGCGAACTGGCGGGGAAGAAGAACAATCTGGAGGCTTATCTGGGAGGGCTCGCCAAGAAGTTATTCATCATGCTTGAAGGTAATCTCTTCTATCCGACTGACTTGTCATGATCAACTCATCATAGAACTGTTGGCTTAACTTCGAATTGTGTTTACAGAATTCCGCCAAAACATCGAGGAGGAGACCAGTCGAGTGGAGACAAGCTTGGACCCCATTAACTCTCCTGTGAAGGACGAAGTCGCTATGAACGTGCTTCGACTGGAGTCTTGTGTTGCTGGTGTGGTTGACTACCTCGCTCGACTGAAGGTTGCGGTGTCGCGACTCGACACGACACTCTGGCCAGGAGAGACGCTTCAAAATGACCTCGAGTCTTTAATGACTCGACTGAATGACTTTCCAGGTCGAGTGCAAGAATGGAAGAAGTCTTCTGCCGGTGCGGTGCCGACGTTGCTCTGTCCCTAGTCCGTGTTCACTGCAAGGATGCGTGAGAGGACAAGCTGGCGTCCATCAAAGTGGCCAATACCAAGAAGCACGCTTTCCAGTCTTTCATGGAGACCTTCATTGCTGCTGCCACTCGGATTGTTGACGGAATCGACCTGGACCAATTTGTCGCGCCTTCCAGTCCTCCACCTGAGGAGTAAAAAACGTCTATGCTTCGACTTAAATTTGCCTCGGAATGCCGAGTGGTTTTGTAACCGATAAACTTTTACAGGCTTGACAGCTGAGCACTTCCGAATGCGTAGGAAGTTATCTGAACTTGGCTTATCATTGAATATGCTTGCACTTGCCTTCGAGCGAACTTTGTTCTTCACTCGGAATATACTTTAGTGCTTGATACACAGCTCTGAGGTGGAAAGTCCAGTTGACCTGCACTTCATCGCTCTTGCAGGTAGGGATGGAGCACAGATTGTAGTCGACCTGCGTCCTTCCGTATCAGGATGGAGTGCACATTTTATTTGTGGCATAGCTCAGAAGAAGAAGGTAGCAGTCGACCTGCACCTCGTCATCCTTGCCGAGTGCATGTTGTATTTGTGGTGTAGCTCCGAAGGAGAAGGTAGCAGTCGACCTGCACCTCGTCGTCCTTGCGGATCGGAATGAATTAAATACTTAGGCGAGTACTGGACTGCAGCTAAGCCCCCGAGTGGGAGGATTGCTCTCCACTCGGTAGGATTTTCAAATACTTAGGCGAGTACTCGACTGCAGCTAAGCCCCCGAGTGGGAGGATTGCTCTCCACTCGGTAGGATTTTCAAATACTTAGGCGAGTACAGGACTGCAGCTAAGCCCCCGAGTGGGAGGTTTGCTCACCACTCGGTAGGATTTCAAATACTTAGGCGAGTACTGGACTGCAGCTAAGCCCCCGAGTGGGAGGTTTGCTCACCACTCGGTAGGATTTTCAAATACTTAGGGGAGTACTGGACTGCAGCTAAGCCCCCGAGTGGGAGGTTTGCTCACCACTCGGTAGGATTTTCAAATACTTAGGCGAGTACTGGACTGCAGCTAAGCCCCCGAGTGGGAGGATTGCTCTCCACTCGGAAGTATTTTTTAAACTTAGGCGAGCACTTGGACTGCAGCTAAGCCTCCGAGTGGGAGGATTTCTCTCCACTCGGTAGGATTTTTTAAACTTAGGCGAGTACTTGGACTGGAGCTAAGCCCCCGAATGGGAGGATGGCTCACCACTCGGTAGGATTTTTAAATACTTAGGCGAGTACTGGACTACAGCTAAGCCTCCGAGTGGGAGGCTGGCTCACCACTCGGTAGGATTTTTTGAACTTAGGCGAAACGGATTCGCAGCTAAGCCCCCGAGTGAGAGGCTGGCTCACCACTTGGTAGGGATTTTTTTTACAAACTTAGGCGAAACGGATTCGCAGCTAAGCCACCCACTGGGGAATTTCTCACGTAAACAAAAGTAACAACAATCACTGGGAAAATTATAACACTCTTGTCTTTGATAAACAAACTACAGAGGTACTTTTATTACATCTCATCCGAGTGAGTATTCAAGTATAAAAGGGGCGGAGCAGCTCCGCGTTCCTAGCTCGTGGCTCGTCAATCTGGCGATCGACATTGTAAAGACGGTACGCTCCATTGTGGAGAACTTTGGTGACGATGAAGGGACCTTCCCAAGTAGGAGCAAGCTTGTGTGGCTTCTGCTGATCCACTCGGAGGACCAAATCTCCTTCTTGGAAGGCTCGACTCTTCACGTTTCTGGCATGGAATCGACGCAAGTCCTGCTGATAGATAGTTGATTGGATCATGGCCACCTCTCTTTCTTCTTCTAGAAGGTCGACTGCGTCCTGCCGGGCTTGTTCTGCTTCATCTTCAGTGTAGAGCTCGACTCGGGGTGCATTGTGAAGCAGGTCACTCGGTAGAACGGCTTTAGCTCCATAGACCAGAAAGAATGGAGTTCGTCCAGTCGACCGATTAGGGGTGGTCCTTAATCCCCAAAGAACTGATGGAAGTTCGTTGACCCATGCGCCTGCTGCGTGCTTGAGATCACGCATCAACCGGGGTTTCAGTCCTTTGAGAATTAGGCCGTTTGCTCTATCTGCTTGTCCATTCGACTAGGGGTGAGCGACAGAAGCGTAGTCGACTCGCGTGCCTTGAGAAGTGAAGAAAGCTCTGAATTCGTCGGAATCGAAGTTTGACCCATTATTAGTGATGATGTTGTGCGGTACTCCATATCTGAATATCAACTCTCTGATGAAGCTGATAGCAGTGCCGACATCAAGATTCTTGATAGGCTTAGCTTCAATCCACTTAGTGAACTTGTCGACTGCCACCAGTACATGGGTGAAGCCGCTCCTGCTAGTTCTCAGTGGTCCAACCATATCCAATCCCCAAACAGCGAAGGGCCAGACGAGTGGAATGGTCTTCAAGGCCGAGGCGGGTTTGTGTGACATATTATAATAGAACTGACATCCTTCACACTTGTCGACTATTTCCTTTGCCATTTCATTTGCTCTTGGCCAGTAAAACCCCGCTCGGTATGCTTTAGCCACAATGGTCCAAGAGGACACATGATGACCACAGGTCCCCGAGTGGATATTGTCAAGAATTATTTGACCTTCTTCTGGTGTTATACATTTCTGGCTGACTCCAGTTGCGCTTTCCCTATACAACTGTCCCTTTATCATAGTAAAGGCCTTGGATCAACGGACGATCTGTCGAGCCTCTTCTTCATTCTCCGGGAGCTCTTTCCTTAGGATATACGCGATGTATGGCACCGTCCAGTCGGGAGTGATGACCAAAACTTCCATGATCAGGTCGACCACAACTGGGACCTCAACTTTAGTCGGATCCGTGACACTTTTTGGCTGCGGGACTTCTTTGGTGAAAGGATCCTCTTGAACTGATGGTGTATGGATGTGTTCCAAAAACACATTACTGGGAATGGCTTCTCTCTTGGAACCTATTTTTGCCAAATCATCAGCCGCTTGATTTTTCAGTCGGGGTATATGATGAAGCTCTAAACCCTCGAATTTCTTCTCTAGCTTTCTCACTGCATTGCAGTAACCAGTCATGGCCGGACTTCTGATGTCCCACTCCTTCATCACCTGATTAACCACCAAATCTGAGTCGCCATAAACCATGAGGCGACGGACACCGAGTGAAATGGCCATATGCAACCCATACAAAAGCGCGTCGTATTCTGCTTCGTTATTAGAGGAATCAAAGTGGATCTGGAGCACATATCTGAGCTTATCTCCTCGGGGGGAAACCAACACTACCCCAGCATCGGAACCATTCAACATCTTAGAACCATCAAAGAACATGGTCCAATGCTCCGAGTGAACTTGAGTCGGCAGTTGTTGTTCCGTCCACTCGGCGATGAAATCTGCTATTGCGTGGGACTTGATGGCTTTCTTTGCCTCAAACTTGATATCCAAGGGAAGGAGTTCAATCGCCCATTTTGCCACTTGACCGGTTGCATCTCTGTTGTATAGAATCTCTTGCAATGGAGCGTCGCTGACGACTATAATGGAATGGTTAGAGAAGTAATGAGCAACCTTCTTCGTGGTCATATAAATCCCATATACAAGCTTCTGATAATGAGGATATCTTTGCTTTGATGGGGTCAAAACTTCAGAAAGATAGTACACTGGGCGCTGAACTTTAAAGGCTTTTCCTTCTTCTTCCTGCTCGACCGTAAGTACTGTACTGACGACTTGTCCTGTGGCTGCAATGTAAAGCAGCAAAGGTTCTTTGCTGATCGGGGCAACAAGCACTGGATGGGTGGAGAGCAGGGCTTTTAGCTCTGCAAAAGCTGCATCAGCTTCGGGAGTCCACTCAAACTTGTCTGACTTCTTCATCAGTCGGTAAAGAGGCAATGCCTTTTCACCGAGATGAGAGATGAATCGACTTAAAGCGGCCAAGCATCCAGTAAGCTTCTGGACATTGTGCACACGCACAGGGCATTTCATTCGGAGTATAGTACCAACTTTTTCTGGGTTGGCGTCGATTCCTCGTTCGGAAACGAGAAAACCGAGTAACTTTCCGCCAGGAACTCCCAATGTGCACTTTGATGGATTAAGCTTGATATCATACCTCCTGAGGTTGGCAAATGTTTCAGCAAGGTCAGTCAGCAGGTCGGAACCCTTCCGTGATTTGACCACAATATCATCCATGTATGCTTCCACATTCCGACTGATTTGAGTGAGCAAACACTTCCGAATCATCCTCATGAACGTGGCTCCAGCATTCTTGAGGCCGAATGGCATGGTGACATAACAGAAGCACCCGAATGGAGTGATGAAAGCTGTTTTGATCTCATCGGGTCCATACAGACGGATCCGATGGTAACCAGAATAGGCGTCTAAAAAAGACACGCGCTCACATCCCGCAGTCGAGTCGACTATTTGGTTGATGCGGGGGAGAGGAAAATGATCTTTCGGGCAGGCCCTATTGATATGTTTGAAGTCAATGCACATGCGAAGTGACTTGTCCTTCTTGGGGACCATGACAACATTGGCGAGCCACTCGGAGTGGTAAATCTCTTGGATAAACTCTGCTGCTAAGAGCCGAGCCACCTCCTCGCCAATGGCCTTTCCCTTCTGGACGGCGGACCATCGAAGATGTTCCTTGACAGGTTTCACTTTTGAGTCGACTCGTAGACGGTGCCCAGCCAGTCCCCTGGGAACACCCGGCATGTCAGAAGGTTTCCATGTGAAGATGTCCCAGTTCTCACGGAGGAACTGGACGAGCGCTTCTTCCTATTTGGAGTCGAGTGTTGTTGAGATATGAGTCGGTGCAACACTGGGGTCGGTCGGGTGAATGTGAATCGGCTTTGTCTCACCAGACGACTGAAACGTTGATTCCGTAGCAGGCTTCTTGGCTCACAACAAATCACTCGGATCTGCAGTTTTCTGGTATTCCTGCAGCTCTACCACTGCCATCTGAGCATCGGCGATCTTCGAGCCTTTCTGAAAGCACTCTTCTGCCTTCTTCCGATTGCTAGTAATAGTGATCACACCTTTGGGATTAGGCATCTTCAATTTGAGGTACACATAACATGGTCGAGCCATGAAACGTGCTTAAGCTGGCCTACCCAAAATAGCGTGATAAGCACTCTGGAAATCCACAAGTTCAAACGTCAACTTTTCTTTGCGGTAATTCTTGGAATCACCGAAAACCACATAAAGAGCAATTTGGCCGAGTGATTCAGCCTTCTTTCCAGGAATGACTCCATGGAAACTCATGTTGCTGGTACTGAGTCTGGACAACGGAATGCCCATCCCTTTCAATGTCTCTGCATACAATATATTCAGGCCACTGCCACCATCCATCTTGACTTTAGTCAGTCGAGTGCCTTCGACGACTGGGTCAACCACCAAAGCTTGCCTCCCAGGGGTGGCTATGTGTGTCGGATGGTCGGACTGCTCGAATGTGATGGCAGTCTGAGACCATTTCAGATAACTGGGCGTCGTCAGAGCAACCATATTCACCTCTCGGTTGATAACTTTCAATCGACTTTTGCTTTCTACATCAGCAAAAATCATCAGGGTGGAATTGACCTGAGGATATCCATCATCACTATCTTCTTTGTCTTCAACTTTGTCCGACTCCTTTTCCTTATCTTTGGGATGTTTCCCCTGGAATTGCTGGATCAAGAGCCGACACTGTCGAGTGGTATGTTTCGGGTAAATGAATTTACCCTCTTCATCTTTCTTCGTGTGGATGTGGCACGGCAAATCCATCACATCATTCCCTTCCTTGTCCTTCACCTTCTTAGGGTTCCAAGATACTTTGGGTTTCCCTCGAGTCACGGCCAAGGCTTCTCCAGGAGCAGCTGGCTCGGCTTTCCGCTTTTGCTTCCGACTGGAGTTCCCTCCCCCGTTTTCATGGGCGTCTGACTTGTACTTGCCACTCTGGAGCCGATTCTCTTCTTCACCATTGGCATACTTGGTGGCAATCTCCATCATTCGACTTAGAGACATGTCTCCGGTTCGACCAAACTTTAGACTTAGCTCTCTGTTCTTAACACCTTCCTTGAAGACACAGACTGCCTGGTGATCAGATACATTCTCTACCGTGTGATGCAACGTGATCCATCTCTGGATGTAATCCCTCAGAGTTCCATTCGACTTCTGCACACAAGATTGCAGCTCTGTCAACCCCGCTGGTCGCTTGCAAGTTCCTTCAAATGTTCTGACAAACACTTGGGCAAGATCTTCCCAAGTGTAAATGCTGTTGGGTGCTAACTGATTCAACCATGCTCTGGACGAACCCTCCAACATAAGGGGCAGATGTTTCATGGCAACCTCATCGTTGCCGCCGCCAATCTGAACAGCCACTCGGTAGTCTTCAAGCCAAGTATCAGGCTTGGACTCACCAGTGAACTTACTGACTCCAGTCGCCAACCTGAAGTTGGGAGGAATCACCGCTGCCCTGATGGCTCTGCTGAAACACTCTGGTCCCGAGACGTGTATTCTGCTGCTGGTGGGTATATCTCTGTCATGACCTTCTCGGTGAGCTTTATTCCTGTCGACCAAACCTTGAACGATAATGGATCTCGCATCAAATCCTGGTTCTCTGGGGTCGACTGGAATCCTTCGCCCAACACTGTGCAGACGTCTGTCATCTTGCTGTCGAGGCGCGTACGATCCACTCCTTGGGGGAGGGGTGGGCACTCAACGTCGATCATCACGATCGAATCGGTGATCATACTGCTCACGGTTCTTGTACTGATCATCACGCCGGCCTCCACGTTCCTCACGCCTCGGGTGCGATCTTGGGCTATGGGCCGACTGGACTGTATTCGCAGCGGCGGATCTGCTATGAATCCTATTCCGTGACTGTGATACAACTGAATTTTTATCTCCTGCTGCCCGGAGTAATGCTCTGATCTGTAACAAGCCTCTGCCAGCCTCTGACTGGGAAGGCTGAATCAACTCTGCTATGCGGGCTGCAGCTGCTAGATTCTGAATTGGAGTTCGATATACCTGAGTCGATGGTGGAAAGAGTTGACGTCAACTGGAGTCTGGAACCCGTTGCCGCGCACGCTCGTCGAGTGCTCGCTGGAGGTTCTCTAGTCGAGTGCGCTCAGCCAAGTTGGCCAAGCGCGCATCCTCTAAGGCCCGAGCCTCGGGGGTTTCTCCAACGATAGGAGTGTGTAACGCATCCATGTTCCGACGGCGAAGTTGTTCACTCTGCAGTGAAGTGAGGGACTCTGGTTGATACTCTTCGTGAACCTGCGCCGGATCGCCTCCGCCGTCGCCTCCGTCGGCGCAGGGAAAGCCAGGAGGACTGTGTGGTCCATTGACCATCAGAACCTCCACTGCTGGATCACTATTGTCGCACTCGGATGCAGTCTCTGCGGAGCCAGTCGACAGATCGAACAGGCCGTAGAGAGATTCGTCAGTCTCGATTGCCGCGACTTGGGGAGTGGCCGACTGGCGGGCCACCGCGTGTCTCACCCACCGCTGAAGCCTCGACCGACCGGAGCGCCTGCACCGGCCGAAAACAGGGAGGGAGGACGACACAGGGGTCAACCGGTACTGGGTCGACGGTTGCCGTAGGAGGACGCCGCGGACGCACGCGCGAAAGTGCGTCACCCCGCGGACGGGGAGCGCGTCGACGTCGAGCGGAGCCTCCTGAAGCCAAGCGGAGTCGTCGGCGATGAACGTGAGCGCACCGAGACGGATCTCGCAGCCCTCAACCAAAACTCCGCCTGAAACCATGATGAAGGAGATCGGAAAAATCCCAACTTCTCCAATAAATCGCTAAGACACCTGCCCCACGGTGGGCGGCAACTGTCCTGGTTCTAAGTCTGACAGTAGAATAGGGGGGTAGGAATGGAGAGGCAATATCCTAGCTATGGAGTAGTTGTATACGCAAGATGTTTACGAGTTCAAGCCCTTCTCGGAGGAAGTAACAGCCCTCCGTCTCGGAGCCCGGAGGCGGTCGACTGGATTATGTGTATATGAGTTACAGGGGTGCGAACCCTTTACACTGAGGAGGGGGGTGGCTTATATAGAGTTCGCCAGACCCCTCCGGCCCTCAGTTATGCAGGGTTTAAGGTACATTAAGGTAGGGCGTTACTGGTAACGCCACAAATAAAGTGCTATGATGACCATAAAGGCTACTTAATGACCGACCGTTTGCGTGCAGAGTGACTTTAGATCTCCTGGCGGCCGAGTGATTGGCTTCATGGTTGAGTGTCTTCGAGTCCGTCGAGTGGAACATAACATGGTCGATTGGTAGGTGGTTTCTTCTAGAGATGTCCTTGGGGAGGGTATCTTGGACATGTCCATGACCCTACCCTAGGTACATAGCTTCATCAGTAGCTGCATCTACAAGATGGCATAGAGATTTGTAAAGCACACACGAATCTGAAAGGTTCAGACCCGTTGACTAATAACCTCTCTCACAAGCGAGATATGATCAAACACCATGGGTGTTGGATTCATTACAATCACATAGTAATGTGAAATAGATTATTGACTCTAGCGCAAGTGGGAGACTGTTGGAAATATGCCCTAGAGGCAATAATAAAATGGTAGTTCATGATGATTGTCTATTGTCCATGCTATAATTGCATTAACTGGAAACGGTAATACATGTGTGAATACATAGACCACAACATGTCCCTAGTGAGCCTCTAGTTGACTAGCTCGTTGATCAATAGATCGTTATGGTTTCCTGACCATGGAGATAGGATGTCATTGATAACGGGATCACATCATTAGAAGAATGATGTGATGGAAAAGACCCAATCCTAAGCATAGCACAAGATCGTGTAGTTCGTTTGCTAAGAGCTTTTCTAATGTAAAGTATCATTTCCTTAGACCATGAGATTGTGCAACTCCCGGATAGCGTAGGAATGCTTTGGGTGTACCAAACGTCACAACGTAACTGGGTGGCTATAAAGGTGCACTACAGGTATCTCCGAAAGTGTCTGTTGGGTTGGCACGAATCGAGACTGGGATTTGTCACTCCATATGATAGAGAGGTATCTCTGGGCCCACTCGGTAATGCATCATCATAATGTGCTCAATGTGACTAAGTAGTTAGTCACGGGATCATGCATTATGGAACGAGTAAAGTGACTTGCCGGTAACGAGATGGAACGAGGTATTGGGATACCGACGATCGAATCTCGAGCAAGTAACATACCGATTGACAAAGGGAATTGTATACGGGATTGATTGAATCCCTGACATCATGGTTCATCCGATGAGATCATTGTGGAACATGTGGGAGCCAACATGGGTATCCAGATCCTGCTGTTGGTTATTGGCCGAAGAACATCTCGGTCATGTCTGCATGGTTCCCGAACACGTAGGGTCTACACACTTAAGGTTCGGTGACACTAGAGTTGTTATGGGAAATTGTCTGTGGTTACCGAAGGTTGTTCGAAGTCCCGGGTGAGATCTCGGACGTCACGAGGAGTTCCGGAATGGTCTGGAGGTGAAGATTTATATATATGGGAAATCCACTTTCAGTCGCCGGAATGGTTTCGGGGGTTATCAGTATTGTACTGGGACCACCGAAAGGTGTCCGGAGGTCCACCGGGTGGGGCCACCTGCCCTGGGGGACTTAATGGGCTGAATATGGGAGGGAACCAGCCCCTAGTGGGCTGGTGCGCCCCTCCCCAAGGGCCCAAGGTGCCTAGGGTTGGAAACCCTAGGGGAGGGGGGCGCCTCCACCTTGCTTGGGGGGCAAGCCTCCCCTCCTGGCCGCCGCCCCCCTCTAGATGGGATCTAGAGGGACCGGCCCCCTCTCCCCTTCACCCTATAAATAGAGGGGGGGGGGTGGGAGGGCTGCATTACCCCCTTCCCTAGCGCAACCCCTCCCTCCTCCAACTCTTCCTCCTCCTCCGTAGTGCTTGGCGAAGCCCTACAGGAATACCATGAGCTCCACCACCACGCCGTCGTGCTGCCGGAGTTCTCCCTCAACTTCTCATCTCCCCTTGCTGGATCAAGAAGGAGGAGACGTCCCCTGGCTGACATGTGTTGAACGCGGAGGCACCGTTGTTCGGTGCTTAGATTAGAATCGACCGCGATCTGAATCGCTACGAGTACGACTCCTTCATCCACGTTCTTGTAACGCTTCCGTTGCGTGATCTTCAAGGGTATGAAGATGCACTCCCCTCTCTCTCGTTGCTAGTCTCTCCATAGATTGATCTTGGTGATGCATATAAAATTTTGAATTTCTGCTACGTTACCCAACATGGAGTGCCATGGCATTTAAATTCCATAAACTTAAAAAAGATCAGAAACACATGAAACCTTGCTTGATGTCATGTCATGCGATCAAGATGATGTGGTAAAAATTTGTCATGTTTGAAGAAAGTTTGGACACACACCCCTCATAATCCGGAGCAACTGACTAGAAGGGACCAGCCCCTCGTCGAAACTTCTCCGTTAGAAGCCACTACAACCATCTTGACCAAAGCAACATTCTGGTCAAGGGATTGGAGCACCAATGCTTAGAAGGTGACGAGGTTTTTCTATGCAAAATTTTCTTTTTACAAAGACATGTATGGATAAAAAAGGAACTTATCTGTTTGGCTTGTCGGGGATCGATATGTAGGCTTGTTTCCATTTCTTATTTTCGGGATCGAGTCCGCGGCAAGAGCCCTGCAGTTAGTGCAGAGGAAAACAAAGCAACATATGATCTTATCTACATGACCATGGCAAGATCATGTTATGCTATGCATGCATAGTAGCGATTAGACCTCAAACGGTCAAGTCTCTGTGCATCAGTGTCATCCCTGGACCGGTAAAGCTGACAAGCACAGTACTTGAGGAATTATAACAGAGTTTCAATCACACACTTATTACATCGAGTCCTCATAAAGAGTATGATTACATAAATAAATCATGGCTGAAGGCCATCTAAACTAGATAACTGCGGAAGCTTCGAAGATAAATGAGTCCATCAAGTCCAACGGCATAGCTGAGTGCAAAACAACGACCTATCGCACCTTATTCGTCGTCTAAGTAGTCTGCAACATAAGACATTGCAGCCCGAAAACAGGTCAGCACATGGAATATGCTGGCATAGTTACACTGTAAAGCAATGAAAATGCAAGAACTATATCTACATGCAATATTTGGCTGGTGGAGGCTGTAAGTTTCATAGTTTTTCATAAAGCTAGTTTTTCCCTAGAACAAAGGAATAAATTTATTTAACTACTCCCATGTTGCCCATTATTTGAGAAGGTAACCCCAACTCAAATACCAATTAAAAGTATCATCATTAACCCATCATCATATTAATTAAAGTAACATGATGAGATCACATCAATAGAGTCAAGTACTAGATACTCAAGACGTCCATAACCGGGACACGGCTAACCATGATTAGTTTATACACACTACAGAGGTTTGCACACTTTTCCCCACAAGACTCGACCGCATCCATGATCGGATGATCGAGACATAGCTTTTCTGAAGCATTAACTCTCTACTCCGGGTAGACAGTACCACCTACACCCCTCTACATCTGCTAGTCTACCTCTTCAAGAGCTCACGCAACTTACTCAACTATGCCAGAGCCCATAATGGCTTGTGGCTGCACACGGAAGTTTCTAGCATGAATAATCGTATGATCCCTTTAAGCCTGGGTGGCATTCCATAGGATAATAACACGGGTACTCCGGGATTTCCAGAAACAGGCAACACGGGGTTCTCCAGGTGCCTCAATCAATCCACCCAGATGTATATTAAAGTTGCCACCTTAATGTTATCCATGATTAAAATAACTCTCAAACTTCCATGTGTGAATCACGATCCAATCCCCGTCTACGAGCATGGCTAAGCAACAATAAGCATAACGTATATTCCGGGGGTGATCAAAAGGTATTAGGTTCCTACCTCAAGCACTACAACGAAAACCACATGTTCCCAATCCTACCAATGCAAATATTTGTGGCGCAAAACTAATGCATAGTAAAAATTGGGTATAAAAGAGTATGATCAAAGTGTAACTTGCCTCGCTGACGATCTGCAAACTCTAGAGATCCGTAGTAACAAGCTTCGCACTCCGGGTAATCTAGCATAGACAAACAATAGCATACATAAGCAATCACTCAAACGAAACACGGGGAAAACAGAGAAAAGATCCAAATCGAACACGAAACAAGCAAACGGCTTAAACTAACAAGAGTCAAAACCTAACAGCAATATTATCATGCGAATTATATCTTAACAGTAGGTACATGTGATGAGCTATGATTCGCAAAAAGATTCAACTCAAACGGAGCAACGAAACTCAAAATACAAACGAAATAATATCGTTTACTAATCTGGACTAAAGTCAAATTTTATAGTACCAAAATCATGTTCAAATTGGTTAACTTGAGAGAGGGGTTCGAGACGAAGATTTGGATAAATGAGTAAAAAGTTATACTAGTTTAAAGATCAGGGGTTGAATCATGATAAAAATAATCGCGGATAAGTCCCTGGCCGAAAATAAACTAAAAAGAAAAAAAGACTAATGAACGAACGTTCGCTGTCTGAACTAAACCGGCGAATAACGTTCGTTAAAATGAGCGAACGGATGAACGTCCACTAAATAATAAAACCTAAAAAACCGATCTGTAAAACTAAAATAAACCGGCGAACCGGGGCGGTTTTTATACCGGTCAACGGCAGCGGCGGGCGGCTCCAGCGGGTTCCTACGCGGTGGCGGCGGCGGTCGATGGCGCGGGCGGTGGCGCGGGTGGTGCGGGGTGGGCGCCGCAGCGGCGGAGCGGCAGCGGCGGCGAGCGGCAACAGTGGCGGTGCGGCTTCGGCGGGAGCGAGGAGGCGGCGGCAGGTGGACGAGGTGGAGGCGGCGGCCTCAGACGGCTATAAAAAGGGGTCGGGGGGGGGGCTTCTTGGGCGAGGGGTAGGAGGAGTCCGGCCTCGGCACGGACGCCGAAGTCGGCGTGGCGGCGGTGTCGTGCGGGCGGTGGAGACCGTCAGGCGGTCAGGGCGGCGCGATGCTGGGCTTCGGCCCGTTCAGCTGGGCCTTTGGCCCAGTCGGGCGAAGGGAAACTTTTTTTTAATAATGTCGCCCGAAGGAAAATCCTAATAAAATAATAAAAAATTCTAAAAATGCCAAAACAAATTTTCACCGTCTAAATAAAATATTTAGAACAAAGTGAACTTTTTCTGGCCTAAAATGCAATTTTCAAAAATGCACATTTTTCTAACTCAAATAAAATAGCAAATAAAATAACAAAAAATTCAGAATTTGATTTTAAAATTCTTTCTCAAGTATTTCTCTTAATTTGAAGAAGTCATATTATCTTCTCTCATTTATTTTTAATATTGAAAATAATTGGAGAGAAAAATAATAAAATCAAATTGATCCTTTCTTCAAATTTGAGATAAATTCAAATATGATTTTTGTGAAACCTCCAACTCTCTCCTTGGGTCCTTGAGTTGCTTAAGATTTCTAGGATCTGAACAAAATGCAAGAGTTAAATATGATATGCATATGATGATCTATGTATAACATCCAAATTGAAAACCGGGATGTTACAAACCTACCCCCCTTAAGATGAATCTCGCCCTCGTGATTCGGGTTGGTAAGCAAAAAGGTTTGGGTGGTCTCTATGAAGGTCTTCTTCTCGCTCCTAGGTGTCTTCCTCCTCGGTATGGTGGCTCCACTGAACTTTGCAAAACTTGATAACCTTGCAGCGGGTGACTCGGCTGGAAAATTCGAGAATCCTGACTGGCTTCTCCTCATAAGTCAAATCACTGTCTAACTAAATCGCTTCCAGTGGCACTGTATCTCTCAAAGGAATATCGGCCATCTCTACGTGGCACTTCTTCAAATGGGAAACGTGAAACACATCGTGAACTCCTGACAATCCTTCCGGCAATTCCAGCTAGTATGCTACTTCTCCCATCCGTTCCAAAACTCTGTATGGTCCCACAAAATGTGGTGCTAGCTTTCTCTTGGCTCCAAAATGCCTAACTCCTCGAAGCGGGGACACACGAAGATATACTCTATCTCCGACTTCGTAAACTGTCTCTTTGCGTTTAGAATCCGCATAACTCTTCTGCCTGGACTGGGCTACCTTGAGTCTGTCGCGAATCAACTTAATCTTCTCTTCAGAGTCCTTGATTAAATCTGGTCCAAACAATTGTCTATCTCCAACTCCATCCCATTATAACGGTGTCATGCACCTCCTTCCGTACAAGGCTTCTAAAGGGGCCATCTTCAAACTGGCTTGATAATTGTTGTTATAAGAGAACTCTGCATACGACAAATTGTCGTCCCAACTAGATCCATAATCTAGCGCACAAGCTCTCAACATGTCCTCTAGAATCTGATTGACTCTATCGGTCTGTCCATCTGTGTGTGGATGAAAGGCAGTACTAAACTCTAGCCTGGTACCCAAAGTTTCATGCAACTAATTCCAAAACTTTGAAGTAAACTGGGTTCCTCTATCTGATACAATGGTCCTCAGAACTCCATGCAGACATACGATCCTGGTCATGTATATCTTTGCCAACTTAGCACTTGTATAGGTGGTCTTCACCGGGATGAAATGAGCTACTTTCGTCAAACGATCGACTACAACCCACATAGAGTCATAGCCCGAACGAGTCCTGGGCAATCCTGTGATAAAATCCATGCCAAGTTTATCCCACTTCCATTCAGGTATCGGCAATGGCTGTAGCAATCCAGCTGGTTTCTGATGCTCTGCCTTAACTCTCTGACATACATCACATACTGCTACATACTCGGCAATATCCTTCTTCATTCCTATCCACCAGAAACTTTCCTTCAAATCCAGATACATCTTAGTGTTTCCTGGTTGAATTGAATACGGCGAATCATGGGCCTCCTGTAGAATCAACCTCCTGATCTCGGGGTCATTGGGCACATATACGCGATCCTCAAACCATAGTGTCATGCTCATCCTCACGAAATCCTTTAGCCTTTCCTTTGCTCATCCTTTCCTTAATCTCGTCAATATCCTTGTCATTCTTCTGGGCTTCTCTGATCTTACCCATCAAAGTGGACTGAATTTCCAATGCTGCAACATAACCTCTCGGAACTATATCCAAACATAAATCTCGGAGATCATCTGCTAACTCCTTAGGTAATCCTCCGGTCATGAGTGTGTTAACTCTTGTGGCTCAATGCATCTGCTATGGCATTGGCCTTTCCGGGATGATAGTGCAATTTCATATCATAATCCTTGATGAGCTCCAACCATCTCCTTTGCATGAGGTTCAACTCCTTCTGCATGAAGATATATTTCAAACTCTTATGATCCGTGTATACCTCACAATGGTTTCCGATGAGAAAATGTCTCCATGTCTTCAGCGCATGCACTACGGCTGCTAACTCCAAATCATGCGTAGCATAATTTAGCTCAGGAGGTTTAAGCTGTCGCGAGGCATATGAAACAACTCTTCCTTCCTACATAAGCGCTGCTCCAAGTCCTCGACGTGAAGCGTCGCAATATACTTGATAATCCTTTCGTTGGTCTGGGAGAATCAACACTGGGGCTGTATCCAAACGTTTCTTCAACTCCTAAAAACTGGCTTCACACTCCTCAGTCCATTTAAACTTGGTGTCCTTCTTCAACAACTCTGTCATGGGTTTTGCAATCCTGGAGAAATTCTCAATGAACCTCCGATAATATCCTGAGTCCAAGAAAACTCCTGATTTCTCCAACTGATGTGGGTGCCACCCACTTAGTCACAGAAGCAACCATGGTAGGGTCTACTGCTATTCCTTCTCCGGATATAACATGTCCGAGAAATCCAACTTCCTTTAACCAAAACTTACATTTGCTGAACTTGGCATACAATTTATGTTCTCTAAGCTTCTCAAGAACCAAACACAAATGCTCCTTATGCTCCTCTTCATTCTTTGAGTAGACCAATATATCATCAATGAACACCACGACGAACTTATCCAAAAACTCCATAAACACTTTGTTCATCATGTTCATGAAATAGGCAGGCACGTTAGTCAAACCAAATGACATAACGGTATACTCATATAGACCGTACCTTGTGGTAAAAGTTGTCTTAGGTATTTCCTGCTCTCGGATCTTCAACTGGTGATAACCTGATCAAAGATCAATCTTAGAGAATACTTTAGCTCCTTGCAACTGGTCAAACAAATCATTGATCATTGGAAGTGGGTATTTGTTCTTGATCGTCACCTCGATCAACGCACGATAATCAACAACCATCCTTATAGATCCATCCTTCTTCTCCAGTAGAAGCACTGGGGCTCCCCAAGGTGATGAACTTGGTCGAATGTAACCTTTATCCGGTAACTCTTTAATCTGCTTCTTAATTTCCTCCAAATCTTGTGCGGGCATCTAATACGGTCTCTTTGATATTGGCCCGGTGCCTGGCAATAGCTCAATCAAAACTCAATGTCTCGATCTGGTGGCATGCCTGGTAACTCCTCTGGAAATACGTCGGGGTAATCCTTCACCATTGGTACTTCCACCTGTACAACTCCTGATAAGGAATTCACTTGAGTCCTCTTTGGCACATGCCGGGATACGTACTTGATCATCCATCCTTCTAGGGTGGTGAGAAATATTGACTTACTAGCACAATCAATGTTTCCTCCATACTTCGATAACCAATCCATGACTAATATTATATCCAATCCTTGTGACTCCAAAATTATTAGCTCAGAGGGAAACACATGGCTACCAATGGTTAAGGGTAACCGATCACACCATCGGCTGGCCATATAGTCTGCTCCTGGCGAGCTTACTAACATGGGTAACCTAAGGGCTTGGGTTGGCAATTTAAACTTGCCCACAATCCCCTTGATATGTATGAATGCGATGCACCAGTATCAAAAAGAACAAGTGCAGTAAATGCATTAACAAAAAACTTACCGACAACTGCGTCGGGTTGATCCTCAATCTCCTCCACGCTGATGTGGTTCACCTGACCTTTGGTGAAAGGGTTGGGCTTCTTGACAGAACCTCCGTTGCCATTTCCATTCTTCACTTTAGGACATTCAATGGCATAATGTCCGGTCTTCTGGCACTTGAAACAGGTAATGTGGCTCAGATCCCTCTTGGCTGGTGTTGAAGGGTTGGAACGGTTCTGGCTGCTGCTTCCTCCATTCCCATTGCCATTCTTGGGGCCACTATGGTTGTGCGAACTTGCTCCGTTGTGCGTGTGTCCTCCATGGTTATGGCCTCCATGGTTGTGGGTATGTCCTCCTGAGTACGGGGAATAGCGGGGCTTTTGCTGAGCTCCTGAAGTGTACCTCCCCTGTCCATACTTCCTCTTGCGATTATCTGCTTGCCTTCAATCATAAGAGCCCTATCTACCAACTCCTGGTAGTTGTGGAATGTTGCCACCATGAACTGCATACTCAGCTCATCATTCAGTCCCTCCAGAAACTTCTCCTGCTTAGCAGCATCTGTAGCTACGTCATCAGGGGCATAGCGTGCTAACTTACTAAACTCATCCACATAGTGTCCCACTATACGTCCTCCTTGGTGCAAGTTGCGACTTGTGCTTCTTCATGCTCATAGCTCCTGCTGAAACATGGGCGGTGTGGAAAGCTTGCTGAAATTGATCCCATGTAACAGTGTCAATGGGGTAAGTGGCTGTGAAATTCTCCCACCATGATGTTGTGGGTCCATCAAGCTGATGTGCGGCAAAACGCACTCTCTCCACATCTGTGCATCCTGCAGTGGCCAGCTCTCTTCCAATCTTGTGGAGCCAATCATCTACAACAATCGGCTCGGTGCTACTAGAGAACACCGGTGGATTCAACCTTAGGAAACGGGCTGGGTGATCAACAGGGGGTGGTGGTGGTAGGTTGTTGTTGTTGTTGTTGTTACCCTGGTTCTGATTCTGAACTAATAGCTGCATCAAGGTATTCTGCTGCTGGATCAACTGAGTGAGCTCTGGTGGGAAGGCAAATCCATTGTCACGTCTCGGAGGCATCTCATGTGTTAGAAGGGGTGAGAAAACAGAATAGAACTGGGGTCTAAGAGAGATTCACTACCCATAATGCTCATGAGACAAACACAATCAATTTCACTTCAATCAATAGCACACAAGATCACACAAAGCGGTCTAACCTATGATTACAAACTCGATCGTTGCTAACTACTTGGAGAGGGAATACTACTAATTACAATGGTGGTCGTCTAGCAATTTTCATCAGAGGAGGACTCCATAACATCTGCTCCAGCTTCGTCAACGTAGTCATCATCACTATCAGGGTCGGAGTCGGTGTCATCGATGATGATGTAGTCTCCTGGGTGGTTGTTCTCCTTCTTTGGCGTGGGGTCTCCCATGAATACTCCTAGCTTCTTCTTCATGTATTCATTCTTTTCCAGTAGTATAGCAATCTCTTCCTCGTATCCATCGCGTGTAGACTTGATCTCCTCTTCCAGCTCGTTGGTTCTCCTTACCAGTTTCTTGATGATCTTCTTCATGTGGATATTTTGTTGATTCTCCTGTCGACGAATATGATCTCCCATCTCTTGAATGTAAGCTGCAATTGATCCATCCCTCCTGGTGCGAATCATCTCCCATTTGTCATCTCGGTAGCCACATATCTGGTAAACGGTATTCTCCAGCTCCTTGTGATACACCTCACATATGCGTCCAAAGGTGATATGTGCAGCCATGCTCTTTCCAATACTCCAGCTTGGTGCATCCAGGTAGAAATCAATAGGCTCCGTTGTTGGTGCAAATGTCCTCCCAGGTATCCGGACTTTGATCATCCAGCGCTCCTCTTCCGGTACAGATGTAGAGAAAGTCCCCGTGAAGCTTGGTAATCCGATGTTCAAATACTTAGTGACTTCCTTCAAGTGCTTTCCGAAAGGGGTGTCGTCATCCGGCTGAGTGAACTTGTTCCTGGGATCCGCCATCTATAGAGTAGAAAGAGAGGAGAATTAGAAATGAGTAGAGGAGAAATCCTGTGGCTCATTCTAGTGGTCACGTCCTATAGTCAGCGTGTGCTCTGATACCATCTTGTAGCGACCAAACCTCAAACGGTCAAGTCTCTATGCATCAGTGTCATCCCTGGACCGGTAAAGCTGACAAGCACAGTACTTGAGGAATTATAACAGAGTTGCAATCACACACTTATTACATCGAGTCCTCATAAAGAGTATGATTACATAAATAAATCATCGCTAAAGCCCATCTAAACTAGATAACTGCGGAAGCTTCGAAGATAAATGAGTCCATCAACTCCAACGACATAGCCGAGTGCAAAACAACAACCTATCGCAGCTTATTCATCGTCTGAACAGTCTGCAACATAAGACATTGCAGCCCGAAAACGGGTCAACACATGGAATATGCTGACATAGTTACACTGTAAAGCAATGAAAATGCAAGAACTATATCTACATGCAATATTTGGCTGGTGGAGGCTGTAAGTTTCATAGTTTTGCATAAAGCTAGTTTTTCCCTACAACAAAGGAATAAATTTATTTAACTACTCCCATGTTGCCCATTATTTGAGAAGGTAACCCCAACTCAAATCCCAATTAAAAGTATCATCATTAACCCATCATCATATTAATTAAAGTAACATGATGAGATCACATCAATAGATTCAAGTACTAGATACTCAGGATGTCCATAACCGGGGACACGGCTAACCATGATTAGTTTATACACTCTGTAGAGTTTGCGAACTTTTCCCCACAAGACTCGACCGCATCCATGATCGGATGATCGAGACATAGCTTTTCTGAAGCATTAACTCTCTACTCCGGGTAGACAGTACCACCTACATCCCTCTACATCTGCTAGTCTACCTCTTCAAGAGCTCAGGCAACTTACTCAACTATGCCAGAGCCCATAATGGCTTGTGGCTCCACATGGAACTTTCTAGCATGAATAATCTTATGATCCCTTTGAGCCTGGGTGGCATTCCATAGGATAATCACACGGGTACTTCGGGATATCCAAAAACAGGCAACACTGGGTTCTCTAGGTGCCTCAACCAATCCACCCAGATGTATATTAAAGTTGCCACCTTAATGTTATCCATTATTAAAATAACTCTCAAACTTCCATGTGTGAATCACGATCCAATCCACGTCTACGAGCATGGCTAAGCAACAATATGCATAACGTATATTCCCGGGGTGATCAAAAGGTATTAGGTTCCTACCTCAAGCACTACAACCAAAACCACATGTTCCCAATCCTACCAATGCAAATATTTATGGAGCAAAACTAATGCATAGTAAAAACTGGGTATAAAAGAGTATGATCAAAGTGTAACTTGCCTTGCTGACGATCTACAAACTCTAGATATTCGTAGTAACAAGCTTCGCACTTCGGGTAATCTAGCATAGACAAACAATAGCATACATAAGCAATCACTCAAACAAAACACGAGAAAAACCGAGACAAGATCCAAATCGAACACGAAACAAGCAAACAGTTTAAACTAATAAGAGTCAAAAGCTAACAGCAATATTATCATGTGAATTAGATCTTCACAGTAGGTACATGTGATGATCTACAATTCGCAGAAAGATTCAACTCAAACGAAACAACGAAACTCAAAATATGAACGAAACAAGATCGTTTACTAATCTGGACTAAACTCAAATTTTGCAGTACCAAAATCATGTTCAAATTGGTTAACGGGAAAGAGGGGTTCGAGACGAATATTTTGGCGCTAGTTTCATCAAATTTGGATAAACGAGTAAAAAGTTATACTAGTTTAAAGATCAGGGGGTTGAATTGCAATAAAAATAATTGCGGATAAGTCCTTGGCCAAAAATAAACTAAAAAGAAAAAAAGACTAGCGAACGAATGTTCGCTGTCTGAACTAAACGGGCGAATAGCATTCATTAAAACGAACGAACGGACGAACGTCCACTAAATAATAAAACCTAAAAAAACCGATCTGTAAAATCAGGAAAAAAACGAAATAAACCGGCGAACCTGGGTGGTTTTTATACCGGTCAACGACGAGCGGTCAACGGCAGCGATGGGCGGCTCCAACGATGACGCGGGTGGTGCGGGATGGGCGGCGCGGCGGCAAATGGCAACGGCGGCGGCGCGGCTGCGGCGGGAGCGAGGAGGCGGCGGCGGACGAACGAGGTGGAGGCGGTGGCCTCGGGCGGCTATAAAAAGGGGCCCGGGGGGCTTCTTGGGCGAGGGGCCGGAGGAGTCCGGCCTCGGCACGAATGCCGAGGTCGGCACGGCGGCGGTGTCGTGCGGGCGGCTAAGACCGTCGGGCGGTCGGGCGGCACAGCGCTGGGCTTCGGCCTGTTCGGCTGGGCCATTGGCCCAGTCAGGCGAAGGGAAACTTCTTTTAAATAATTTCACAAGAAGAAAAATCCTAATAAAATATTAAAAAAATCTAAAAATGCCAAAACAAATTTTCGCCGTCTAAATAAAATATTTAGAACAAAGTGAACATTTTTCTGGCCTAAAATGCAATTTTCAAAAATACACATTTTTCTAATTCAAATAACATAGCAAATAAAATAACAGAAAATTCATAATTTATTTTAAAATTATTTCTCCAGTATTTCTCTTAATTTGAAGAAGTCATATTATCTTCTCTCATTTATTTTTAATACTGGAAATAATTGGAGAGAAAAATACTAAAATCAAATTGATCCGTTCTTCAAATTTGAAATTAATTCAAATATGATTTTTGTGAAACCTCCAACTCTCTCCTTGGGTCCTTGAGTTGCTTAAGATTTCCAGTATCTCAACAAAATGCAAGAAATAAATATGATATGCATATGATGATCTATGTATAACATCAAAATTGAAAATTGGGATATTACATGCATGCAAGTTCTTGGGCTCCCCAGTGCTTCGTACTATTGTCTATGCTCAGGGTCTACGCCTGGCTTTGTACAAAGGGTTACATGCGCACCAGCAAGGCTTGTCCAAACGGGTGGCTGTCGGGCCGTGCCCGACAGCTGCTCCTTATGGGTAGAACTTACGAAGATGCTCAATGTTCCATGAGTTTTGCAATTGAATGTCATCTCCGGTCTCCAGACGGACTACACCCGGTCTGGTGACTTGTACTACCGGGTAAGGGCCTTCCCACTTGGCATCAACTTGTTTGCACCCTTGGCAGACTGAACATGCCTAAGGACAAGGTCGCCTTCCTCGAGGCTCCGGGCATGAACCCTGCGGCTGTGATAGCGACGTAGGGCTTGCTGGTAGCGTTCAGCACGCGAAGCAGCCCGAAGACGGTTCTCCTCAAGGAGCACGTCGTCGTCATGCCGGTGCTTCTCTTGCTCTACTTCATCATAGGAAAATACTCGAGGTGACCCGCATATGAGTTCCGTGCGGATCACTACTTCTGCCCCATAGACTAGGGAGAAGGGAGTCTGGCCGGTAGCTTGATTTGGTATCGTACGGAGGGAGGAACCAAAAAACCACCAGCATCTCATCAATCCAGCGTCTGCCGCACTTCTGCAGCTTGGTCAAAAGTTCTTGTCTTGAGTCCTCTCAGAACTTCAGCGTTCATTCTCTCAGCTTGTCCATTGCTCCTGGGATGAGCAATAGAGGCAAATGAAACCTTGCTTCTGAGGGTTTGAACGTATTGCATGAAGGCGCGGCTTGTGAATTGGTTTCCATTGTCAGTGGTGACTCTGGCGGGTACTCCGAAGCGGCACATCAATCCTTTCAAGAACTTGATAGCTAATTGTGCGGTCACCTTTCTCACAGGCTCCACTTCCGTCCACTTTGTAAACTTGTCAATTGCCACGTACAAGAATTCAAAGCCCCCGGTAGCACGGGGGAAGGGCCCCAAGATGTCGAGCCCCTAGACCAAAAATGGCCACGACAAAGGCATCATCTTGAGTGCTTGAGCAGGCTGATGGATGTTCGTGGAGTGGAACTGGCAGGCTTCACATCTGGTGACTATCTCAATCTGAGAGCTTGGAGGTCTGTGGGCCAGTAGAAACCTTGCCAGAAAGCTTTTCCAACCAAGCCTCTTGATCCAATATGGGAGATGCACATGCCTTTGTGTATCTCTGCCAATAGTTCCTTTCCCTCTTCCAGGCAAATGCACTTCAATTTCACACAGTTGGGCCTCCGTATGTACAGCGTGTTATCGACAAACTTATACATACTGGCCCTCCGAGCTACTCTTTCAGCTTCTTCTTGCTCTTCGGGAAGTTCTCCTGTTTGGAGGTAATGGACTATGTGTCGTGCCCAAGTTGGAGCCTGAGGCTCGACAACAAGGATCAATGGCACCTCCTCGTTCGTGGGAGCGCATATCTCAACCGCGAGAACTGGCAGTTCGGCGGGAGGGTGCTGCTCACCAGGCGAAGTGAAGCTGTTCCCACCAACCTCTCTGCTGGGGGCTTTGAGAAGCTCTGCTAGGAGATGCTTGCCAGAGTCCAGTTTCCTCCTCTTTCTAGCCATTGTTGTCGGGGATACTGAAGGTTGAGTCAGGTGAAGAACAAAAGTCCCTGGTTCAGGAAGCTTTTGTGCAGCGCATTTTGACAGATAATAGGCAACACTATTTTCCGCATGTGGCACGTGCTCTGTTCGCAATCCATCAAAATGCTCCTCCAGCTTTCTCACTTCCTCCACATATGCCTCCATCAATGGACTCTGGTAATCCTTGTTCACTTGCCTCACCACAAGATGTGAATCTCCATGAATGATCAACTTGTTAATTCCCAACTCTGTTGCGATCCTGAGCCCGCCAAGGAGTCCCTCATATTCTGCAGTGTTGTTGGTACCTTTCTCCCGGGGAAAATGCATTTGGACTACTGATGTTGGCTTGAACTACATCGGTATTTCCCCTATGAGGAAGGGATGATGCAGCACATCAACGGTAGGTATTCCCCTTAGTGATGATACACTATGTAAACGGTACCTGCACACAAAGAACAAATACTTGCAACCCTATGTGTTAAAGGGGTTTTCTATCCCTTTTGGGTAATGGTGCCGGAAATTGTCAAGTTGACGAGATAAAATTGTAGTAGATTGATAGATGCAAATAAAATCATCACAGTATTTTTTTGGGTTTTTGATAATATAGATCTGAAAATAAAAGCGAATAAAAATAGATCTCAAAGGCAAATATGATAAAGAAGACACCCGGGGGCCATAGATTTCACTAGTGGCTTCTCTCGAGAAAAATAGCATACGGTGGGTAAGCAAATTACTGTTGGGAAATTGATAGAACTTCAAATAATTATGACAATATCCAGGCAATGATCATTATATAGGCATCACGTCCAATATTAGTAGACCGACTCCTACCGGCATCTACTACTATTACTCCACACATCGACCGCTATCCAGCATGCATCTAGTCTATTAAGTTCATGGAGAAACGGAGTAATGCAATAAGAATGATGGCATGATGTAGACAAGATCTACTCATATAGGAATAGAACCCATCTTGTTGTCCTTAATAGGAATGATACATATGTGTCGGTTCCCCTTCTGTCACTGGGATCGACCACCGTAAGATCGAACCCTTTACAAAGCACCTCTTCCCATGGCAAGAAAAATCAATCTAGTCGGCCAAACTAAACCAAAGATTCGAAGAAGAAATACGAGGCTATAAATAATCATACATATAAGAGGTCAAAGAAGACCCAAATAATATTCATGGATAAAAAACTAGTCATAAACTCGAATTTCATCGGATCCCAACAAACACACCGCAAAAAGTCATTAGATCAAATAGATCTCCAAGAGACCATTGTATTGAGAATCGAAAAGAGAGAAGAAGCCATCTAGCTACTGCCTACGGACCCGTAGGTCTATGGTGAACTACTCACGCACCATCGGAGGAGCACCAATGAGGATGATGAACCCCTCCGTGAATGTGCACCCCTCCAGTAGAGTGCTGGAATAGGGCTCTAGGTTTTATCTCGGGTTCTAGAACTTGCGGCGGCTGGAATTGTGTTTCGTCGACTCCCCTAGGGTTTCTGGAATATTTGGGTATTTATGGATAAAAACAAAGATCTGATCATAAACTCAAAAGTTCATCGGATCCCAACAAACACACCACAAAAAGAGTTACATCAAATAGATCTCCAAGAGACCATTGTATTGAGAATCAAAAGGAGAGAGGAAGCCATCTAGCTACTAACTACGGACCCATAGGTCTACAATGAACTACTCATGCATCATCGGAGAGGCACCAATGAGGATGATGAACCCCTCCGTGATGGTGTCTAGATTGGATCTGTGGTTTCTGGAACTTGCGGCAGCTGGAATTGTTTTTCGTTGCCTCCTCTAGGGTTTCTGGAATATTGGGGTATTTATAGAGCAAAGAGGTGGTGCGGGAGGCGGCCGAGGTGGGCACAACCCACCAGGGTGCGCCTGGTCCCCCAGGCGTGCCCAGGTGGGTTGTGCTCCCCTCAGAGCCCCCCTCTGGTACTTCTTTGGCCCAACAGGTGTCTTCTGGTCCAGCAAAAATCACCAAAAAGTTTCGCTGCGTTTGGAGTCCGTTTGGTATTGACTTCCTGCAAAGTAAAAAACAAGCAAAAAACAACAACTGGCACTGGGCACTATGTCAATAGGTTAGGCCCAAAAAATTATATAAAGTTGCTATAAAATTATTGTAAAGCATCCAACAATGATAATATAACATCATTGAACAATAAAAAATTATAGATACATTGGAGACGTATCAACTACATACTTGAGGTGCTCTCAAATGAGTGCGACAAAGAGCACACCAGCTCCTACACCTTGTAGTGAGAAGGCACCATAAGAGTACATGATCCACTCTTGGGGCGCCTCCTTGCCAGGGATAACTGTTTCCGATGTCTCCTCATCTGGGGTTGGCGTCCATTCCGCGATGAACTCCGCCAATGCTCTACATTGAATGGTTGACATACTCTCATACTTCAGATCAAAGCTTGACAATTCCAACACCCACTCCACTATTCTGCCAGTGGCCTCCAGGTTCCTCAGTATACGTTGCAAGGGGAAACAAGTCACAACCATGATATCGTGGGCTTGGAAGTTGTGGCACAGTTTCCTCGAGGCAATGATATGGTCAAAGATCAACTTTTGCACGCCAGAGTACATTGATCTAGCCCCCTGCAACAGGGAGCTGACAAAGTGCACCGACTGCTGCACTATCTTCTTTCCTACGGTCTTGGAATAATCTCTGTTATCCTACTCTTCTTTCTCCTGGTCTGCACCAGACCTTGCCGGGATAGGTTCACTTTCTTCTCTGGAGGGGACAGTAGTTGCGGCTGCTTCTTCATCTATTTTCCGTTGTGCCACCAGCGCTGCACTAACCAGTTGATTGGTTGCCACTAATTACAGTAGCAACGACGCTTGTGGTTTAGGAGCGACCAACGTGGGAGTAGATGAAAGACAGGCTTTCAAGTCTCGCAGCGCTGCTTCTGCTTCCGTGGTCCACTCACTACAAAGAAAATACACTTCCGTGATGATACGTGTTTGTCACAGTAGGTCGCGTTTTTTGTCATGCATGTACATCCATGACAAATTTATGACAGAATCAAGATAGTCATACCTATGCTGTCGTAGAAGTGTTCCATGACATTACCAAAATTATCATCACGAAAGTGTCCACTTCCATGACGATAAATCGCGCGTCACAGAAGTGCTTTCGTCAAGGGTGACCGACACGTGGCATCTACCGTAAAGGAACGCCGTTAACCTATCGGGTTGGGTTTTGGATTCGATAACCCGTTAACAGCCCTGACCAATGGGGATTTTCCACATGTAAAATCATCATTGGCTGGAGGAAACACGTGTCGGCTCATCGCTGGGACAGATGTCATCCACTCATTGGACAGAAGGCGCCTATGATACATCGACACATGGCACGACCCAACAAAGGCCCATTCCTGTGAAAAGTCCGACCCATTTGACTTGGTCAAAAGGTGGCGGGCCGGCCCATGGAAAGCCTGTTAACAGCATGTTCGCATATAGCCCATTTATAGCTCGCTAACCCAAGGCCCATTACACCCTATTTGAATTAGGCCCAGTAGCGTCATCTGGGCTATCCAATATGATTCCAGCCCGTTTTCACTTCTGGCCCATGTATGGCCCATGACGTCTTTCGGCCCATATAAGGCCCTATGTAACTCTTGGCCTATTAACGACCCGTGGTGAAACTGGCCCGTAATGAACAGTGTATCACTTTACACCCATTAACAGCCCGTGGTGAAACTGGCCCGTATAGAATAGTGTATTACTTTATACCCATTAATGGCCCGTTATTCCGTTGGGCCGTTTCCAGCCCATGTTATCTTTCGGCCTTCTCTGAGCCCATTTATTCTTGGGATCATTTCCAACATTCATTTACTTACGGCCCGTTACTGTCATTTTCTGCTTGTGGGCCAAATTCAGCCCGTGGTTACAGTCGGCCCATTTGTGGTCCGTTAATACGTTGGGCCGTTTTCATAGCGTCATCAAATATGGCCTATTAACGATGGCCCATTATGGTAGGCCTATGAACGGATGATTCCAACTCTAGCCCATTTACGGCCAGAATGCGGTCTGTTTGGCCCATGTTTGGCCAATCGATCATACGGCCCGTATAAGGCCCATTGATGATACGGCCCGTAGAAGGCCCATTGTTTCTACGGCCCGTAGAAGGCCCATTGTTTCTACGGCCCGTAGAAGGCCCACTGTTTATATGGCCCGTAGAAGGCCCACTGTTTCTACGGTCCGTAGGCCCAGTATCACTACAGTAAATATTAGCCCATGGTTATTGTGGCCTAGTTTTAAAAAATAGGTTATTGCAGCCACTAGCAAACCGCAGAAAAAGAACTGCACTGACTACAAGCAAACAAATAAACAAGACAAGAAGGAAATAAATAAGCAAGCAACTTACACTAGGCTATCACGGCTATTACACATATTACATCCACTAGGCATCAAAGTTCGCCACTAGTGCAAATATAGGGAACACAACAGCATATAAACGCCGCAGCAAAACAAGTCCAGAACTGAAACCACTTCAGAAGAGAACAAGAAACAATATCCTGGGTACCCATAATGCTGGCAAGATTCTTAGCAAGCTTATTAACTTTCTCTTGTTTGGCGCTTAAGTCCTCCAGCACTTGCTGTTGTACTAGAAAGTATGCATCTGAATTTTGCATGGACTCCCTCAGTCCTTCGGCTTCCCGTCGCATAACATCTGATCGATGTCTTTCAACTTGAAGTTGAGACTCAAGAAGCCGAACTGATTCAGGCAACGAGTTCGAAGAGCTGGTGCCAGTAGTGGTAGCCAGTAACTCGAACACTACATCAAGAAAGGACTTTGGGGTTGTCTCAGTGTCTTCAAATAGTTTTTATCAGCTTTCTTGGGGACGAACAGGGATGTCTCACTATCTTGAACCTTATCTGCATTACTTCCTTTACCATTGCATAACAGGGTACTCTTCTCCAATATTTTATCCGTGTTCTAAAAGAGAAACAAACAAACACATCTCAGGTTTACAATGTAGTATATGAAACTCATTTTGGTAAACCAGTTCAGTATTAAGGTGGACATGATAACAACATGAAACAAACATATATCTATGTAGTATGGTCACTGTATGGTCTATATCATTCTAGTTTATGTTGCCAAATCAAGATAGATACAGTTCGAATCATATCTATTTAAGACAAAGCAGCATAGACAGAATATTAGTGTGGGAAACTACACAGCAATAACAACACTTGTAATGTGCATGGCATGAGAACATAACTGTTTATTCAATTGAAACTGAAATCAACATAGAGCAAGTTACAACAGCAAACAGCCAAACACATTGAAGAAATAGGTTTAAAACATACCTATTGCGCCATTGGAGTTTCAATTGCATCCTTCAAATTTGAAATTGGTTGGTATCAGTAAATACACTAACGCAAGAGCAAAGTAGTATGAACCATAGCTACGGAACCTGACCTGAGAACAATTCTTCTTCTGCTTTAAGCGTTGACTTCGGGTTCGGAGTGGTGGTCCTCGTGATTTGGGCACTGCAGTTGCCTTACTAACTGCTCGTGTTTGGGTGCTCTGTGGTGGAGACGGTGATGTGTCAACGGGAACTGGGTGTCTATCTGTTGGGGTTGGGGTTAGAAGGGGTGTAGCTGGTTCTCTATCCAACTGGGTAGGGGTGCAATCTGCATGAGTGTGGATTATGTGTGGTGGGGCTGGTTCTTGGGCAAGTACAACCGCGGTTCTATCTGCATCGACAGGTAGCACGATCTTTTCTGAAGACCGTGTTTTTACTCCCACAGATACTTCCATCACTCCCTCCAATTGAAATGGCTGATAAACAAGAAAAGTAATTGAATGTACAAACATTGTAAGATAGACAGGTGCAATGGATAGTAGGGAAGAAAACGGGGCATGAAATAATTCACATTTATGTTGTCTAAGCAAACAGAATAGCATGACATAATTTCACATATATGATGGCTAATTAAACATGATAGCATGACACAATTTCACATGTATGATGGCTAACTAAACATGATAGAATGACATACTTCAAAATATGATGACTATGTAAACAGGATGACATGATATAACTATATGATGTGTCTATTCAAGTGGTTGGCATGCCATAAATCACAAACATGTCGTCGATGGAAACATGATGGCATGATATAATTCACAGATAGAATGACATAATTTAAAATATGATGACTATGTAAATAGGATGAGATGATATAACTATATTATGTCTTTAGAAAATGGGTTGGCATGCCATAATTCAGATACATGATTTCTATGTAAACATCATGGCATGACATAATTCAAATATATGATTTATATACTAAGGAAGTGAGCAGAGGGCATCGCATATATGATGTGTCAACTAAGGAGATGGCATTCAATATTGTGTATATGATGTAAAAACTAAGCATTGCAATACAACATATGCATTATATGAGTAATATAACCCTGCCAAGTTTGAGCATACACCTCAGGGGGATAATAGGACTGGTCATCTGCCTCTGAATCCTCCTCGGAAGAGCTATCTGTAACCAGCAAGATATCTGCTTCAGCATGTAGCATTGTCTGCTCTGAAGACCTTGTTTTCACTCCAGATTTCTCCATCACCAATTCAAATGGCTGATGCACAGGAAGAGCAGTTGAATATACAAACATTGTCTACAAAAGCAATGAGAAATACAAAAAAAAGACGGCATGATATAATTCACATATATGACGCTTTCCTAAACAGCATGGCATTGCATAATTCACATACATAATGCCTTGCAACAAGATAACATTGCATAATTCACGTATATAATGTCTTGCAACAAGATGGCATTGCATAATTCACATATATGGTAATTAGACACTAAACAGGTGGCATTCACACAAAGCATGTCTAAACTAAGCAAATGACATAGCAATGCAAGATACCATACTCATGATATGAGCAACATAACCCTGCCAAGTTAGGGCATGCACCTCGGGGGGGAAATATGACTGGTCATCTGTCTCTGAATCCTCCTTTGAGGAGCTATCAGTAACCAGCAAGACATGCGCTTCATCAGATAGCATTGTCTTCTCTGAAGACCTTGTTTCGACTCCAGATTTTCTATGACCGTGCCGAATGGCTGATGCATAGGAAGAGTAATTGAATGTACTAAAATTGTTGACAAATTTAACACGTAATAAAAAAATGATGGCATGATATAATTCACATATAAGATGACTGGCTAACCAGGGTGGCATTGCAAAATTCACATATATGATGCCTGGCAAGACAAGATGGCATTGCATGATTCACGTATACGTTAAAGAAACTAAACAGATGGCATTGACACAAAGCATGTCTAAACTAAGCAGATGTCATGATATTACCAACATTAGCATGCCAAGTTAGAGCGAAGACCTCATGGGGTAAATAGGAGTGGTCTTGTCCTTCTGAATCCCCCTCAGAACAGTTATCTTCCTCTTGATTACGACCCGAAATGGGTGGAGGAGGGGCTGCCTTTGCGCCCACCATGGAACGACGTCTGCATGAAATTTTATTGCCACGCAAGGCTCGTCTCTTTTGCTCTACATGATCAGTTCCATTGTGTACAATAAATGGCATGCATAGGAATAAAACATAGTGATATTATGTAAGGAGTGCATGCACAAATCTAGAGTGATGGTAGCAAACTGTGGATAGACCCAAAACCAATGATAGCAGGCAGATAATAGCTTTAGTTAAAAAATACAGATAATGGCTCCTTTAATGTTTGTTTGCACCCAACATGAAACTCATAGTAGACACCGGAGATTAACCAGATAGTAGACAGATAGTACTGATTGCTGCCCCAATATGTACCCCTCAACCATTTAAAAACTCAAGTTTCAGCATTAGTTTGGACCTGACTCGAAGTCTAATAGGTGAACACGATGATAATGTAGCATGTCATCATATTAAGCGACACATAACGTAAGCAGACACGGAAGAGTGCGACCTCTCTTGCGGACCCGTGTAGTCCTCAAGGTCATCTACTTAGTTGATGATGGTAATGCAGTTGTCGTGGCTGCCAGCGGCGAGGAAGAAGATCTGAGGTGGCGAAAGACAGTCTGGAGAGCGGATCCTTGCTGTGGTGAACCCTTCCGTCGTTGGAGCAGCTGAGCTGGGGTGGAACACAACGCCGCAGGAGCAGGACAAACCACACAAGGTTTTCTTTGACACATATCTGTAACAGAAGTAAATGAGTAAGGGCTTGTTTGAATTTGAAGATTCTAACAATGCAGGGATAGGAAATAGACAGGAATAGGATAGGAATGCACGTGCAAAACACAGGATTTCTGCCAATCTGGGTGTTTGATTCACAACAATTGGAAGATCACGGGATGCAAAAAAGCATGGTGAGATTAAGTCAAACCACAAGAAAATGTACGGTTATAATGCTATTATGCTACTATCTCTTAGTCTTGTGCTTGATGAATAGGAATATGAAAAGGAGGAGAAGTGGAAATTAGAATTCCTACGGTTTTTTTTCAAGGAGACACTAAAGGAACAAATCCTACAGTTTTCCTTTGCTCCATTCCTTTGCACCAAATTCATGAAAAGTAGTACCATAGGAAACTTTCCAATTCTTATGTTTTTCATTCACTTTTCCTTCCAAGCACTGGCGATTCTAGTAGGCAGGCTTGAGCAAGGAAAATACTACACTAAAAAATGTTTTTGTGCTAATTCTATTACTTTGGACCCAGGCCACCGCCATACTAGCTCAACTCCCAGGCCCATCGACAAATGCACAGCTCAAACGCACAGAGATAAATAATGATGGCGTTCAAGAGAGTCCATCACGGATAGCTAAGTTCCCTGGTACCTCACTGCTTGTCATATAGTAGGATAAAATAATCGTATTTCCCATTACTACGAGTGCTCAGTGGACAATATATATAACATGTAGAGTAAAAGAGATGCAACAAGTGTACAACCTCTTTGGTGAAGCCATGTCGATCTCAGTGTGATTGGGTTGGCCGGTGAGGATGCTCCGGCTGACTTGGCTGTCGGAGGAGGGGAAGAAGATCTTAGGCTTCTAGAGATGGAGCCTGAGGTACTGCTCCACTGTGATGGAGGGTTTCGTTGTTGGAGCAGCTCCGGTGAGTTGTACGACGCCGAGGCTGAAGCAGGACAAGAGAGACAATGAACAACGTTAACCTGAGTGGAATTCTAATAGCATCTCCAATACATAACATAAAATACATAACCACAAAGTGCTAGATGTAAAATACATCAGCCGCTCATCTCTGAACTTAACTGTCGAAACTGAACTTAACTGTCGAAACTGAACTTAACTGTCGAAACTGAATTTTGCTGTCGAAACTGAATGTTGCTGTCGAAACTGAACGCACTAGCAAGGTGAGGCTACACGTCGGTCGACTGACTTTTTCATATCTGGTCAGTCGATTTTGCAGCCATTGGATACGAAATCAAGGGCCTGCGGTTCATCTTCAACCTCCACCCCCTGAGCCGCCAGCCACCACCGGCCAAACAGCAGCCCCCCGCCGCCCGCGACCGGCGGTGCGCCGCCCCGCCCGCCTCGAAAACACTCCCCACTGCCGGTCCACCGCTGCCCCAGCCATCCCTCTAGGGCCCCCCGTGCCGAGCTTTTTCTCCGGCGATCCCCACGCCACCGCCCCGCCAATGCCCGGCCAACGCCGGCGACCATCGCCCCCATCCTGAACCCTAAGATAGATAGTGGGGTACCTCTCCGGCGAGCCCCCCTCCCCGATGCGACTGGTTCTTCCTTCACCCCGGTGAGCCCCCCCACACCCCCTGAAAACCGACTGACCCAAAAGTCGATTCAGTCGACTAAAGTGTAGCTAAATCGGAGCAGCATCGCAAGCAAGAGCAAGAGCGAGAGCAGCAGCGCGAGCAAGAGAAATAACAAGAGCAGACCAGGCAGGGGACCAAGAGCAAGACCAGAGCAGCAGCGCGAGCGAGAGCTAAAGCAGCAGCAACTCCTACTGATGTGGACGTCGCCGTCGAGGGAGCGACGCCATGGAGGAAGTGGCCGGCGACGCTGTCGTGGATGGAGCCGCGCCGTGTCAGCTCGGGACCGAGCGCCGGCAGCACCGTGAGATCAAATCAAGAAGAAAATGCGGCGATTAGTGTACAACCTCTTTGGTGGCGCCGATTAGGCCGCAACTTCATCCGAGGAAACGGTGATGATGATGTTCTTCCGGTGGTGCAGGTGAAGACGGCGGTGTGGGAATGGAGGTGGCGCAAAAGACAAGGGGAACGTCGGGGCAGCTCCTTGGAGGTGGAGGACGGGGTGGCTGAACCGGCGGGACAATGAGATCGACGACGGATCCTCATCCGGTACGGTGGATGACGGACGTCGAGGTATTGTTGTGGACAACGTCGTCGGGGAAGAGGCTCCGGCTGGGTGGCGGACGGAGCAGGGTGTGGGGTTTCGTCGCGGTTGTCGCGGCCTCGATGTAGGAATGGGTGGGCGAATGGGATGGCAGTGGGGAACCATGGCTTAGAGACGCGCTTGTCCGAAATGGGGGGTAAGTTACAAAAGTACCCCCACCGTTTTGAGGCGGTTCTTTCGGTTCAGGGGTACCACAGGCATTTCGCGTGTCGGGATTTCACAGGAGGTGGGAGTTTTCGCGCGCGTTGTAATTTCGGAATAGCAAGGCGCGGGTTGAGATGGATGGAGTTGTCGGAGCACAACGAGACAAAGATATATCTTAAATATTTCAGGCTAACAAGGCGCGGGTTGAAGAGGCGGGAGTTTTGTAGCACGATAGACAGAGACGCTAGCTTGAATTTTCGGCATAACAAGGCGCGGCTTGAAATTTCGAAAGAACAAGCTTAACGTGTACCCCCCAAAAAAGACAATTTGCACCTCAACACGCACAACACACACACAAATACCATTTAGACTAGAGTAAGGTACACGTGCATTGCAGGCATGAGATTTGGCAACCAAATTACGAATAAATACCACATTATAGCATGGAAGCTTTGAGTCATATGTGCATGTTGTAGATGTTCGTTTAATTCTTATAGTTCATTTCATTCAAAATCATCTAGTTTTTATAAGAAAGCTAATCTATTTTAAGATTCATGGAATTGTGCGTTGTAAGACATAAAGTAAAAACAAATAATGGCAAATCATGTAGAGAAACGTTTGGGCAATTCTGATATGGAAGATTCTAGAACAAATAAGAAGTGCTTGTGTTTTGATGTTTGTGCATTATGCTTAAGTTCAACCATGGAGTCTTCTAGATTATACATGTGGCGAAATCTGGTGGAATCTAGATGATATCCAACGACCAATAGTGCTCAAATTTGCCATCTTTGGACCATCGGATTCGCCTCATCCAACGACCATCTTTCAAAGTTAAAGTTACCCGCACACAATAT
>NC_041385.1:354221021-354234993 GCF_002162155.2 Triticum dicoccoides | reverse complement strand
TTGTCCATGCATGGATGCGACGTGGCCAAATGATGTCTGCCATCGGTATCTCAAATTCAAATCAGTCTGACCTTGTTCAATGTGTATACATTACAACATGCTCGTTTCCAAACCACACAGCGCAGATCTCCGTTATATTCATGCATGCATGGGTTTCAAACATCAGGATCTCTTATTCAAATATTTGAATTCAACTTTACATTGATTATGACCTCACCTATTCTTTTACACCCACACAGTAGTCTTCTCTTTATTATTGTACCACTAACTTTCTCTCGTGCATGCATGCACACAAACTACCAGTCGGCATTATCCATCGCACGCATGCAATCTTTTTCTTCAGGTCGGTCTCCCATGAAGGCACACACCCACACACATCCCCCTCTCCATCATATCGGGCATTCTTTATCTCTCACGTGTGCATGCGCAATGATCGATGTTCCTCTATGTATGTGTGTATATAGCTAGGTCTTTCATAGTTTTCCACACAAACCGATCAATCGATATATCCGGTGAGGTCTCACCCTCTTTCCCACGTCCACATTGATCAATCTATACATCTCTATATAGGATTAACATATATAGCTAATACACCCACATTAATTATATATTCAACGTCCCCCTCTCATCATCCATGCCTTCCGCTTCATCTCTCAGACGCGTGCACAATGGCAAAGATAGGGAGCAGTAAGCCCCCCCTAACATTACTATATATCGGGGCTAATATGAATGTGATCATTAGACAATTGCTGCTAAAAATGGTTTAATTTCATCAATTGACCCTCCTCGTAAAGGATTAGCAATGCTTGGCCCCCTAGCTCATTTATTTTTCATGGTTCCACCACTGCGTGCAACAGCGCACGTGTTCGCCCCCTCTCTCTAAATATCGATCTCGCACTTGTGCATTCCTTCATAGTCTCCCTCCACTCGGCCCCTCGCACCATCTTCTAGCCCCCACCAGATTTTGCCACATGTACAATCTACCAGACTCCATGGTTGAACTTAAGCATAATGCACAAACCTCAAAACAACAGTGGTTCTCTTTTGTTCTAGAATCTTCCATATCATAACTGCCCAAACTTTTTTTAGTTGAATTGCCATTATTTGTTTTTACTTTATGCTTTACAACGCACAATTCCATGAATCATAAAATAGATTAAGGGCTTCTTTGATTCAAAGGATTCTCAAAGATATTTTGGAGGATTCTAATCATTAGGAATTTTTCCTATCTTGGTTGTTTGATTCATAGGATTGTAAACCATAGGAATTTTTTCATATGATTCATTTGCACTAGATTTCATAGGAAACATCCCATCCACTCAAACCTCTTTGAAAGAATTCTGCGTTTTTTCTATGCACAATCAAACACTCGTACAATCCTGTAGGATTCAAGACGACATTCCACTATAATCCCATGTTTTTCCTATTCCCGCGTTCTTAGCTTTTTTTATAAAAACTAATTGATTTTGAATGAGATGAACTATAAGAATTAAACGAAGGGCTACATCAGGCATATATGACTCAGAGCTTACATGCTATAGTGTGGTATTTATTCATAATTTGGTTGCAAAATCTGATGCGTGCAATGCACGTGTACCTTACTAGTACTTCGAGTATGTGCAAAACACGTAAATTAGAATACCAATGGCACGCTACACAGTGTCTCTCTTACAGTTCATGAAGCCACGTGGCACATGTGGAGGCGTTGTTGCGACCTCCTTGCGTGGATTGATGACAGTGACGTGCTGCTGGTTCCAGAAGAATGTACTCGTCCTCCCTGAGCCATACTGGCGGTACATGCACGAAGTGAAGATGTGCACGCATGCCATGCACGCACTCATTCCCTCGCACGCACACGCGGGTACACGGCCGGATGCAATTTTGTACCAAGATCCACCCCATGTGATAATTTGACGCATGTAAAGTCGTTCACTTCATTGATTGTCAATTAATACAGCGCATGCAAATTGAGTGGACGTGAGGGCGGAATAAAGACATTATTACTCCACTACGCGCATGCGAGTAGTTAAATCGTGGGTTGCTAGTAGTACTTCCATTGGTCTCCTTCGTATTTTGTGCCAATTTTTGACAGTAACATAATATTTACGCATTTGAGCAGAGCAGTGTAGTACTTGAAATTTATGTTCCGCTAGACTCATCGGGAGCCGTTTCAGGCCTCGAAACCAAAACCGTCAATTAATCTTTACCTTGTTCGCATCACATTCGAAAGCCTACTCACACCTACTAGTACGTACCAAACCTGAACGTGTTCCCACTATGCAGGTATTAGTACTAGTGCCAGTACTTAGGTTATAAAAAGGGGAACTACCTAACCGAAAATTACTCTACCTTTCCTCCTCATAAGTTCTTCTTCTTCGTCCGTCGTTGCCATGGCCGGTGAGCAGAGCTCTAGGTCAAGAACTACTCGTAACAAGGGAGCGGCAACCAAGGCTGCAGAAAAAAAAGAGAGGGCTCGCCGCCACGCAGAGACCTCGAAAGATCTCTCATGGGCAGGCGATGGCTCCCAGGAGCGCCCTAGCCGCGGAGGCGAACATGCCGAGCCGGCGGAGCTGGAGTCGTTATCCCTCGACGACATGCCCAATCAGCTCAATAAGCACCTCAATAAGCAGAAGGAGTTCATCCAAGGCTTAATGGAGTTACTGAAGGAGAGCCTTGACGACATGCTCGCTGAGCGCAATCAGCAGGGGGAGTTGACTGCCGGCTTGGTGATGCTGCTGAAGAAGAGCATTGCCTCGGAGAAGAAGGCGACCGGCGAAATCCTGCGACTTCAGGAGGACAAGGCGAAGCTCTGCCAAGAGATCGACCTGTTAAAGGAGAAGAACGCCGGCTGGAAGAAGCTGCATGAGAATAGTAGTTCCTCGATGAAGATGCTGCAGGCCCTCGTCATGGAACAGAAGGAGGAGTTGGCGAAGCTCCGCATCGAGCACCCGGCTGCTGTCAAGGTACGTAATGAAGGCTCGTGTCAAGAAATCCCGCGTCATGGACAGAATGAAGAAGATGGCGGAGGAGACACACAAGGAGATGGAGGTCGTGGAGGCGACGAAGAAGCAATTATGACTCCATGGCGAATTAGATCATTTGGGGTGATAATCTTCCTTTTTCTTTTGCTGCTGTGTTTCATATTTTGCTTCGGGTGTTTCGCTGCACGTGTCACGTTCTCTGCGAGGCATGAATAGAACAATGTTTTTTTGAGGGAATGAATAGAACAATGCTAACAATGAGATGACTAGCAAACTAGATCATTTTTTATCGCCATATGGCACTGGGCTGCCGTGTTTCGTGCTCCTCCATTGCAGTGCTACTCCAGTGGAAAACTTGAGTATACCGCACAGTTCTTTGCTCCTTCTCGATCAGGTCGTCGGCGCATTTATGCGAGCAGTCAAATCAAAAGGCCCCGCCTTCCAGCAGTAATGAGCCGTCAAATTACAAAGGCCCTCGCCTCTCGTGAAACCGACCAAGCTAGACTGCCCCGCCCTCTAGCCTTTTAAAAAATGTATACTTTTGTACAGTAGTAGTATCGATGGATTGCGCCATGGAGCAAAACTTGAAATTAAAAAAAAGGTGGTACATATAGAGAGCGCTCATCGCCAAATTATGCATGTAGTACTATTTAAAAGGCTAGTCACAATAATGGTGTCCAGCACAACCCACCCCTCAAATAAAACTAAGCACCCAGGAATTCTTTGACAAAACTAAGCACCCTGAAATTCTTTGACAACTAAACCGCTGGCTATATGATGTTGGCCATATATATTGTACGTATATAATGTGAAGAAACGAGTGGTAGTACTATACCAACTAAAAGATGAAATGTAAGAAATACTAGTATGTACGTACTGAAGAGTTAAAGTAACAAGAAGAAACATAACATAGTTCTGCTGGGGGCTCAGCACAACACACCCCTCAAATTAAATTAAGCACACCTGAAATTAAAATTTGCAACTATTACGGTAGACACTGCATTAGAACCACCATGAGCAACAACACTGCCACCTTACTCGGAGTCCTCGTCCACGTCCTCGACTTCGTCCTTGTCCCTCTTTCTCTTGGCCGATACTTCTTTGCTTGAACCGCCAACTTGGCTGTTGCTCTTCATCCAACCCTTGTAGATATTGAAACAAAGGTAGCCATCCATTGCAGCATAGTGGATGTGGTCTATATCTAGTACATTCTGCTGCCATGCATGACGATGAAACATGTATGGAGGTTTCTCCAGTTTACCGTACGAAGGATGAACCATGGCTCCTGCCAGGGTCAGCATTGAAGGCTGACGAGAGGACACCAGCCGATTCTTCTGGAGGTCGAAGGTGTTGCCTACAACGAGGCCTATCCGACACAGGACTTCTTTGTCGTTACCAAAGTCTACAGTAACGAATTTGACTAGGTTGCTCTCGAGGAAGTCCTTAAAATCCTGGCACTCAACGTCGGCATGGCATATGTGGTAGACCAAGCATAAGTCATGCACGCAAACCTGGATCACGGCAGGCTTCTTCCTCACTTCGTCCTTTAGATCCTTCTCTCGTCCCAGGACTGTGGTGTACTCAACATCTAGCCCAGCGACCCACTCATCATCTGAGTCTTCGAACATGCGTCTGAAGCGAGAAAGGCATCCTTTCACCATCGCGGAAGAACGGGTGTAGATGACGTCGAACTCATCGTCGGTGATGGTTCTAACCTTGTACTCACCGCCGATCGGGGAGATTTGGGACGCCATGGATTTGGGAGGAGGGTTAGGATTAGTGGAACTGCCGTAATGCGAATGGGCGGGGCAACTAGGAGCGAACCGCCGTAGTATTAAAGGACGTGCGGGGACGAGTAGGAGCGAACTGCCTGCATGCGAACAACAGGGTAGTGGCTTTCCATTCTCCCATGATACGGGCTTCCGAGAGCCCTTGGATCGAACAGTTGCATGGCGTGATTCTAGACCTATGGGTGAATATCCTATCCTGGAGGGCTATTCTGCAAATTTTCAACAACTTAGCATGCGACTGTTTGATCTCAGATCCAAGGGCTACCAGCAGCCCGTATCATGGTCGCACCTACCACGACCATCGCGTCGCTCACGCGGTCATGCCCTTGGAGATTTAACACGGTGCGTTAGGCTATCTGATGTTGGCATGTCATACATAGTCATCACTTAGTCACTCATACTACAACAAGGTTTTGGCTATAAGGTTGGCTATAAGTGTATTTTTTTACTCCTCTCTATCTCTTTCTTCATAGTCCCTCCGTCCCATAATATAAGAACGTTTTTGACACTAGTGTAGTGCCAAAAACGTTCTTATATTATGGGACACAGGGAGTACTAGTATTTATTGCATTTGCCAAGGAGTGACCTCTTCCAATGAAATGGTGTTGCTAAGTTTGCTTCATTTAATTAGCTATAGACTCAAAATTGTCTTTTCACCTAGGTACACACGCTTAGCACCGTTTCTTCCTTGGTCACCAAACTAGTCTCTCTCTTCTTGATTAACTTGCCACATCAGACTTTATGCCTATGTGGCAAGCTTAGCACCTGTAGGAGCAAGTAAAAGTAAGTACAATAGTGCGCTTTACATGGCATTTTTGCATATGTGGAGGAAAGAGAGGCAAGGAAAAAGTGGAGAAGTGGGCTCTCATGCAAGAGCTAGCCTCTACTACATGGTGGAGCATTGGGAGAGGCACCTGTATGGAGGTGGTAAGGAATCGGTAGACTCACACCGGTCGTAGCGCCACAGTTAAAATGATAATGGCAAGTCAAATCACGGGGCCCCACCTGTCCAGCAGTAACTCGCTGTCAAATCACACAACCCTATGTTTGCAGCAGCCCACTCCCTCGTCTTCTCGCGTCTCTGTCAAACCGACTAGGCGGAAGTGCCCCGCCGCCTACCGCGCAGGAAAAGCCCCGCCCTAGACTTTTAAATAGTATACAATATACTAATTTTGTATCCATGGATTGCGCCCGCGCCATGGAGCAAAGCGTCTAGAAAATGGGGGTACAGGTGCAGCCACCAGCACCACCACCAGCAGGTCGACCTCAGGTATATATTCGCAATGGTAGGCCTGCACCACCACCTCAGGTACGAGATGATGTCCATATTCCTAAACTGAAATTTAATATTCCACCATTTGAGGGTAGATATGTTCCTGATATATATCTTACTTGGGAGTTAGAAACTGAACAACGATTTACATGTTTACAATATCCTCAGGAGAGACGGGTTGCTGCTGCTGTTTGTGCTTTCACTAGTTTTGCATGTGTTTGGTGGTCTGAACATTGTAGATTATCTCCTATTCCAACTACTTGGGCTTCTTTGAAAACTGCTATGCGTACGCGTTGGGTTCCACCATATTATCAACATGAATTGCTTCAAAAATTGCAGCGTTTAAGACAAGGAAAAAATTCTGTAGAAGAATATTATCAGGAATTACAAACTGGCATGATTAGATGTGGTATTGTTGAGGAGAATGAAGCTATGCTTGCATGTTTTCTGGGTGGATTAAATAGAGAGATTCAGACCATTCTAGACTATAAGGAGTATACTAATATCACTCGTTATTCCATCTTGCTTGTAAAGCTGAACATGAAGTGCAGGATCGACAAGCATTGGCGTGAACTAACTTTTCTGCAGGCCGACCTTCATCATGGACACCGCGTGCATCTTCTACTTCAACTGCACCAGCACCTCAATCAGGTGCCTCCTCCAGCCATGATACAAGAAAACAGGCACAACCACCATTATCTACCAAGAGCGCACCTGCCGGGCCTGCACAGAGTTCTTCTTCCATGGCATCAACAGGGCACACAAGTGATATTATTTGTCGTCATTGTAAGGGAAGAGGTCATTATCCGAGAGAATGCAAATCTCAGCGTGTGATGATTGCTACCGAGGATGGTGGGTATGAGTCCGCTAGTGACTATGATGAGGAGACTTTGGCCCTTATTACACGTGAAGAACATGGTGGATATGATTCTGATCATGAGACGCAATACATGGCTCCTGAAGACGCTGACAAGTATGAATGTTTAGTTGCTCAACGTGTTTTGAGTGTGCAGGTCACACAAGCTGAGCAAAATCAGAGGCACAATTTTTCCATACCAAGGGAGTTGTGAAGGAACGTTCTATGCGCGTCATCATAGATGGAGGGAGCTGCAACAACTTGGCTAGCATGGAGATGGTGGAGAAGCTTTCTCTCACCACAAGACCACATCCACATCCTTACTACATCCAATGGTTCAACAACAGCGGCAAGGTTAAGGTAACACGTACTGTTCGTGTGCATTTTAGTATCTCTACATATGCTGATTATGTTGATTGTGATGTGGTACCTATGCAAGCATGTTCCTTATTACTTGGTAGACCATGGCAATTTGATAAAAATTCTGTACACCATGGTAGAAACAATCAGTATACTCTTATTCATAAGGATAAAAATATTATTTTGCTTCCTATGACTCCTGATTCTATTTTGAAAGATGATATTAATAGAGCTAATAAAGCAAAACAGGAGAAGAATACGAGTGAAAATCAGATTGTGGCAAAAGAATTTGAGCAACATATGAATCCTAATAATAAACCATCTAGTGTTGCTTCTGAAATTAAATTGAAAAGTGCATTTTTATTTGCCACCAAATCTGATATTGATGCGCTAGATCTCAGCAAACATGTTTGCTATGCTTTCGTGTGGAAAGAAGCATTATTTTCATTCGAGGACGTGCCTTCCTCTTTTCCTCCTTCTGTCACTAACATTTTGCAGGAGTTCGCTGACGTCTTTCCACAAGTCGTGCCACTGGGATTACCGCCTATTCGAGGGATTGAGCATCAGATTGACTTAATTCCCGGTGCTTCACTGCAAAACCATGCGCCATACCGTACCGATCCAGAGGAGACGAAGGAGATTATGCGTCAAGTACAAGAGCTTCTCGATAAAGGTTATATACACGAATCCCTTAGTCCTTGTGCTGTTCCTATGATTCTAGTGCCAAAAAAGTATGGTACATCACGTATGTGTGTTGATTGTAGAGGCATTAATAATATTACTATTCGTTATCGTCATCCTATTCCTAGGCTAGATAATATGCTTGATGAATTGAGTGGCTCTACAATATTCTCCAAAGTTGATTTGCGTAGTGGATACCATCAAATTCGTATGAAATTGGGAGATGAATGGAAAACAGCATTTAAAACTAAGTTTGGATTATATGAGTGGTTAGTCATGCCTTTTGGGTTAACTAATGCACCTAGTACTTTCATGAGATTAATGAACGAAGTTTTACGTGCTTTCATTGGACGATTTGTGGTAGTTTACTTTGATGACATATTGATTTATAGCAGATCTTTGGAAGAACATTTGGAACATTTACGTGCTGTTTTTATTGCTCTACGTGATACATGTTTGTTTGGTAACCTTGGGAAGTGCACCTTTTGCACCGACCGAGTATCTTTTCTTGGCTATGTTGTTAATCCACAGGGAATTGAAGTTGATAAAGCCAAGATTGACGCTATTGAGAGTTGGCCGCAGCCCAAAACGGTCACACAAGTGAGGAGTTTCCTTGGCCTCGCTAGATTTTATAGGCGTTTTGTGAGAGATTTCAGCACCATTGCTGCACCTCTCAAGGAGCTTACAAAGAAAGATGTGCATTTTCTTTGGGGCACCGCACAGGAAGAAGCCTTCACGGTATTGAAAGATAAGTTGACACATGCTCTTTTACTCCAACTTCCTGATTTTAATAAGACTTTTGAGCTTGAATGTGATGCTAGTGGAATTAGATTAGGAGGTGTGTTATTACAAGATGGCAAACCTGTTGCATATTTTTCTGAAAAATTGAGTGGGCCTAGTCTGAATTATTCTACTTATGATAAAGAATTATATGCTCTTGTTCGGACTTTAGAAACATGGGAACATTATTTATGGCCCAAAGCATTTGTTATACATTCTGATCCGAATCTTTGAAACATATTAAAAGTCAAGCTAAACTGAATCATAGACATGCTAAATGGGTTGAATTCATTGAGACTTTCCCTTATGTCATTAAACACAAGAAGGGAAAAGAAAATGTTATTGCTGATGCATTGTCTCGTCGCTATACTATATTTTCATAACTTAACTTCAAAATATTTGGTTTGGACACCATCAAAGATCAATATGTGCATGATGCTGATTTTAAAGATGTAATGCAGAATTGTAAAGAAGGAAGAATGTGGAACAAGTTCGTCGTTAACGATGGATTTGTGTTTCGTGCTAACAAGCTATGCATTCCAGCTAGCTCTGTTCGTCTTTTGTTGTTGCAGGAGGCGCATGGAGGAGGATTAATGGGACACTTTGGCATGAAGAAGATGGAGGACGTACTTGCTACACATTTCTTTTGGCCAAAGATGAGACGGGATGTTGAGCATTTTATTGCTCACTGCATGACATGTCAAAAAGCTAAGTCATGACTCAATCCTCATGGTTTATATATGCCTTTGCCTGTACCTAGTGTTCCTTGGGAGGATATATCTATGGACTTTGTTTTAGGTTTACCTCGAACAAAGAAGGGGAGAGATAGCATATTTGTTGTCGTGGATAGATTCTTGAAAATGGCACACTGTATACCATGTCATAAAAGCGATGATGCTGTTAATGTTGCTGATTTGTTCTTTCGTGAAATTATTCGCTTGCATTGTGGGCCAAATACTATTGTTTTAGATCATGATACTAAATTTCTTAGCCACTTTTGGAGATGTTTATGGGCTAAGTTGGGGACTAAACTGCTTTTTAGTACTACTTGTCACCCCCAAACTGATGGCCAAACTGAAGTAGTCAATAGAACATTGTCTACTATGCTTAGGGCTGTTTTGAAGAGTAATAAGAAAATGTGGGAGGAATGCTTGCCTCATATTGAATTTGCTTATAATCGTTCATTGCATTCTACTACTAAGATGTGCCCTTTTGAAGTTGTGTATGGTTTCCTACCTCGTGCACCTATTGATTTGTTGCCTCTTCCATATTCGGAGAAGGTTAATTTTGATGCTAAACAACGTGCTGAATTGATTTTAAAAATGCATGAGTTAACTAAGGAAAACATTGAGCGTATGAATGCTAAATATAAACTTGCTGGAGATAAGGGTGGAAAACATGTTGTATTTGCACCTGGAGATCTTGTTTGGTTACATTTGCGTAAAGATAGATTTCCTAATTTGCGCAAATCAAAGCTAATGCCACATGCTGATGGTCCCTTTAAGCTGTTAGAGAAAATAAATGATAATGCATACAAACTTGAGCTGCCTGCAGATTTTGGGGTTAGTCCCACTTTTAACATTGCAGATTTGAAGCCTTATTTGGGTGAGGAAGATGAACTTCCGTCGTGGACGACTTCATTTCAAGAAGGGGAGGATGATGAGGACATCAATACCATTGTTACACCCACAGCCCCTGCTGCTATACATACTGGACCAATTACTAGAGCTCGCGCACGCCAACTAAATTACCAGGTACTTTCGTTTCTTGGTAATGATTCTAATGTTCATGAGAATATGATGCTGCCTAAATTGGATACATTTGCTTTTCTTACAAATGAAGGGCCTAGCTTGGAGAAGGATGAACATTGGAGCAAGAAAAAGCATGGAGATGATGGCATGCGCAAGGGGCACAAGAACGGAGTTACGAGTGATGATTTCAGGTCTTTGAAGCCACCATAACGAGTGCATGAAGCCTTGGATGGAATATACAAGATGCCACTTCATAAATTTCGTCCAGAGGCTATTATAGGTGCTGCGTCACCTTTTTATTGGGCCAGGCCCATGTAATTTCGAAATACATTAGTATAGGCTATTTTTAGAGTCCGTATGTGTGGGGAAACAAGAGATAGGGTTGATTTCGGACCCCTCCACCAAGGGCCACGAAATTCCCCCTCTCTTCCTCCATATATACAACCCTTTGGGCACCGTTTAGACTTTGGGTTTTGTTTAGATTAAAGTTCGCCATAGGTGCAACTTCGCGTACTTCGTTTGTGTTCAACGACCAGACAAAGGCATCACATAACCCCACCTTGATCAATAAAGCTTTCATCTTATATTCGCAATATCCAGATTGCAATCTCAGTTTCTTGCTTGTTCTTCGTTTGCTCGCAGGAAACAGACCCTCGTGGTCAGGTTGATCGTGCTCCGGCGTGGTCAATAACCTCTCGGAGTTGGTTTAGCGATTGCTAAGGCGCGACGTCCTCACACGTTCGTAGTCGGGTCGTCAAAGTTGACTTCCACCAAAGTGAAATCCATCATCTCATCGAAAGACGGGACACCGTTGCCTCTATTAGAAAAGTAGCAGGGACTGGCTATCCAACTGGTCTCTAGGTCTAATAGGGAAATAAAGGGAAACGCAGTACAAACTCAATATAAACCTGATCTATTGGTTGAAAAAGGAAAGAAAGTGGGGACTGGGGGACAAGTCAACAGAGTAAGTCCAGCACTAGATTTGCTAGCCTCACACAATATAAGGTGGCTATACAGAACAAAAATGGGACCAACCAAGATATCCTGTTCTGATGTTTGTTGCCCCGAGCCACTCTTATGTAATGCCACTGGTAAAATGTAGCAGTCGCACTGTTAAAAGTAAGGACACGTTAAACCAATGTTGTTTTCAATGTAATGCCTCCAGTAATATGAATCAATGGCACTTCTTTACATGTCCTGCTAAAATTTCCCATTAAGATAAGTTGGTTCTTTTCGTTAGAAATGCAACTGTCCTGGTCCGTCTACTCTCCGGCGCCCAAAGTAATGTCGTATTTAATGGTTGTCATAGTTAATCCTAATGCCCACACTAATATCTAGCAATGCCACTGCTTTAGAAATTGCTACTGTCCTTGTAGGATTGCCATTCAGATAAGGAACATGCTTCTTTTCATTTGATGCATGTTTCATCACTTGTTAGTCACCCTCCTTTCCACCTTTTTTGTGCAAACAAAGATATACATTTCACGCTCGATCTTAGTTGAACTGCACAAATGATATCCAAATTATAGTTGAGCATTCCAGGAGCTTCACAACCAACCTTTATGTTGCTCATTTTTATTGCAACTAATGAAGAAGAAGCTCTGTGGGTTTCGTTTTCTGATGGAAATGGAACCGGGGCTGGAGCCCTTTTCTTAAAAAAATATTGAAGAAGCTTCTAGCTCACGGGACATTGCTTCATTTTAGGTGAACTGCACCAAATGGTCCCATGAATTGAAACATCCATGTTGGTGACTGAAAGAGCCAGCTTCAGCATCCCAGTCTAAGCACCCCCGGCCTCCATCCTTGCGACGCACGGTACACCTCGTTTGCCACCTGCTCGACCCTAGTGTCACTGATAAAATGAAGTAATAATACAGTTAAAATAGAGCGAGTGTCATCTCTATCATTTCATTTCCAATGTGGATAAAGAAAGTGCTTCTCTTTGTTAAAGTATGTTTCATCAACTAGTCCCATTGTTAATGTTTAAGCGTTTCTGCAACCTGGGGTGCTTAATTTTAGTTGATATGTACAAAAATAGAGATTTGAATGTCTCAAGGCGCCTCCTTGTACTACCACTGTACACTGATGTTCATCACTGGCAGAAGGTGTATCTGGGAGACTTGGGACGATGTCCAGTATGAGGCGTACCGTATGAGGCGTCGCAGGGCCCATCTCGCCCTCGCAGCATGGCATACTATGATACTATCACAATATTTTCTTCTATTTATTTTGTGTGTTTCATCAACTAGTGCCACTATAATGTAATCACGCTTTTTCATTATCTATGCAAATAGGGTTATTCAGCTGCATTTTGGTGGAACTGCACAAATGTACATATGGAACCGACATATATGCAGAGTGCAAGGTGTGCCAAGTAAAAATTACCGACACCAACCATGCTGCATGCACGCATTGGCATCCACCACCATCAGTGGGATGTGTGGCGCTCTCTGTGGACGGATCTTTCTGGGCAGCAAATGCTCTAAGCAAATACTAGTGGCTTATATTGGCAGTTTTCTAGGGAGTACTCTTTTCTGAAAGAAGCACCAATCTATTTTTCTTTATTTGTACACTGTGTGACAACTGTGACCCAAAGGTCCAGAGCTATTTTAGGGTGATTGGTGTAGTACTCGGAGACTGATTGTAAGCATGATTTTCATTAGCTGTCACACTGATTGTAAGCATGAGCAGGTGGAAGATTAGGTTAGTGCGAAGCTTACCATAAACCCTACCGCCGCTGTTGAAACGAGGCGAGCGTCGAGGGAACCATGGAGAACGGTGGGGAAGCGACGTCACGCCATCCGGTCTCCTCTTGCGGTGGGAGAACGAATACTCCTGTGGCTCCGGCTGGCTCTGCACCCTCACGAATGGCACACCATACTCGATCGATCAGTTATCCTCTGGGTTCTCGACCTTCGACCTGTACGCCCACCACCTCCGCCTGACTGTCGCCTCAGGCGAATCTGTCTGCTCCATCTCCCATAGGAGATACTCGATGAACTCGGAGGACTGCAGCGTGACTGCCGCCGAGGAGTACATGTACATCGCCGCCCTCATCACCGCCGTCTCGCTCTTTCGCATACATTGCCACATGGCCCGCATCATCCTCGAAATCTCCCACTCATTGTCAAACCAACTAAGGATCTCCTTCAACCTGGCTAACTTTGCCTGGTCGCCGCCGGCGATCTGCCTGATTCGCTGCTGCATCCTCTCCATAGATGTCCTTCTGAGTGGTCCGGTGCTAGCTTTGGAAGATGGGAGGAGAGAAGGTGGTCTTTCAATAGAGAAGAGGGAGTGGCAAGATGGTGGTTTTGGAATGGAGATGATGGAGAGGAGAGGAGGTGGTTTTGCAATGGAGAAGATCAGAAGAGGGAGAGGCGAGACGGTGGTTTTGGAATGGAGATGATGGAGAGGAGAGGAGGTGGTTTTGCAATGGAGAAGATCAGAAGAGGGAGAGGCGAGACGATGGTTTTGGAATGGAGATGATGGAGAGGAGAGGA
>NC_041385.1:354208766-354220595 GCF_002162155.2 Triticum dicoccoides | reverse complement strand
CAATGGAGAAGATCAGAAGAGGGAGAGGCGAGACGGTGGTTTTGGAATGGAGATGATGGAGAGGAGAGGAGGTGGTTTTGGAATGGAGATGATAGAGAGGAGAGGAGGTGGTTTTGCAATGGAGAAGATTAGAAGAGGGAGAGGTGAGACAGTGGTTTTGGAATGAAGATGATGGAGAGGAGAGGAGGTGGTTTTGCAATGGAGAAGAGGGAGAGGAGCGTGCGGCAGCAATTTAGGATTGGACGAGAGGGCCGACGTGCTGTGACTGGATCAAAATCAAAATCAATTTACCCTTCAATTGAGAAAGCGACCCCACATTAACTAGTCTCCCTTTTATTCTGGGTCATAATTGACCATGATTTTCGCACATAAAATATATGTTATACGTTGCAAAAATAATATAATTTGAAAGTACATTCAGATACGAACCAAATGATACAATTTTTGGTGACATGCATTCACATTTTGCTTGTCAAATACAGTATGTTGTCAAACTTTGACCCAAAATACGCAAAAACAACAAAAAAATACTTCCAAGACCAGCGCCGCTCTTTCGCTCTTCTCCTCTTAAACCACCGCCGCTCCTCTCCTGTTCCAGTCTAAATCCAGCGGCGCTCCTCTCCTCTTCCATTTCAAAACCACTGCCCCTCCTATCCTGCTCCAGTCCAAAACCAGCGTTGCTCCTCTCCCATTCTAATCCAAAACTAGCACTGCTCCTCTCCTCTTCCATTCAAAAACCACCGCCGGCGAGTGAAGGTGCTGTGGAGAAGTAGATCGATGGAGGAGTACAACTGATACATGAGGATCGCAGACGGCGGCCCTGTGAAGCTAGCTAGGATGTTGGAGATACAATCTTGGTTTGACAACAAGGACCAACTAGCGGCGACGGCGACATCCATGGCCAAATATCTGCAACAGAGCGAAAAGGCGGCGATACTCCTGGAGGGAGTCGCACCGGAGTACATAGAGCTGCTCCTTTGGGCCATGGAGCAAACAGATTCACAAAATCCGATTGTGAGGGAGCAGTGGTGGGAGTATCGATCCCAGATGGAGCATCCACCAGAGATTGAAGGATCGAACATCTACAGGGTGCCATTTGTGAGGGTGTCCTGCCAGAGTGAGCCGGTGGAGTCTTCGTCGACCGAACCCAACTGCAAGAGGAGAAAAGCAGTTGGCTTGACGACGCTTCCCCGCCATCGTCTCCCTTGCCATTCACATCGTCTCACGGGGTGGATGTTTGCCGCCGAGGAATATGAGGGGGCTGCACCCCCCCCAGCCCAATAGTCGGGCATGTTGTGAATTGTCAGGAGGAGCTTAGGGTTGTCAGTATTTGTAGGTTGTGAATTGGGTTTTGTGTTGTGTATTTTGAGAGTACTTTCAGATATGAATGTGTTTTGAATTTCGTATTTGCAGTATTGAGTATATGAAGTATTTTATGAATTCTAGAGATCTATTTTTAGCACTTAAAAAATGTAGTTTCATAGGAGTATAAAAGTGCAGACAATGTGATTCTCAGAGAAGAAACTGCAAGTTTTAGTTTCAGATAAGAAACTGCAAGTTCAGTTTCAGATAAGAAACTGCAACTTTCAGAGGCAGAGCATTTATATTAACACGGCCTTTTCAAACAGGGTTAACATCATGTTGGAAGTCTTATTCATGGTCAAAAATCGAACTACCAGCTAGTTAACATCATGCTGATTAACATTCATGCATATCATATCTTCATATGATGCACAGTCAAAATGCGCACACAATGTCGAGTGTGCGAAACACAGAGAAAACGAGGGACGAAGTTTCGGCAAGTGTTGGACGTGGTTTTGGGCTGCCCCGTCTAGGCTTTCATTTTTAACATGCGCAACCCACGACCTCGGATGGGAGGTCCATAGGCCTGTTTGTATTTTCTTAGGGCCGTCATGTATCGACCGGCCTATGGACCTCCCATCCGAAGTTTTATTTTTGGCAGCCCAATTTATGTATTTTTTTGAAGAAAACACAGAGGTGTGTTATATTTTTCTATATAAGAATAGGAACGCCAGGTCCAACTTATGTTTCCCTTCTAACTATATTATATATATTTAAATTATTTTATATGTTATTATATATTATTTTTATTGTCATCATATATTTAACAGATACTTTCATATGTAATAAAATAATATCCCACATCTTATTAACTTATAAAAATAATTTCTTAACAAATAAAATCCTGGATTGTTTTGGCACGAAAATCCTAGTGATTGTGTACAAAAGCTTGGTAAGATTTAAGGACGAATGTAATAATATCACTTATTATTTAAATATATTTATAACAAAATGCTTAGCCCCTTTTTATTTTTTGATAACATTGTTGGCCCAACCCAACATTATAATAAGAATCAGCCCAGCAAAATGATGAGGACATCAATACCATTGTTACACCCACAGCCCCTACTGCTACATATACGGGACCAATTACTAGAGCTCGCGCACGCCAATTAAATTATCAGGTACTTTCGTTTCTTGGTAATGATTCTAATGTTCATGAGAATATGATGCTGCCTAAATTGGATACATTTGTTTTGCTTACAAATGAAGGGCCTAGCTTGGAGAAGGATGAACATTGGAGAAAGAACAAGCATGGAGATGATGCCATGCGCAAGGGGAACAAGAACAGAGTTACAAGTGATGATTTAAGGACTTTGAAGCCACCATAATGAGTGCATGAAGCCTTGGACAAAATATACAAGATGCCACTTCATAAATTTCGCCCCGAGGCTATTATAGGTGCTGCATCACCTTTTTATTGGGCCAGGCCCATGTAATTTCGAAATACATAAGTATAGGCTATTTTTAGAGTCCGTATGTGTGGGGAAACAACAGATAGGGTTGATTTCGGACCCCTCCACCAAGGGCCACGAAATTCCCCTCTCTTCCTCCATATATACAACCCTTAGGGCACCGTTTAGATTTTGGGTTTTGTTTAGATTAAAGTTCGCCATAGCTGCAACTTCGCGTACTTCATTTGTGTTCAACGACCAGACAAAGGCGTCACAGAGCCCTACCTTGATCAATAAAGCTTTCATCTTATATTCGCAATATCCAGATTGCAATCTTAGTTTCTTGCTTGTTCTTCGTTTGCTTGCAGGAAACAGACCCTCGTGGTCAGGTTGATCGTGCTCCGGCGTGGTCAATAACCTCTCGGAGTTGGTTTAGCGATTGCTAAGGCGCGACGTCCTCGTACGTTCGTAGTCGGATCGTCAAAGTCGACTGCCACCAAAGCGATATCCATCATCTCATCGAAAGACGGGACACCTTTGCCTCTATCAAGTGGTATCAGATTTCCAGGTTGCTCGGTGAGATTTTACAGTTTTTCGTAGTTTAGATCGAGTCTGTTCTTCATACCTATAGTCCACGAAAAAGCCAAAAAAAATTAGGGTTAGTTCATCCCATCCGAACCAATCTGAGCCTTGCATAATCTTTTCTGTATTTGCTTTGTTGAATTTGCGGTTGCATCGTAGTGTCCAGTTGCTGGTCTTAGCGTCTAGTCTTTTAGAGTTTCGAGTTCTGTTCACAGGTTGTCACGTCGCCGCTGGCATATATCACCACCGCATCATCATCGTCGCTGTTGCCATATACCACCACCACATATTCACCGCCAATCCGAATCCATATACGCCACCACATATCCGCCGCCATCACGCCAATCCGAGTTCACCTGCAACATATATCCGCCACCTGTCCATGTTCCACCAGATTCATCTCTGCCACCAGTCCGAGTTCCACCAGATTCATCTCCGCCACCAGTCCTAGTCCGAGTCTAGTAATTGTTGCATTGTTCTTGATTTCCAGATCACGCGATACTCCGAGTCGTGACAGAGAAGGACTCCCCAACTTCTGAGCCATCCGCAGAAGAAAAATAGTTCCAATTTCAAAAAAAAAAAACTAAGTCTGGAAAATTCTGGCTAGGCAGTTTTTAGACCATTTGTAGACTTTTTCGAAAAAAAATTGTTGCGGAGCAAAAAAAAAGAGGAAAAAAAAGTGCAAAAAAAAGAGAAAAAAAATTCAGAGTGTGCTCCTCCCTTGTTTACGTGCCGCGCCGTTATTTTGTTGGTGTTCTAGGCTCGCGTCTCTAGCAAAGTCTAGCCTAGGACCAGCACAGTACCGTTGTTGAGCGTTTATTCAACTTTGCATCTCTGAATTGATTATTGCTGACCCTTTTTGCTACCATATTATAAGCCTTCCCAGCTCCACATACATCTATGTCGTGCGTTTGACTCTCCCTGGTAATTGCTCTATCCAAGCTTTGAGAGTTTTGACTACAACGGTTGCCGATCACCGCCTGTTGCTGGGTAAGAACTGGTAAGAATTTGAGTTTTGCTTGACGGATTTGTGACACCCACCACCACCACTTGTTAGTAGTCTGTAGGATCATATTCTTGTGTGTTTCTATTGCTGCTAACCATGCTAGGATCACAAGTCGACGAGATTGACTGGGAGAATTTATCGAACAAGGAGCTTCATGATAAGTTTCAGCAAATGATGACTGAACAGGTGCAAGATGTGCTGAACAATTTTGAAGAGGCCATGGAGAAGATCACTGGCCTTGAGAAGACGTTCGAAACAAAGCTCGATAACAAGTTTAATGAATTGCTCGCGCGTCTTCCACCACCACCACCCGCTGCACCTAACGCACCTCTCCAACAACAACAACAACGACTACCTCCACATCGTGAAACAGACCTTCGCCGAGCGAGGCGTGTTCCTCTTGCGTTTGGCCAAACTGTTGGTGCTGCTGTTGATACTTCTGTGGCTCCTGCTGCTGATGCGGAGGAGGATGATTATGTGGGAGATTATGAGGATGAGGTTGATCAAAATCAGCACTACATGCAGCCACCTGCACCACCACCAGCAGGTCGACCTCAGGTATATATTCGTAATGGTAGGCCTGCACCACCACCTCAGGTACGAGTTGATGTCCATATTCCTAACTGAAATTGAATATTCCACATTTGAGGGTAGATATGTTCCTAATATATATTTTACTTGGGAGTTAGAAACTGAACAACGATTTACATGTTTACAATATCCTGAGGAGAGACGAGTTGCTGCTGCTGTTTGTGCTTTCACTAGTTTTGCATGTATATGGTGGTCTGAACATTGTAGATTATATCCTATTCCAACTACTTGGGCTGCTTTGAAAACTGCTATGCGTACTCGTTGGGTTCCACCATATTATCAACGTGAATTGCTTCAAAAATTACAGCGTTTAAGACAAGGGAAAAATTCTGTAGAAGAATATTATCAGGAATTACAAACTGGCATGATTAGATGTGGTATTGTTGAGGAGAATGAAGCTATGCTTGCATGTTTTCTGGGTGGATTAAATAGAGAGATTCAGACCATTCTAGACTATAAGGAGTATACTAATATCACTCGTTTATTCCATCTTGCTTGTAAAGCTGAACGTGAAGTGCAGGATCGACAAGCATTGGGGCGAACTAACTTTTCTGCAGGCCGACCTTCATCATGGACACCACGTGCATCTTCTACTTCAACTGCACCAGCACCTCCATCCGGTGCCACCTCCAGCCGTGATACAAGAAAACAGGCACAACCACCATTATCTGCCAAGAGCGCACCTGCGGGGCCTGCACATCGTTCTTCTTCTTCCATGGCATCAACAGGGCACACAAGTGATATTATTTGTCGTCGTTGTAAGGGAGGAGGTCATTATGCGAGAGAATGCAAATCTCCGCGTGTGATGATTGCTACCGCGGATGGTGGATATGAGTCCGCTAGTGACTATGATGAGGAGACTTTGGCTCTTCTTACACGTGAAGAACATGGTGGAGATGATTCTGATCATGAGACGCAATACATGGCTCCTGAAGACGCTGACAGGTATGAATGTTTAGTTGCTCAACGTGTTTTGAGTGTGCAGGTCACACAAGCTGAGCAAAATCAGAGGCACAATTTGTTCCATACCAAGGGAGTTGTGAAAGAACGTTCTGTGCGCGTCATCATAGATGGAGGGAGCTGCAACAACTTGGCTAGCATGGAGATGGTGGCGAAGCTTTCTCTCACCACAAGACTACATCCACATCCTTACTACATCCAATGGTTCAACAACAGCGGCAAGGTTAAGGTAACACGTACTGTTCGTGTGCATTTTAGTATCTCTACATATGCTGATTATGTTGATTGTGATGTGGTACCTATGCAAGCATGTTCCTTATTACTTGGTAGACCATGGCAATTTGATAAAAATTTTGTACACCATGGTAGAAACAATCACTATACTCTTGTTCATAAGGATAAAAATATTACTTTGCTTCCTATGACTCCTGATTCCATTTTGAAAGATGATATTAATAGAGCTAATAAAGCAAACCAGGAGACGAATAAGAGTGAAAATCAGATTGTGGCAAAAGAATTTGAGCAGCAAATGAAGCCTAATAATAAACCATCTAGTGTTGCTTCTGAAATTAAATTGAAAAGTGCATGTTTATTTGCCACCAAATCTGATATTGATGAGCTAGATTTCAGCAAATCTGTTTGCTATGCTTTTGTGTGCAAAGAGGCATTATTTTCATTCGAGGACGTGCCTTCCTCTTTGCCTCTTGCTGTCACTAACATTTTGCAGGAGTTCGCTGACGTCTTTCCACAAGACGTGCCACCGGGATTACCGCCTATTCGAGGGATTGAGCATCAGATTGACTTAATTCCCGGTGCTTCACTGCCAAACCGTGCACCATACCATACCAATCCAGAGGAGACGAAGGAGATTATGCGTCAAGTACAAGAGCGTCTCGACAAAGGTTATATACGCGAATCCCTTAGTCCTTGTGCTGTTCCTATTATTCTAGTGCCGAAAAAGGATGGTACATCACGTATGTGTGTTGATTGTAGAGGCATTAATAATATTACTATTCGTTATCGTCATCCTATTCCTAGGCTAGATGATATGCTTGATGAATTGAGTGGCTCTACAATATTCTCCAAAGTTGATTTGCGTAGTGGATACCATCAAATTCGTATGAAATTGGGAGATGAATGGAAAACAGCATTCAAAACTAAGTTTGGATTATATGAGTGGTTAGTCATGCCTTTTGGGTTAACTAATGCACCTAGTACTTTCATGAGATTAATGAATGAAGTTTTACGTGCTTTCATTGGACGATTTGTGGTAGTTTACTTTGATGACATATTGATTTATAGCAGATCATTGGAAGAACATTTGGAACATTTACGTGCTGTTTTTATTGCTCTACGTGATGCACGTTTGTTTGGTAACCTTGGGAAGTGCACCTTTTGCACCGACCGAGTATCTTTTCTTGGCTATGTTGTTACTCCACAGGGAATTGAAGTTGATAAAGCCAAGATTGAAGCTATTGAGAGTTGGCCGCAACCCAAAACGGTCACACAAGTGAGGAGTTTTCTTGGCCTTGCTGGATTCTATAGGCGTTTTGTGAGAGATTTTAGCACCATTGCTGCACCTCTCAATGAGCTTACAAAGAAAGATGTGCCTTTTCTTTGGGGTACCACACAGGAAGAAGCCTTCTCGGTATTGAAAGATAAGTTGACACATGCTCCTTTACTCCAACTTCCTGATTTTAATTAGACTTTTGAGCTTGAATGTGATGCTAGTGGAATTGGATTAGGCGGTGTGTTATTACAAGATGGCAAACCTGTTGCATACTTTTCTGAAAAATTGAGTGGGCCTAGTCTGAATTATTCTACTTATGATAAAGAATTATATGCTCTTGTTCGGACTTTAGAAACATGGCAACATTATTTATGGCCCAAAGAATTTGTTATACATTCTGATCATGAATCTTTGAAACATATTAAAAGTCAAGCTAAACTAAATCGTAGACATGCTAAATGGGTTGAATTCATTGAGACTTTTCCTTATGCCATTAAACACAAGAAGGGAAAAGAAAATGTTATTGCTGATGCATTGTCTCGCGCTATACTATGCTTTCACAACTTGACTTCAAAATATTTGGTTTGGAGACCATCAAAGATCAATATGTGCATGATGCTGATTTTAAAGATGTAATGCAGAATTGTAAAGAAGGAAGAATGTGGAACAAGTTCGTCGTTAACGATGGATTTGTGTTTCGTGCTAACAAGCTATGCATTCCAGCTAGCTCCGTTCGTCTTTTGTTGTTGCAGGAGGCGCATGGAGGAGGATTAATGGGACACTTTGGCGTGAAGAAGACAGAGGACGTACTTGCTACACATTTCTTTTGGCCAAAGATGAGACGGGATGTTGAGCGTTTTTTTGCTCGCCGCACTACATGTCAAAAAGCTAAGTCACGACTCAATTCTCATGGTTTATATATGCCGTTACCTGTACCTAGTGTTCCTTGGGAGGATATATCTATGGACTTTGTTTTAGGTTTACCTCGAACAAAGAAGGGGAGGGATAGCATATTTGTTGTCGTGGATAGATTCTCGAAAATGGCACACTTTATACCATGTCATAAAAGCGATGATGCTGTTAATGTTGCTGATTTGTTCTTTCGTGAAATTATTCGCTTGCATGGTGTGCCAAATACTATTGTTTCAGATCGTGATACTAAATTTCTTAGCCACTTTTGGAGATGTTTATGGGCTAAGTTGGGGACTAAACTGCTTTTTAGTACTACTTGTCACCCCCAAACTGATGGACAAACTGAAGTAGTCAATAGAACGTTGTCTACTATGCTTAGGGCTGTTTTGAAGAATAATAAGAAAATGTCGGAGGAATCCTTGCCTCATATTGAATTTGCTTATAATCGTTCATTGCATTCTACTACTAAGATGTGCCCTTTTGAAGTTGTGTATGGTTTCCTACCTCGTGCACCTATTGATTTGTTGCCTCTTCCATCTTCGGAGAAGGTTAATTTTGATGCTAAACAACATGCTGAATTGATTTTAAAAATGCATGAGTTAACTAAGGAAAACATTGAGCGTATGAATGCTAAATATAAACTTGCTGGAGATAAGGGTAGAAAACATGTTGTGTTTGCACCTGGAGATCTTGTTTGGTTACATTTGCGTAAGGATAGATTTCCGGATTTGCGCAAATCAAAGTTAATGCCACGTGCTGATGGTCCCTTTAAGGTGTTAGAGAAAATGAATGATAATGCATATAAACTTGAGCTGCCTGCAGATTTTGGGGTTAGTCCCACTTTTAACATTGCAGATTTGAAGCCTTATTTGGGTGAGGAAGATGAGCTTCCGTCGAGGACGACTTCATTTCAAGAAGGGGAGGATGATGAGGACATCAATACCATTGTTACACCCACAACCCCTACTGCTACATATACGGGACCAATTACTAGAGCTCGCGCACGCCAATTAAATTATCAGGTACTTTCGTTTCTTGGTAATGATTCTAATGTTCATGAGAATATGATGCTGCCTAAATTGGATACATTTGTTTTGCTTACAAATGAAGGGCCTAGCTTGGAGAAGGATGAACATTGGAGCAAGAACAAGCATGGAGATGATGCCATGCGCAAGGGGAACAAGAACGGAGTTACAAGTGATGATTTAAGGACTTTGAAGCCACCATAATGGGTGCATGAAGCCTTGGACGAAATATACAAGATGCCACTTCATAAATTTCGTCCCGAGGCTATTATAGGTGCTGCGTCACCTTTTTATTGGGCCAAGCCCATGTAATTTCGAAATACATAAGTATAGGCTATTTTTAGAGTCCGTATGTGTGGGGAAACAAGAGATAGGGGTGATTTCGGACCCCTCCACCAAGGGCCACGAAATTCCCCTCTCTTCCTCCATATATACAGCCCTTAGGGCACCGTTTAGATTTTGGGTTTTGTTTAGATTAAAGTTCGCCATAGCTGCAACTTCGCATACTTCGTTTGTGTTCAACGACCAGACAAAGGCGTCACAGAACCCCACCTTGATCAATAAAGCTTTCATCTTATATTCGCAATATCCAGATTGCAATCTCAGTTTCTTGCTTGTTCTTCGTTTGCTTGCAGGAAACAGACCCTCGTGGTCAGGTTGATCGTGCTCCGGCGTGGTCAATAACCTCTCGGAGTTGGTTTAGCGATTGCTAAGGCGCGACGTCCTCGCACGTTCGTAGTCGGATCGTCAAAGTCGACTGCCACCAAAGCGATATCCATCATCTCATCGAAAGACGGGACACCTTTGCCTCTATCACATAATTGTGTATTTCGAGAAAGTGCAAATTGCTTGTAATTTTTTAGGAAATAAAATAAATGGGCTGCATGGACGCTACATTATTTGTTCACCCAGCCCAGCTAATGGCTGTAATTCAAAAAAAGGAGATCAAATTGACTGTAAATTCTACCGCGCAAAAAAAAGACTGTAAATTCTGAAAAAATGGGTTGAATACGTGCCACATTTTTGGAGGCTGAAACGTGGGCCAATAGGTCGAAGCCAACGCAAGTCGTTGTCAATTTAGTCAACAAATGATTCTGACATGTTAGCCGTTGGATTTACATCCAACGACCGGCATCCATCTTCAATCTCTCGTCTTCTTCCTCCAGCGCCGCCGGGACCACCTCCCGCCTCCTGCTGCTAGCAGCTCTGCTTAGCACGCTCCACTATGAAGCGCTACTCCACCATTGCCCAGGCCATCCCTCCACCCCTCCACACCTCCTGTTCTTCTCCACCGACTGCCGAACCACACCACACTAGAACCAGTTAACCCTCGTACACCTCTCCGTCTGCGACTCTACTCCTGCGTCTTCCCATCTTCGGCTCGTTGCTGTCCGGGGCCTCGCCGTCGTCCACCACCTTGGATGCGCTCGGCGCGGCGTGGTCAACGTGGTCAATGAACAACACCATCGGAAGTAGACTGTGCGTGGAGAGGCTTACAGCTGGGTGCACGGCCACACACAAGGAAATGCCTCCTTATTACGCGCAAAATAATGATTCCTCCACCTGACATCTGGGACCCACCGGAAGGGCCTCTGTATTTCGCAAAAAAAGCGTGCCCCCCGCTGACATGTCGGATCCACCAGCTATCTTCGCACGCAAGGATGTGCCTCCTTATTATGCACAAAAAAAATGAATACTACCCCTGCCGGCTGGAACCCAGCATAGTGGGAAGCTGACTTGTGGGCCTACCAAGTTGACGGGGACGGAGGGCTTTGTCAACTTAGTCAATATGAATGATTCTAGCTCCTGTTACGGTATGATGTTCATCCAACGGCCGTAGTGCTTCTTCAACCTCTGGTCTTCTTGCTCCAGCCGCCCAAACCAGCGTTGGTCGTGCCGCGTGCTCCTGCCTCCCGTGGCCGGCTGTGATGCCACGGAGGCCTCACCGCCCCCTACTACTCCCACCGCTGGACATGCCATCCCTCTACTCACCCACACCCCCTATTATTCTGCAGCGACAACAGCCTCACACCGCAGCCGAACCAGTGAACCCTCGTACTCCTCTTCGCGTGGGCATCCACTGCTGCGTCTTCCCCAGCTCCGAGTCATCCCCTTCCTAGGACTCGCCGTCGTCCACCGCCGTGGTGCTCTCGGCGCGGTGTGGTCAACATGGTCAAGGAACGACTTCCATCGGACGTGGACTGTACGTGGAGAGGCTGACAGCTGGGTCCACGGCCGCAGCAAGGAAGTGCCTCCTTATTACGCGCAAAATAATGATTCCTCCACCTGACAGCAGGGACCCACCAGACGGGCCACCGTATTTCATGAACAAAACGTTTCCCCCTGACTGCTAGGACCGACCAGCTACATCTTCGCACGCAAGGAAGTGCGTCCGGGCAAAAAAACGATTCACCCCTCTGACTGCTGGGACGCACCAGCTACATCTTCGCATGCAAGGAAGTGCGTCCGGGCAAAAAAACGATTCGC
>NC_041385.1:354203585-354208295 GCF_002162155.2 Triticum dicoccoides | reverse complement strand
TTGATCGGGAGGGGTGTGGCGAATCGCAAGATGGACGAAACGGACCTCCTACGGTCGAAACGGGGGTCCTGTTGATCGGGAGGGGTGTGGCGTACTGCAAAACGGATGAAACGGACTTGTGTTGGAGCGCTACGGTCGAAACGGGGGTCCTGTTCATCGGGAGGGGTGTGGCGTACCGCAAAACGGGACTCCACGGGATATTGTTCATCTCCACGGTCGACCTCCTCCAGCCTCCACGGGCTACCGTCGACCTCCTCCAGCCTCCACGGGCTCCTGTTCATCCAGCCTCTATCGTGCGCTACTCCACCGGCCACTGTTCAACCACCCCTCCACGGGCGCCCCTCCACCGTCTACTGTTCATCCAGCCCTCCACACCATGGGGTCCTGTTCAACCACCCCTCCACGGCCACCCCTCCATCGTCTACTGTTCATCCAGCCCTCGACACCACGGGGGCCTGTTCATCCAGAGGCAACGCCACCACTCACTGTACATCCAACCCCCCTGCAACGCTCACTATTCATCCAATCGATCGGCTTCAGTTAGCAGCAGTAGCGAAGGAATCGCTCGATCGGGTTCAGTTAACAGCCATCGACCGATCGCTCGGGTTCAGTAACGCGTAGCCTGCAGTGCAATCGCTCGGGTTCAGTTAGAGCCCAACGCCTCGCTCGGGTTCAGTTAGAGCCAATGCCTCGCACACACGCGCGTACGTGTATGAGAGAAACGCGCATCGCTCGGCCCCCGACCTCCCACCGTAACCGGGAACTCCCCGAAATTTTCCTCCCCCTCGCTTCGACCATGATTTTTTCCGTCATGGACGGCCCAAAGAATGTCATGCAGCTGCGTCTCCGGCCCGCCCAGGACAAAAAGCCCATTTTCTATCATGACTTTTTGTCATAGAAGTAGGAGCCCACCACATCTATGATGATACCGGGTTTTTTCACAATTATCGTCATAGAAGTGTCATATGTATGACAGAAAAAAAATTCGTTCGGCCCAAAATGTCACGGATGTGTCTTTTTTTTGTAGTGACTTCAATTGCCCTGCCTTCTTCAAAATTTTGAAGAACAGCAAGACACACTCGGCAGACATGGAAATGAACCTACTCAGCGTGGCAAAACATCCGGTTAGGCGCCTCACATCTTTGACTATCCTGGGTGCTTGAATCTGCTCGATCGCCTTGATCTTGTCGGGGTTGACTATCACAAAGAAACCAAGTAATGTGCGAGAGGGAACGCCAAATACACACTTCTCACTCTCTCAGGGTTCAACTTCAAGTTGATCTTGCGCAGGTTTGCAAAGGTCTCTCCCAAGTCCTGAATGAGGGTTGATTTTTCTTTGGTCTTGACCACTATGTCATCCATGTAAGCTTCAATATTTCGGTGCACTTGAGACTCAAACCCAATTTGCATTGCACTTGCAAAGGTGGATCTAGCGCTCTTCAACCCGAAGGGCATCCGCACGAAGCAGTATGTGCCACATGGGGTTATGAACATGGTCTTCTCCTCGTCCTCCTTGGACATGAATATCTGATGATACCCAGAGTATGCATCCAAGAAGGAAAGTAGATCACACCCGGAAGTGGAATCTACGATCTGGTCGATGTGCCACAAGGGGAATGGGTCTTTTGGGCATGCTTTATTTGCGTCTGTGAAGTCTATCCAAAGCCTCCATTTCCCATTCGCCTTGCTCACCACCATTGGGTTTGCCAACCATGTTGGGTGTAACACTCCTCTGACCAAACCAGATGCTTCAAGTTTCTTGATCTCTTCGGCAATGAACTATTGCCGTTCTAAAGCTTATTTTCTCACCTTCTGCTTGACGGGTCGGGCACAAGGGCAAACAACTAGGTGGTGCTCAATTACCTCCCTGGGAACACCGGGGATGTCAGATGGTTGCCAGGCAAACACATCTACATTCGCCCGCATGAAGGCAACGAACGCGCTTTCCTATCTGTCACTAAGGGTGGAGCTGATGGTGAATGTACCATCAGCGCCATCCAGCCATGTTGGGACCTTCTTCACCCCAGGTGAGGTAACCTTTGGTTTCTTGCTAGTGGAGCTCTCCGGCAAATCATCAACGGGTGCAGCACACTTTGAAGAGGTGCGCTTCCCGGATTCCTTGCTTGTATCTTTGCTGGCTTTCTTCCCTTTCTTGCTTTCCTTGGTAGGAGCTGCAGCTTCCGTGGTCTCAGCAGCAACTGCATCTTGGTACATCTTATCTACTCATATGATTGCATCCTTCTTGGCTGGCGGAATGGAAATGACGCCCATCGGCCCTGGCATCTTCAGTGTGTTGTAGGCATAATGGGATGCCGCCATGAATTTTGCCAGGGCTGGACGACCAAGGATCCCATTGTACGGCAGGGGAGATCAACCACATCAAACATAACCTTCTCGGTTCGGTAGTTCAATTCTCCTCCAAACATCACCGGCAGTGTGATCTTTCCCTTAGGATGACTCACTGCAGGGGTTGATCCCTTGGAAAGTGCCAGTAATCTTGAGTTCTTGATCTGAAATTTGAAGCTTGCTGAGCACCTTGGGGGAAATCAGATTCAACCCAGCCCCACTGTCAACCAACATCTTTGTGACCTTGATGTTGCGGATTGTTGGTGAAACCAACATTGGCAAGCACCCTACCGCGGTAATACAGTTAGGGTGATCCTCTTCGTCAAAGATGATGGGTGTGCGGGACCATTTGAGCGGTTTCCGGGAGTCTGCCGTTGGCTCGACGGCATCTGTTCAAGCTAGAGGTGAGAGGAGTGCAAAGATGTGCCTCCGTCCATGCATAGGGCCTCAGTGGCCTTCTGGAACTCTTGCTCGCTAGTTTCCTCTTCATCCCCTTCATCACTTTTGTCATCGCCTTCTCTTTTCTCACGACCTCTTGTAGGTTTTTCCTGATGCTAGGGAGGCCTGCTGCGGCGGCCTCCTAAGCCGCCTCGGGAGTTCCTGCCAACACCTTCTTGGTCTCTTTCCTTGTCACGCTTCTCATACTCAACTTTCTTCTTCTTGACAAGTTGCTCAACTTGGTGACACTCTTAGAGATCATGGCCTTTGGTCCGGTGGATCTTGCAATATGGCCCGTCAGCCTTCCCAACCTTTTCGGCCGCCGTAGCCTCCCGGCAATTAGTGCACGTGGGAACTTCCTTTCCGGGGGCTTCATTCTTGGCCTTCTTGCCGGTACTAGGACTGCCAGAGCCCTCAACAGCCAATACTGCCTTTTCCTTGCGCTTCGTATTGTGTTTCTTGTTCTTCCTCTTTGGGTTAGCGGCATCATCGTCATCCTCTGAGTCGACTTCGATCAGGTCCTGTTCTTCGGGAGTCGCCTCCCTTCCTCTGTTCTAGCACACTTATCCGCCAAGGTGTACAGCTCATTCACGGTCTTGGGCAGCACGGCGTTCATCATGGAACGTATCCTCCTGTTGTGCATGTTGGACTGGAACGCGGCAAACACAGCTCCCGAGTGGATGTTTGGAATGTTTTTGTGCACTCGGCTAAACCTCTGCATGTACTTCCGCAAGGTCTCCCCTTCCTTTTGTGGAAGGAGCTGCAGATCACTGGGTCGGCCTGGTTCTTGATGGCCGCCCGTGAAGGCACCAACAAACTCATGGCACAGGTCAGCCCATGATGAGATGGAATTCTCCGGAAGGTGCATCAGCCATGACCTCACATTTGGCTTGAGTGCCAAAGGGAAGTAATTGGCGGACACCTTCTCATTTCTTCCTCCGGCGGCTTGAACAGCAATAGTGTAGATGCTCAAGAACTCTGTCGGGTTCAACCTTCCATCATACTTTTCTGGTATTTCTGGCTTGAAAATGCAGGCAAATGGCCAATAGACTTGCCGTAGCTCGCGAGTGAAGGCAGGGTACCAAACCTTGAAAGGTAAGTATCCGCCTTCACTGGGCACGGGTTCATCGATGTCTCGGCCATTGCGCCTGTCAGATTGGCAGCAGGTTTCGCAGCGTCATTCTATGGTGACACGTGCATCCTCCCTCCACCGATCTTCCAGGACCTTCCGCTGATCTTGACAGGCCTGAGGGTCAGATGAAGCCATCGATACCTTGCCGGGCTCCTGGTTGCGTGGTTCCGGTTGTTGCCTCTACGCTGGCTATCACAGAGGGGACTGCACCGTTGGAGTGGCCTCCTCAGCACAGTCAGCAGCTCGGGCCATGGCTGTCACTTGCAGGTGTCGTGGCAGGTCTGGCCACTGCGATCCCCTCGCTTCAGCAAAACTGATTAGACTCTGGATGGTGCCTCTCCACTCATCCATTTGATCGGACGCTGGTGGGAATCTCAGCATGAGTTGAGCTCGCGCCATGGCTTCCGAAGTAGTGCTCGGCATAGACGATGATGCAGACTGTGATGTTGCTCGACTCCTGCCAGTACTAGTGGTGGTGGTACCATGCTCTCGTCACCGTGAGCCAGCCACCACAGTGGTATGGTGGCGAGAAGGTGCGACTGGGGGTTGAAGACCCCGTCCGACACCTCATCTTGGTTACCCGCCCTGGGGAATGCGCTTGCCCCGCTGTTGCGCCCGTTGCAGGGATAGCCAGGGGGCCGCGGTTCACACCAAAGCGAGTGTTATCGCTGGGGCTGTGTCCTCCAGCATGGTGGGGAGGTGGAGATAGTACGTTCTCCCTAGCCGTGCATTGTGGAGCACGGCCATCGGAATGCTGTTGGTGGCGCCCTCCTCCGGTGTCTTCTGCTCCTGCC
>NC_041385.1:354127680-354203361 GCF_002162155.2 Triticum dicoccoides | reverse complement strand
CCCGTATGCCACTGCAGCCCCACAACATCGGTGGTCGCATGCGAGGGGGCCTTCAAGACGGAAGGATGAGTAGTTATACTAGACTTCTTCTTGGGCGCCATGGATGATGAAGCCAACAATGAAGAAGATGATGATGAAGACTGACGCGCTATTCACGACCTCGGGTTCGCACAAGCGCGCCCCCTACCTGGTGCGCCAAAGATGTTGTGGTAGAACACGACCACCTATGGAGTTATCAGCTCCTTTGTGGTTCGGCAGGGGGGTCGCATTGCACAAAGAGCAGAGGGCATGGGACATCATGGCAGTGATGATGGTGGTGGTTTTTACCCAGGTTTGGGCCGCTGAGAAGCATAAAACCCTACTCCTGCTTTGCTGAATTAATTGAGGGACCGTGAAGAATGCGTGGCGCTCAAGCCCAGTAAGGTCGCCTTGGGGAGAGCAGCTACGCGCGTATGAGTACATGAGGGTCTGAATCCTTTCTAAGGTTGCCACGGTCCTCCTTTTACCAAAAAGGGTTCCCCCCTGCTTTGTATTCCAAAGCACCAACACCGACCATAGAGCATACGCTAGGCCGAGCAGCACAACAAGATAAAGAAAAAGAAGAAGAAACAATGCCAACCCCGGCAGCTCGACAAAGCACGGATGACCACTACCGCTGCGCCCTCCGAAATCAACCCGCCACGATCCTAGGCTCCGATCCTCCGCGTACCAAGCAACACCTCCAGGAAGGAATGCGACACCGACGATGCTGCTGCCTGGATGTGTCCTAGGGTTTCCCCCGACACACGGAGGGTAGAGGGGAATGAAGACCACCAACACCCTCCAGGGAGGAATGGTGGCACCCGCAGGCATCACCGCATCGTAACCGGAAAAGCCGGCAAGGATTTCTCCCAACTCCAAACCCCACTGCCCAACCGGATCGGAGCCAACCAGCCAGCTCGCCGCCCACCAGCATAGGCTAAGGGGTTACCCCAATGGCAAAACAGTCATTATGCAGTGATTAGATAGCTAACAGTGCTATCATACCTAACTCTGGTAGTTAGGACAAAGTGCATTAAATGCACCAGATTCAATATACCTCAAATAGCGTGGCCCAGAAAACATGTGGCTGCAAGCAAGGTAGTCCATGGGGAATCAGAGATGGCAACACGTTCTTGTCTGAGGGTGCTCATGCTACTGAAAGTTCAAGTTGGTTCCTCCACTCCATGCAATTTGAACGTATAAGGTTTGTAAAATAGGTAGAAGCAGCTGGTGATGCATCCAATCAGTTAGCCAAACCTCTGTTGGATATCTAATTAAAAAAAGGAGATTAGCAAGACTGCAGACATGACCGATCCAATAGTTGCATATGTCAAAAAATATTTATGCTGCCGCACGCGAATCCGGCTAGCATGAGCATGAAAGTCGAGGCGTACAACTTCTCCCCACCTTGCGTCGGCGAGTCAATTGAAGGTGGGAGGCAATGATTAGATGTGTTTTTACCTTTTGTTTTGTCTAGGTACGAAAGGAGAGGCGGCCATTAGGTGTGTGTTTACCTTGTCTTGTTTTGTTTTCATTATGAAAGGAGAGTCACACCGGTGGAAAAGATGGCATCATCCAAGGGCTCCCAAATAATTATTGGTTGATCAAACAGATGAAATTTTCTAATGCCAAGGATTAACGTGGAGCCTCTTATGGTGCATCCAATTAGTAAATATAAGATTGCTAGGTGTCATGCCATGGATGTGGCTTGGCAGGCCTTCTGCGCCGCTTAGTCACCTTCCACATGTCTCCTTGACACGCCTCTGGATGGGTGTCATATAGAGGTGATCTTCCTTTGGCTGCAACGTGCCAAATGATAGTTACTTAGCTATCTGGGGGCTCAACACCGCATCGATGGATGACTTGCGTTGCAATGTGGTGGAGCGGTGGATTCTTGACGGGGATGCAGGCCGCCAGTGGCCCTGGCAATCCTTGCGGGAAGTCTTGGGACTTGTCTTCGGGGTGGCCTCGACCTGACCAGGCTCGCCTGCCCGACAAGGGAGGTTTTTCCTTAGTGATATCTTGTTCTCTTGGCTTGTCTTGGTCTTCTTGATCTGCCCTTTGATTTCTCAAAGAGCTCTCTCTGGCTTGGTTCTTGTCTTGAATACTTGATGACGTTTGCATCTCTGCCACTGAGCCTGTGTACAGCCCGGGCAACATACATGAAGGTTTGTTGCACCGATAGTTCGGGCCTTCTCTACGGAGGTAAAACCCTACGTCCTGCTCTTGGTTAAATTATCGAAGTATCAACGTACAGAGTTGATCTACCTCGAGAACATGAGTTGTAGTCTACACACTAGGGGTATGATGAATGTATGAATGGGTGTATGCATGGCTTCTATGGAGTAAACCCTCTGGTTTATATAGGCAAAAGGGGTATCTAGGGTTACACATGGTCAGTTGCCATCCAAGAGTTTACATGTCCAATCTAATCAGATATGCTTGGAGTACGCGCCAAGTCTTTGGTCGCGACACTTTGAAGTCCACTGGAGTCTTCCTTCCTTGATGGGCTAATAGTCCGGCCCATACATTAGTTCGGCTAGGCTAGGACCCCCTAGTCCAGGACACCGTCACACTTTCTTGTGTTGGATTTGGACCTTTGTATCCCTCTATGTGTATGTGGATTTTGTTGGAAATATGCCCTAGAGGCAATAATAAAATGGTTATTATCATATTTCTCGTTCATGGTAAATGTTTATTTTTCATACTAGAATTGTATTGACCGGAAACTTAAATAGATGTGTGAATACATAAACTACACTGTGTCCCTAGTAAGCCTCTACTAGACTAGCTCGTTCATCAAAGATGGTTATAGTTTCCTAACCATAGACATGAGTTGTCATTTGATAACGGGATCACATCATTAGGAGAATGATGTGATGGACAGACCCAACCATAAGCTTAGCATCAGACCGTTTAGTTATTTGCTATAGCTTTATTCATGTCAAGTATCAGTTCCTTAGACCATGAGATCATGCCACTCCCAGATAGCGGAGGAATGCCTTGTGTTCTATCAAACTTCACTTCATAACTGGGTGGTCATAAAGGTGCTCTATAGGTATCTCCGAAGGTGTCTGTTGGGTTGTGTGGATTGAGACTGGGATTTGTCACTCCGTGAGAGATATCTCTAGGCCCTCTCGGTAATACAACATCATAAGAAGCTTCCTGTGCCTAATGAGTTTAGCACGGGATCTTGTATTATAGAACAAGTAAAGAGACTTGCCGGTAATGGGATTGAACTAGGTATGGAAATACCAACGAACGAATCTCGGACAAGTAACATATCACCGGACAAAGGAAATTGCATACGAGATTGACTGAATCCTTGACATCATGGTTCAACTGATAAAGATCTTCCTTGAATATGTAGGAATCAATATGGGTATCCAAGTCCCCCTATTGGTTATTGACCGGAGAGGAGTCTCGATCATGTCTGCATGATTCTCGAACCCATAGGGTCGCACGCTTAACGTTTAGTAGCGCTAGGGTAGTATTGAGATATTAATGGTGGAAACTCTGAAGGTTGTTCGGAATCCCGGATGGGATCCAAGACATCACGAGGATCTCCGGAATGGTTCGGAGGTAAAGATTTATATATGGAAAGTTGTTGGGGTTCCAGGAAAAAGTCCGGTTTTTTTGATATTGTACCGGGAAACCACCGGAAGGTTCCAAAGGCTTGCGTAGGGGTCTAGAAGTCCTCAGAGAGTCCCACCATGTCCCATATAGTGGCATGTGCTGTAGGGGGTACCCAGACCTTAATGGACAAGGGGCACCAGCCCCTACAAGGTCCATGCGCATGGGGAGGGGAAACCCTAAGGGGGAGGGCCTCAACTTGGCTTGGAGGGCACTCCTCCCCCCTTGGCCACCGCCCCACCTGCCATGGTAGGGGGCTACGGCTCCCACGCCCCTCCCTCACCCCTATATGTAGTGGGGAGGCGCAGGGGGCAGCGTGCCCTTTCGTGCTTGCCCCGTTCCATCTCGTTACTCCTCCTCCACGTCCCGTCAGCGCTTGGCGAAGCCTTGCCGGAGTTCCACTGCCACCGCCGCCACCACACCGTTGTGTTGGTTCATATCTCATCTACCTACTCTCCTGTCGCGGGAAACCATGACCACCTATGGGGCTATGAGCCCGTTTTGGTTCGTCGGGGGGATGGGCATGTTGCAAAAAGAGCGGAGAAGCATCGCGCGACGCGGTAGGGATCACACAGGCAATTTTACCCAGGTTCGGGCCGCGGTGAGGCGTAAAACCCTACACCTGCTTTGGTGGATTGATGGTGGAAAATGTGGTGGTGGACGCAACACACTTTGCCCGACAGGGTTGCCTCAGGTGAAGTGGCTACGTGTGTACGGGTACGGGAGGGCCTGAGCTTGGCAACTCGCGGACCGAACCCTTTTTACGTTTTCCATGTGCCTCCTTTTATAGACCAAGGGGTTACCACAGTGGCAAATCATTCTTTGCGTACTGATTAGATAGCAAATAGTGCTATCATACCTAACTTTGCAGGTTGACAGGGTGCATTAAATGCACCGTCTAGTGTCACATCACAGCATGCCCGGCAGCCCTTGCCAGGCTATTTTGCCAGCTTCACGCCTGCTTGCTTGACACGTCCCAGGACGGGTGTCATATGGAGGTGTTGTTGTAGAAAGTGGCTGCCATGTGGTGAAAAGAAGCCACTTAGTCATCTTGGGGCTTGACACCACACTGACCTGTGTTTTGTGTTGCCCATGAGGTGGAGCGATGGCGTAGTTTGTCCCCGCAAGTCCCGGCAGGGCCTGCCGAGATGATTTTGAAGTATGCTTCCGGGGCAAAACTCAACCTCGCCAGGCTCTCCTGCCCGGCAAGGGTCGTTCTTTCCTTGGCATTATCTTGCTTCCCTGGATCGTCTTGTCCTTCTTGATCTATACTTGAGTCTTCCCAAGGATTCTATCTTCCTTTCTTGGTTCGACCTTGGCACTGTAATCTTGTCTTTGGGCCTGTGCACATTCTGGGCAACAGACCCAGGCTTTGTTGTACCGACAGGAGCCCCCGGACCTGGCACGAACGCGCCGCTGGGCATCGTCGGGGTAGGCCCTAATCAGTGCACAGGCGGGAGCGCAAAGGGCGGCTCCACTCTTTGGGACCTCCTTTGCTTCTCTCTTAACTTGAATTCTGATTAGTTCCCAATTTCCCTGCACGTCACGTAACACCAACCTTGGTGGGGCCATCCTTGTAATGGCCCATGAATTACTTTGACACACGGGCGGGTAACTGCCAATTCACTCTTCCCACCACACCCTTATCCTTAGCCACGTATGACACATGCATTGAGTGGAGTAGGTAATGGAGGCGCGTGGTGCGTAAGAGCATTAAGGCAGAAGCACGGTCTTTTGGGATTGGCGGAGGAGGGCGGTGGTTACCCGTTGGGGAATCAGCTCCCATATCGCCTATAAAAGGAGGAGCGGGGGAGGAATGGATGCATTCATCCATGCCCCTTTCTTCCTTCATCCTCTTCTTCTTCTCTGGTATGCTAAAGGGGAGAGCCCGGGGCCAGGCCCCGAGCCCTAGCTTGGAGTGGATGATGCCAAGTAGTCGTGTTGATGCTCGGGGAGTGAGTCTGGTCCGGGTCCAAGGCGTAGGGCTTGGGATCGTTAGAAATCCCAGTACTACCCCTTTCCTTGGGACAGGGGTTTATGTCGATGAGGAGGGTGCCTTCCTGCTTGCCAAGGTGGGGACCAGCGCACCATGGGAGTCTTGGCTGCTGCGATCTTCCGCCGTCTCCCTGGGGGAAGTGCTGGACCGAGGGGTCGGCACTTCTCTGGAGCGGTGTTGATGAAGATGAAGCCAGGGAAGACGGAGAAGGCGGGAGGCTGGCCGTCAGGTCAGAGTACGATCGCACCGACGCGTTCATCTCATACTAGCGTCCTGCCGCCTCGTCTTTCCGTTTCGCCCCTTCCTCTCCCATCCCCGTCGTCACTGGCCTCCCGGTTGTCGGGGAGTGGGTCGCTCTCTTGGTGTCTTTGCCTCCTCCAGCGGTCTTCCAACCAAGCCTCGATGGTCCTCCCTGCCGATGTCTGTGATGGGGCTTCTAACTGGCACTGGAGGTGCTGACCAGGGCACCGCTGAGCTTCTCCTTCCGCCTCCCCTTTTTGCAGCCCCGCCACTCCCGATCTTGTCAGGCTGCGCCCGACAAGCCACGACGAGACCGGGGTGGACCCCCGCTTGGGCACTTCTCCTGTACTCTTCTCTTCCCACCACAGTACCCTGGGTAAGAGGGATAGGGAGAGGAGTTTACGGGGTACTTATGTTTTTTCAATCTTAATTCTATAGGCATTCGCCAAATTTTAGTTCAAATAATGTAATCTCTTGAATCCATGTGTGTGCCTGTAAGGTTAGTACTTGTTTGATATGCATATTAATGAAAAAGATGAACCTTGTCGGGGACTCGTGCATGTGTATGTCCCTGAAGAGGTGGGATGCCTCTATATTTTCAGATAAACGAGTTCCTCCCGGTAGGCTATCTGGGCGGTACCCTCTATGTTGTTGCCGGGAAGTAAGCCTATCGGGTGCAAATCACACAGAGGGACCCCCCCCCCCGCCGGTCCTTATCCATCAAAGGCCACTGTGACCACCCTGACCGTAGCAGCGTTTGAGTCCAAGGGTGGGAGCACCTAAGTTTCAAAGGGTAGTAGGGTTTTCTTATGCACAAGCCTTTACTTGCAGAACATGTATGGATAAGAGGATGAACTTATCTTTTTGGCTTGCAGGAGACCGCAGTGCTGGCTTGTCTTCTCATCTCCTCTTAGGGACTGAGTCCATGGTAGGAGCCTGCAGTTTATGCATATGAAGATGATGCCAGATGCGATCTTATCTACATGAACATGCAATGCTCATGATATGTTGTCGTAGGAAACCACGCCCACCAGTGGGACCAAGGGCCCCTTGCTGGTTCGGCAGGGGCGATGTCACATTGCACAAAGAGCAGAGGAACGTGGGGCAGCACGACAGGGGTCACACGAGCAATTTTACCCAGGTTCGGGACTCCGCGAGGCGTAAAACCCTACTCTTGCTTTGGTGGATTGATGGTGGAAGAATGGTGGTGGAGCATAGTATACTTGCCCGACAGGGGCGGCAGTGGCTACGCACGTATGAGTGTCTAACTTTCCAACCTCGAGAACCCTTTCTATGATTTCCATGGGCCTCCTTTTATAGGTTAAGGGGTCACCACAATGGCAAATCAGTCATTAAGCACTGATAAGATAGCAAACAGTGCTATCATACCTAACTCTGTAGGCTGGCAGAGCGCATTAAATGCACCACTCAACGTCACATCGTTGTTCGCCCGGCAAGTCTTGCCGGGCTTATTTTGCCAGCTCCATGCCTGCTTGTTTGACACGTTGCGGGATGGGTGTCATCTGTAGGCTTTCCTCTAGAAAGAGGCTGCCATGTGGTGTATGGCTGCCACTTCATCAATTTGCAGCTTGACACCGCACTGATTGACGATGTGTGTCGTGGGGGAGTGGTTGATGAGGTGTTTCTTGCCTCCGTGAGTCCCGAGAGGCCCTGCCGGGATGCCTTAGACACTTTCTTCCGGGGGTGGCTCTGCCCTTGCCAAGTCCGTTTGCCCAGCAAGGGAGGCTTTCCTCCTGGTGGTATCTGGCTTCTTTGGCTTGATCTTGGTCCTCTTGTTCTGCATGTTGGTGCTTCGAAGATGTTGGTTTCTTGTACTCTGGCATGGCCTGATGCCATAATCTTGTTCCCGTGCCTGTGCACTGTCAGGGCAACATACCCAGGGTCTGCTGCGCCGACATATGTTTATGCATGCATGCACTTGTCGGGGGCCCCTAGCGCTTCATTTATTTCTCTATTGCTCAGGGTCTGCACCTGGCTTTGTACAAGGGATTACATGCAACTGAGGCAAGGCCTGTACAAAAGGGTGGCTGCCGGGCAGGGCCCGACAGCCGCGCCTTATGGGTAGAAATTGCGGAGATTCTCAATATTCCATGAGATTTGCAATTGGATACCATCTTCAGTCTCCAGGCAGACTGCACTTGGTCTGGTGACTCGTACTACCCGGTAAGGGTCTTCCCACTTCGGTGATAACTTGTTTGCACCCTTGGTGGACTGAACGCGCCTAAGGACAAGGTCACTTTACTCAAAACACCGGGCATGAACCCTGCGGCTATGATAGCGGCGCATGGCTTGCTGGCAGCATGCAACATGCATAGCAGCCTGGACACGGTTCTCCTCGAGAAGCACGCCGATGATGTTCCTATGCTACTTCATTATAGGCAACCACTCGAGGTGATCCGTAAATGACTTCTGTGTGGATAACTGCTTCTGCCCCATAGACTAGGGAGAAGGGAGTCTTCCCGGTAGCCCGATTTGGTGTCATTCTAAGGGACCAGAGGACCACCGGCAGCTCATCGATCCCATCGCCTACCGCACTTCAGCAGCTTATCAAATGTTCTTGTCTTGAGGCCCCGCAGCACTTGAGCGTTCGCCCTCTCAGCTTGTCCATTGTTTCTGGGATGTGCACAGAGGCAAATGAGATATTTCTTCCAAGGGCATGAATGTATTGTGTGAAGGCACGGCTCATGAATTGGGTGTCGTTGTTAGTGATGATCTGGGCAGGAACTCCAAAGCGGCACACCAAATCTTTCAAGAACTTGATAGCTGACTAAGCAGTCACCTTCCTCACGGCAGCTACTTCCGGCCACTTTGTAAACTTGTCTATTGCAATAAACACAAATTCAAAGCCCTCTGCAGCTTGGGGGAAGGGCCGAAGATATCAAGCACCCAGACCGAAAATGGCCATGACAAAGGGATTGTCTGAAGTGCTTGGATTGACAGATGGATGTTCTTGGAATGGAACTGACAGGCTTCACACTTGGTGACTAGCTCGACCGCATCTTGGAGGGTTGTGTGATGTCTACTACGCAACCTTCTTCTTGTAGATGTTGTTGGGCCTCCAAGTGCAGAGGTGTGTAGGACAGTAGCAAATTTCCCTCAAGTGGATGACCTAAGGTTTATCAATTCGTGTGAGGTGTAGGATGAAGATGGTCTCTCCCAAGCAACCCTGCAATCAAATAACAAAGAGTCTCTTGTGTCCCCAACACACCCAATACAATGGTAAATTGTATAGGTGCATTAGTTCGGCGAAGAAATGGTGATACAAGTGCAATATGGACGGTAGATATAGGTTTTTGTAATCTGAAATTATAAAAACAGCTAGGTAAAAAGTGGTAAAAGTGAGTGTAGACGGTATTGCAATTCTAGGAAACAAGGCCTAAGTGTAAGTGCATCTAGTGCCCCTTAGTGATTTTGGTGTATTGAAGACTTATAGGTTAAGGGACTAATGTGTTTGTGAGTGTACACAGGTCTATAAGTCTATGAGGAGTTTGATATTTACAGAGAAAGTCGACCCCTAAAAATGAAGTTCTTCAACTAAAGACTTTGATATTCTGAAGACTTTCTGAAGACTTTGAAAGTGAAGAAATTGGTGTGACCTTGAAGACTTGGTATTCATTTGTGGAACATGAAGCGTGAAGACTTTTGTTTTCGTAGTTTCATTTTCTCCTTCTTGAGTCATAGGAAACACCGTACTGTTAAAGGGGGTCGAGGAAATACTAAGGAAAAATTTCCATGTGATGCTCAACTCAAAATCCTACACCTACCAATCCCTTCGAGTGAAGCCTTTGGAAATCTCATACAGTTCAGTCACTTTCTTCAGTGACAGAGACGAAGTTCTTCTGGTCACTGATGAATTTGTTCTGACTGAGGAGTTAGGAATTCATCAGTGTGAATTACCTACACAGTGAGGAACATGATAGCCCTGAGGAATTTGAGAGTCAAATTTCCGACCGTTGCTGTGCTGCGCGCCAGCTGTCCCAAAATATCTTATCCACCTAACGGTCATATCATTGAGGGGCATTTATGTCTTATCATGTCGGGCTGCTCCCTAGGCTATAAATAGCCGCCCCCTTCAACCACTAGCTGGTTGGCTGCTCCGAGAGAACTTGACACTTGTCATTTGAGAGCAACCCATCCTCCGAGGACTTTGAGCGAAAATCATCGAGTGAGGAAAACCCAAAACCAAACCCCTACAAACCAAAAGTGATTGAGCATCACTGAACAAATTGATCCTACGTGGATCCGACGCTTGTTACCTTTGAAGACTGTGCTTCTTCCAGACGGTTAGGCGTCAAGGTCTAGAGCATCCAAGAGGAATTGTGGATCGCCGAGTGACCAAGTCTGTGAAGGTTTGGAAGTCGCCTGAAGACTTACCACGAGTGATTGGACGAGGTCTGCATGACCTTAGTTCAAGGAGAATACGGTGAGGACTGGGTGTCCTGAGCTGCGTGCTCAGCGACTGGGTGTCCGGGACTGCGTGTTCTCGAGTTTAAATACTCAGCCGCTCCAACCAGACGTACAACTGAGACAGCAGTTGGAACTGGTCTACCAAATCATTGTCTTCACCAACCTACTGGTTCTATTTCCTCAACCCTTTCATTTCCTCATTACCGTGTTGAGTGTTTGTTCATATCTGTGTTTGAAGACTTTGACTAAAGACTTTCTCAATTTCCTCAGTTCAATTTCTTCAGTCTGTTTGTCTTCATCTTGTGTTATCCTGTGATTACGCTTTCTGTACTCTGTGCTAGTCTTCATTTCATCATGATGACCATGCTTGTATTCTGTTATGCTTACTTCTGAGTACTTATTCCGCTGCTAATAGTTCTTCGCTAAGGAATTTCCTCACCGGCAAATTCCTCAGTGAAGAATTCATAAAAATCGCCTATTCACCCCCCCTCTAGTCGACATAATGCACTTTCAATTGGTATCAGAGCAAGGTACTCCCTTGTTCTATGTGATTTTGGTTTAACCGCCTGGAGTTTTAGTTATGTTGACCGCAGGTATGAAGAAAGTGACATGCCCTATCTTTGACGGTCATGATTATCCCAAGTGGAAGGCCATGATGAGGAAGCGCCTCATGGCAAGGGACAGGGAGCTGTGGACCGTCACTGAGATTGGTCTTACTGATCTATGCAAGTCGGCGAACGCAGATGATATTCGCAAATACACTCGACTTGACTCCATGGCGAAGGATATCATCTGTTCCTGCCTATCCAGAGATCAATTCAGGCACATTATGCATCTTTGCAATGCAAAGCTTACCTGGGACCGAATCTCCGACATCTATGAAGGTCATCGAACCCGTCATGATCCTTGGTTTGAGGACTTCAAGGAATCTCTCAAAACGATGACTTTTGAACCAGAATCATCATCTTCTGCATCATGTCTCATGGCAAAGGGTGTCGAGGTAACCGAATGTTCCTCATCTGAATTTAGTAACTGTGAATCTGATGATGATGAATCTGATGATGATATTGAACCTAGCTATACCAAACTTGTTTACATTGCCACCAAACAACAACATGCCTTGGAAAAGGTTCAAAACATGCTAGACAAAAGTGATGATATGTTGGGTGAAGAAATGGATCGCACTAAAGCCCTGACTGAAAATCTTCAGAGACTTTAGTCTAGGTTTGATAACCTTCAAAGTCATCATAACACTCTCTTATCTGATCATGAGAAACTTTCTTATGAATTTCTTCAAAGAAAGCAAGATCTTGAGAAGCTAAGAGTGAATTATGAAGATCTTCAGAAGGAGCGCGATTCATTACTTGCTCAACAAATCAGCGCTTCTCAGGAAGAATTTGCTCCTCCATGCTTAAAGTGCATTGAACGTGAATCTGCTAATTCTTCACCTGAATGTTCAAATGCTTCAACTGTTACAAATTCTTCACCTGCCTCTGCTATCACTAATTCCTCATCTGAGGACATTGCTAGTATCACTGACGATGTAGGGCTGAAGGAATTGTACATGACAGGCATGTACAAAAGCCTCAAAGGGCATCAGATTCTTTGTGATGTGCTCAAAAAGCAGATCCTCAACAGAAACCCTAGGAAAGAGGGTATTGCCTTTGAGAGGAAACTTAATGCTGATGGAACATATTGGAAGCCTGAGTAGTACCCCAAAACCTCATGGGTTGCTGCAAAGGGACCTCCAGTTGATCCATCCAAGTTATCTGGCTTTACATGTGAATCTCCTCATTCTTCTGATGAGTCATTTGACTCCAACTTTAAACTATTTAAAATCAGAATGGTGAAGTATTTGCTAGATATGTTGGGACTAACTGCAGGAACGGTTCCCCTATGAAGAAAATCTGGGTTCCAAAAAGTTATGTTGAAAGTCTTCAGGTGAATGTCCTCATGACACCACCTGTGAAGAATAGGAACCCCAGAACAAACTCTTCATATGGACCTAATTCTTCATATGGATCCAAGTCCTCATATGGATCAAATTCCTCAAATGGATCAAAGTCCTCATATGATTATCATCGTGCTAACAACTCTGTTTCGTAGGGTAGAGCTAAGGGCTACGAATATGCACATTATTCTTCAAATCATTATGTTCATAAGTCCTCGAAGAATTTCTCTGCTTATTCATATGCTTACCCTAACTCCTCTTATGTGAAACGAAATGGTTTGGCTTCTATGCCACCATTCTCGTATGGTGCTCGCAGAGTGATGAACTCTTTGCCACCCCTTCAGATGTGGGTGGTGAAGAAAAAGAACTAATCTCTTATGCAGGGTCAGGTCTCCAAATGTGCCTTAACGTCTGAAGAATTTGCTGGGGACCTGACAAAATTGCCTGAAAGGACGCAGGCTAACCATGATGAAATGAACTTTCATTTCACACGTCCTCATACTGCTATATCTGTTTACCGCTTGATGAAATTCATCTGATGAACTTGATATCATATTCTTCACTGATGAAGCATATGAGATTGTAAGTTACACTAATTCATCTGCAGGATGATCAACCCAAAACCACTGAATGGGTCCTCGATAGTGGATGTACAAATCACATGACTGGTGACAAGAATCTTTTGATGGATGCTCCCTTATCATCGTCACATCTGAAGCATATCATCTTTGCTGACAAAGGCAAAAGTTAGGTATTGGGTCTTGGTAAGGTTGCGATCTCTAAGGATAAACACATCGACAAAGTCATGCTTGTTGAGTCCTTAGGATACAACCTCATGTCAGTCTCAATGCTTTGTGATCTTGATATGGTTGTTGTCTTTGGCAAGTATCGCTGTGTTGTGATTATGGAAGCTGACCATTCCAAAGTCTTCGAAGGCTTTAGGAGAGGAGATTTGTATATTGTTGATTTCTCTACAGGACCATAACCAGCCGTGTGTCTACTTGCAAAAGCTTCAGAAGGCTGGCTATGGCATCGACGACTTGGTCACGCAGGCATGAGGAATTTGCACACGCTTGCGAAGAAGAAGCATGTCATTGGCATTGAGAATGTCAAATTCCTCAAGGATCACTTATGCGGAGCCTGTGAAGCTGGAAAAATGACCAAGGCCAAGCATCCAGCGAATACTATCATGACCACTACTCGTCCATTCGAATTGCTTCACATGGACCTCTTCGGACCTAATCATTACTCAGCAGTCTCTAATGCTGCATCTCTATATGGTTTTGTCATTGTTGATGATTACTCTCGATATACATGGGTACACATTGTTACTTACAAACATGAAGTGCAGGAAGTCTTCAAACGATTTTCCTCGAGGGCTTCAACCAACTTTGGTGTGAAGATCAAGCACATCAGAAGTGACAATGGAACTGAGTTCAAGAATTCCGGTCTTGATGACTATCTTGATGAACTTGGTATTACTCATGAGTTATCTGCTCCTTATACTCCTCAACAAAATGGCGTCGTGGAGCGGAAGAACAGAACTCTTGTTGAGATGGCTCGCACTATGCTTGATGAATACAAAACGCCTCATCGTTTTTGGATTGATGCAATTGATACTGCGTGCCACATCATCAACAGAGTATATCTTCACAAATTCTTCAAGAAGACGGCCTATGAACTCCTCACTGACAAGAAACCCAATGTGAGTTATTTCAAAGTCTTCGGTGCTAAATGTTGGATTAGAGATCCTCACCACAATTCTAAATTTGCACCAAAAGCACATGAAGGTTTTATGCTTGGTTACGGAAAGGACTCGCACACCTACAGAGTCTTCAACATCGCTCTTCACAAGATTGTTGAAACTGTAGATGTGTGGTTCGATGAAACTAATGGCTCGCAAAGAGAGCACCTACCTTCTGTGTTAGATGAACCAACACCCGAGGATTCTATCAAGTTCAAGGCAACTGAGGATGTCATTCCTACTGAAGAATTTGCTGAAGAATTCATTCCAGTACGCGAAGAACGTCGAGCTGACGCACCTGAAAATAATGCTGAAGACAATGGTGCTGAGGAAAATGATCAAATACCTCAACGACAACCAGCTCATCCTCGCGTTGCAAAAGAAGTACAAGTTGACAAGATCATCGATGACATTGAAGCGCCAGGTCCTCTCACATGCTCAAAAGCTTCACATTTATCTAACTTTTGTGGGCACTATGCTTTTGTCTCTATCACAGAGCCCACTAAGGTAGATGAAGCATTTTTGGAGCCGGAGTGGATTCAGGCTATGCAAGAAGAATTACATCAGTTCGAGCTCAACAATGTCTGGGAACTGGTCAAACGTCTAGATCCTCGCAAGCATAATATCATTGGCACAAAGTGGATCTACCACAACAAGCAAGATGAAAATGGCCTTGTGGTAAGGAATAAGGCACGACTGGTAGCTCAAGGCTACACACAGGTTGAAGGAATTGATTTCGATGAAACTTTTGCACCTGTTGCTAGACTTGAGGCTATTCGCATATTACTTGCTTATGCTAATCATCATGATATCATCTTATATCAAATGGATGTGAAAAGTGCATTCCTCAATGGTAAGCTTGAGGAAGAAGTATATGTTGCTCAACCCCCAGGTTTTGAAGATCCAAAGAATCCTGACAAAGTCTTCAGACTTAATAAGGCCCTCTATGGCCTCAAGCAAGCCCCTCGGGCGTGGTATGATACATTGAAGGAATTCTTCGTGAAGAATGGCTTCACACCCGGTTCACTCAATCCTACTCTCTTTACTAAATCTTATGATGGTGAACTGTTTGTGTGCCAAATATATGTTGATGATATTATCTTTGACTGTACTGACCAACGTTACAGTGATGAATTTGCCTATATGATGAGTGAAGAATATCAAATGTCTATGATGGGAGAGTTGAAATTCTTCTTAGGTCTTCAAATTCGTCAACAGCGCAATGGCATATTCATATCTCAGGAGAAATACCTCAAAGATGTACTGAGGAAATTCGGCATGCAAGATTGCAAAGGCGTCAAAATTCCTATGCCCACAAAAGGCCATCTATGCACTGATGAAAATGGTATTGACTTCGATCACAAGGTATACCGCTCCATGATTGGTTCTTTATTGTACTTATGTGCATCTAGGCCAGATATAATGCTTAGTGTTTGCATGTGTGCCCAATTTCAAGCTGCACCGAAGGAATCACACCATAAGGCTGTGAAGCATATTCTTTGATATCTAGCTCACACACCAACACTAGGATTATGGTATCCCAAGGGCTCTGTTTTTGATCTCATTGGATATTCTGACTCTGACTATGCTGGTGATCGTGTGGACCGCAAGTCAACTTCTGGCACTTGTCATTTCCTCGGACGATCTTTGGTCTGTTGGTCCTCGAAGAAACAGAACTGCGTATCACTATCTACTGCGGAAGCTGAATACATTGCTGCTGGCTCTTGCTGTGCTCAACTGCTTTGGATGAAGCAAACACTCAAGGACTATGGCGTCAACGTGAAGAATGTGCCTCTCCTCTGCGACAATGAGAGTGCCATCAAGATTGCTCACAACCCAGTTCAGCACTCGAAGACAAAGCACATTCAGATTCGTCATCATTTTCTTCGTGATCATGTGTTGAAGGGCGACATCTCCATCGAGCACGTGAAGACTGAAGAACAGCTAGCTGATATCTTCACTAAGCCCTTGGATGAGAAGAGATTTAGCAAGTTGCGGTGTGAGCTAAATATCTTAGAATCTTCGAATGTTCTTTGAAAAAGACACACATCCTAACACTTATGCAAAATTGATGACTTAGATGTGCAACACATGAAGAAACGTTTTTCTTCAATCAATGAATAACAACACTCTAAGTGTGAAGAAATTAATGAAGAATTTGATTCTCAGAACCCTACGACAATTGTACGCGGTGTCTGAAATCATCATTCTTATACGGTGGGTCACGCCACCACAAAAAGTTGAAAATCTTCAATTTGAGTTTTTCCTCAGTTTTTGAAATTCTTCAGTTTCTCAAATTCTTCAACTTTGCAAAATCCTCACTGTTTCCTTCGTTTTCTTCATTGGCTATATATATATATATATATGAGTTTATGTCCTCTACAGCATTCACTTATAGCTATTTCTTCAAGTTGTTTTTTTTTGCTAAGTGAATGTGATCGGACCCTTCCCCCTCTATGCTATACTCAACCCAATCTATTCACAAATTCTTCATATGCGTTCTATTTGAAACTCGTTCAAAATCTTCACTGTGTCCTGGTCAGCTGAAGAAATTGCGAACGAAACTTTAAAACAAATCTTATCCAAATTTTTGGTTTTGCCGCTCAAACTGTTCCGCATCCCACGATGCATTATACTATTCACCCACGCTCGTACACGATCTCCACTACACAGTACGTGGGTGACACATGTCGCGTGAAGGAGAAAGGGCAGGGGCACGTTCGTCCCAAATCTTCGGGCGAACAGTTTTTCACCGTGTCTATAAATACCCCTCTCCCCTTCCTCACTTCATTTACTCCGCTCGATCGCTACTCTCTCACTCAAGCTCCTCAAACCCTAGCGCCGCCGCTACTCCATCATCGCCGGTGAGGAAGAGCTTCGCTGCCTCGACCTCGTCGCTGTCGTACTCACGCCGACCGTGGAAATCTTCACTCCGCCGCTGCCGTAGCTGTCTTCCTCCGCCGAGTTAGGGAAAGGAAGATCTAACCTGACGAACTTCCCATCCGTTCTTCTCAGTTTGTCGTGTTCTTCACTTCGGGTAATTAAAAGTTACTTTTATTACTCGCTTTGATTCTCAAGCTTTCCTAAAAATCTTCAAAGGTGTTTCTTCTTCAAATCTTCACACATATGAACACCGCACACATCATATGATCTCGAACTATTTCTCTAAGCAATCATTTTCTTCAAGATTCCCTAATTGTGTGGATCTTCGATCTGTACAACTCTGGAACCTAAGACAAGAACGCTTAGTGAAATTCCTCAAGGTTCATCTGGTCAAATTCCTCAAAACTTGTTCTTTTCGAAAAACCTTCTCAGAACGCATATGACCTCTCCGAATTCCTCGCACCTGTACTCTGTTCACAGGTACTCATGTCTGCTGCTGAATCACTAGGTTCTCATCAACTTAACTCATTTGCAGCATTCCTCGAAGAAAAACTGCATACTTCTTCAGAGAACTCAATTGTTCAAATTCCTCAACTGAAGAATATGGCAGACGGTAAGAAGCCGCAGAAAGGAGGAAAGAAACCTGAGGTTATGACTGCGTTTGAAATCCCTGAGGAAATTTATGCTGACTATTGCACACCTGATGAAGCAAAATTTGGCAAAGAAAACAAAAATCAGCGCAAGGTGCGCATTCAGAAGATTGAACGGAGATGGGCAAGGGAATGGAGGGAAAACAGATATGTGACTCCAAAGTACATGAAGAAATTCGCCCTTAATCCTCCATGCCCAAGAGCTCCATTGGCACCTGGCCAAGTAGCTGATCCCACAAGCATCAAACGTGGTGAGGACTTCCCTGAAGAATGGGCTAAGCGCCAAGCTAAATTGGCAAGACAAGCCAAGGAGGCAGTGAAGAAATTCAATGAGGATTCTGCCACTGCTACTGCTACTGAGGCCTCGGTCAAACCGAGGAAATCCATGCCAAAGAAGCCTGCTCGTAAGCCAAGTGCTTCACCAACAGCGCCCTCACGGGCAAGTTCCTCAGCAGCGCCCCCACGACAAATTCCTCACACTGCTACTGCTCCACCAAAGTCCTCAGCTCCTGTGCATCTAGCTACATGTCAAAGGACTGCTGGTTTCTCGATTGCCTCTGTGTTTCAGCAAGTTCCTCAGCTGCACCAAAGTCATCATCTGGCCCGACTCTGCTGAAGACCAAAGCAACAGCTGGACGAGGTCCTCGGCCAAGTCCAAAGAAGAAACAGGTCGCATTCCATGTGCCTTCTGATGATGAAGCTTCTGATGATGAACTTGTAGAAATCATCAGACAGACAGGTGAAGGCCGCTAGAGCCAAAGGCACATCTGTGCCACTGCTGTTGGATCCGAGGAAAATCCTCGATTATATTGATCTCTGGCACAAGGATCCAAACACCCCAATGCCTGATTTTCATCTGACCCCTGGACAAAGTCATATGTTGACCCATTTCATCACTGAAGAGAAATGGAAGTTTGAAAAGGCAAGAGAGATTAAGAAAGCTCAATACAGAAAGGAGAAGCTCCTGAAGAAAAACGTTGTCAGAATGACACCTGAGGAACTTCTCCAGGCTCAGTCTGAAATTCAAGCCCTCAGCAATGACTTTGATGCCTACTATGCTGATTGGCAAGGAGCCAAAGTCAGATTCGTCAACCTGACGAAGAAATTCACCAATGTTGCTGCCCCAACGCAACATGAAATTCCTCAGGCTGGAGTCTCAGCTCAGCCGACTGAAGAACATGCCAGCACCGCTGATGAAGTTCAGGCTGCTGATGAAAATGCTAGTTCCAGGGCTGATGATCCCATTCCAGCCGCTGAAGAAATTGCCAGGGCATCCACTAGTGGTGCGCCTGAAGAAACTGAAGAAGTCAGGGCAACTGCATCAGTTGCGCCTGAAGAAAATTAACCAGATTCCTCAGCTCCATCTGCACCTACACCAACACCAATTCTTCCATGTGCATTCGATGTGAAGAAGACCAAGGCTGCAGAACGAGCTGCAGTGAAGAAAAGGAAGGCATCAGCTGCGTCAAACTCTTCGGCTGCGAAGAAAATGAAGCCAATGACCAGCTCACTCGAAAATCCAATTGATGTTGTTCCGATTTCCTCCATGCCATCAAAGGACCTTGTTCCTTTTGGAGAAGACTATGAGATCCCAAGCGGATCCGATGAAGAAAATCATTCTGCTGCTTCGTCAGAGCAGATTGATGAAGAAATTGAAGTGGAAGCAATCCCTTCAACCCCAATCATTTCCTCGCCTCTGCCTCAGTTCACAGCTGAAGAGGCCGGTGTTGAGGAACTTGAAGAAGATGTGGATATTGGAAACACAACGCCAGTGATGAACGATGACTTTTGGGAAAGTCAACATCCAAATTCTCCACTCTTCACCCCACTCCAACAGATACCTCAGTCCCCTGCACCAACTGTTCAAATGGGCTCTGAAGAAACTCATTCCACTTCATCTGTCCATGAAGAAATTCCAGACACTAGTGCTGATGAACCTGCTGCTGCTGATCCTCAGACTGCACCTGTTGAGGAACAAGAAATTCCTCAGCCTGAAGAACCTGAGCTCGCGATTCCTGAGGTGGTGATGCAACTCACTGACACCCCTCTGCCGAAGCAAAAGAATCCGTTCTCAAGCAAACAGAAGTTCAAGGCCGAAGATTTCTTTGCCGAGCACGTATTCTTCACTGATTATAATCCATATGATTCTGCTCGCATAAGGAAGAGGCGTTTCTGGACTGCCAGCCAAGCCAATTTCTATTCCTCAGTTCTCTTCAACAAAGACAAAGTCTTCGATCATGCACATATTCCTCATGTGGACATGGAGTCTCTGCCCGGCTTTGAGCCATTCCTCAGTGTTCTTCACCACGCAGGACTTCTGAATTTCTGCATTGATATCTATGACTGGAATGAAGAACTCATTCTTCAATTCTATGCAACTCTGCACATCACCGGAGACGCTGAAGATGTGAACTCATGGGTATTAGACTGGATGTCTAAAAATACTCACTACAAGGCACCAGCAACTGAATTGCTTCGTGCTCTACCACTCAGTCCTCCACTTGGTGGTGCTCGTTGTATCTACAACGAACCAAAACTTTCAAATCACTATATGCAAGTGCTGATGAAGCCTTTGAAGCCAAGGCAGGCCCCACGAACCAAATTCCTCGTCAAGGAATTACTGTATGTGCCTCGGACTGTCTATCGAATTCTGACGAAGACAATGAGTCCCATCAAAGGCCACGACTCAAATGATGAAGAAGTCGTTGGCATCATGAAGAATATGCTTTTCAACATCATTCATGGCGTTCCCGTCAACTTCCATGATTTCTTCATGAAGACTCTGGCCAATATTTCTATCTCACCATTCGAGCTGAAGCCCTATGCTCCTTGGATTATGAGATTCATCAGGGCAAGATCCTCACTGAATTACAAAGTTGACACTCTGAACCACGGTAGCTACTTGCCTCCCATTGAAGTCCTCAAACGGACAGTTTCATCAGCTGATGATAAAGGCAAGGCCGCTGCTGTGATTGATGAAGGCATTCGTCCATTGGATGGTCAATTTTGCAAGGCTGCATCTTACTCTACCAATGACGATTCCGCCACACATGACTCTACCGCAAATACCTCAGCCAAGCAAAATCCTCAAGCCACAGCACCCAGGGTGATGACTGACCGTGAGTTACTCCTCAGTCTTCATCAGAAGGTTGATCACAATCATAAATGGGTCAAGCGTTAGTTTGGTTCAATTCTTCACAACATGACCTCAACACACAATGCAGTGAAGAAAAACCAATACTACCTCCATGAAACCTTCAACCGTACCTGGGCTGTTCTCTCTCATGTCTACAGCGCTGCAGATCTGAAGAATATGGGTCTCAAGGAAGAATTTGACTGGTCTGCACCTCCACCGAAGAAATTCAAGAAGGTCAAAGTTCCTTCCTTGGTGGCCAGCTCTTATTCTTCATTGTGTGACACTGATGAGTATGAAGATTTGGACGACACTGCGGCAGGCCCTGCTACAACAAACAACCCCGACAACGCTGGCGCTCCTCCATCGACTTGAAATTCTTCAGGGGCGTTAGTCCTCAGTTTCAATCCCTTTGGTCATTTGATGACAAAGGGGGAGAAATCTAAGTTAGTCTTCAAGCGGGTCTATATTAAGGGCATTTTTTTAAGTTACAACTCTCGTTCTTCTGAAACTTTTATTTGGATCGAGTTGTAATCTTAAACCCGATGGTGCGCTGATACTTTTGTTGCATTATGCTCTGCATGCTTATTCCTTGTTAATGACATTGCACGCATGCTGAATCTCATCAGGCACCATATTTCACCATGCATTTCAAATTCTTCATATTATATATCAAATGCGTGTATGAATTACAAGATATAGGGGGAGATCTCCATGATTCAACTCTTCAAATGTGCATTGCCTCAAAAGCAAATTCCTCACTATGCACATCTTCAGGGGGAGTTCTACTATATCTTGTAATCAAATTCCTCAATATCAGTGTATACACTTCATATGTTTATCCCCGTTGAAAACTTAACCTATGTTGTCATCAATCACCAAAAAGGGGGAGATTGTAAGTGCATCTAGTGCCCCTTAGTGATTTTGGTGTATTGAAGACATATAGGTTAAGGGACTAATGTGTTTGTGAGTGTACACAGGTCTATAAGTCTATGGGGAGTTTGATATTTACAGAGAAAGTCGACCCCTAAAAATGAAGTTCTTCAACTGAAGACTTTGATATTCTGAAGACTTTCTGAAGACTTTGAAAGTGAAGAAATTGGTGTGACCTTGAAGACTTGGTATTCATTTGTGGAACATGAAGCGTGAAGACTTTTGTTTTCGTAGTTTCATTTTCTCCTTCTTGAGTCATAGGAAACACCGTACTGTTAAAGGGGGTCGAGGAAATACTAAGGAAAACTTTCCATGTGATGCTCAACTCAAAATCCTACACCTACCAATCCCTTCGAGTGAAGCCTTTGGAAATCTCATACAGTTCAGTCACTTTCTTCAGTGACAGAGACGAAGTTCTTCTGGTCACTGATGAATTTGTTCTGACTGATGAGTTAGGAATTCGTCAGTGGGAATTACCTACACAGTGAGGAACATGATAGCCCTGAGGAATTTGAGAGTCAAATTTCCGACCATTGCTGTGCTGCACGCCAGCTGTCCCAAAATATCTTATCCACCTAACGGTCATATCATTGAGGGGCATTTATGTCTTATCATGTCGGGCTGCTCCCTAGGCTATAAATAGCCGCCCCCTTCAACCACTAGCTGGTTGGCTGCTCCGAGAGAACTTGACACTTGTCATTTGAGAGCAACCCATCCTCCGAGGACTTTGAGCAAAAATCATCGAGTGAGGAAAACCCAAAACCAAACCCCTACAAACCCAAAGTGATTGAGCATCACTGAAGAAATTGATCCTGCATGGATCCGACGCTTGTTACCTTTGAAGACTGTGCTTCTTCCAGACGGTTAGGTGTCAAGGTCTAGAGCATCCAAGAGGAATTGTGGATCGCCGAGTGACCAAGTCTGTGAAGGTTTGGAAGTCGCCTGAAGACTTACCACGAGTGATTGGACGAGGTCTACGTGACCTTAGTTCAAGGAGAATACGGTGAGGACTGGGTGTCCTGAGCTACGTGCTCAGCGACTGGGTGTCCGGGACTGCGTGTCCTCGAGTTTAAATACTCAGCCGCTCCAACCAAACGTACAACTGAGACAGCAGTTGGAACTGGTCTACCAAATCATTGTCTTCACCAACCTACTGGTTCTATTTCCTCAACCCTTTCATTTCCTCATTATTGTGTTGAGTGTTTGTTCATATCTGTGTTTGAAGACTTTGACTGAAGACTTTCTCAATTTCCTCAGTTCAATTTCTTCAGTCTGTTTGTCTTCATCTTGTGTTATCCTGTGATTACGCTTTCTGTACTCTGTGCTAGTCTTCATTTCATCATGATGACCATGCTTCTATTCTGTTATGCTTACTTCTGAGTATTTATTCCGCTGCTAATAGTTCTTCGCTAAGGAATTTCCTCACCGGCAAATTCCTCAGTGAAGAATTCATAAAAATCGCCTATTCACCCCCCCTCTAGTCGACATAACGCACTTTCACTAAGGTTTATACTTTCACTAGTGCAAGTTCTCTCAACAATAATAACATAACTGGATCGTATAACTATCCCTCAACATGTAACAAAGAGTCACTCCAAAGTCACTAATAGCAGAGAACAAACGAAGAGGTTATTGTAGGGTACGAAACCACCTCAAAGTTATCCTTTCTGATCGATCTATTCAAGACCACGTGGTAAAATAACATGAAGCTATTCTTTCCGTTCGATCTATCATAGAGTTCGTACTAGAATAACACCTTAAGACACAAATCAACCAAAACCCTAATGTCACCTAGATACTCCAATGTCACCTCAAGTATCCGTGGGCATGATTATACGATATGCATAACACAATCTCAGATTGTTCTATTCAACCAACACAAAGTACTTCAAAGAGTGCCCCAAAGTTTCTACTGAAGAGTCAAGACGAAAACGTGTGCCAACCCTTATGCATAGATTCCCAAGGTCATGGAACCCGCAAGTTGATCACCAAAACATACATCAAGTGTTCTCAAATTCTTAAAGACTCAGTCCGATAAGATAACTTCAAAGGGAAAAGTCAATCCATTACAAGAGAGTAGAGGGGGAGAAACATCATAAGATCCAACTATAATAGCAAAACTTGCGATACATCAAGATCATGCCGAATCAAGAACACGAAAGAGAGAGATCAAACACATAGCTACTGGTACATACTCTCAGCCCCGAGGGTGAACTACTCCCTCCTCGTCATGGAGAGCGCCAGGATAATGAAGATGGCCACCGGTGATGGATCCCCCCTCCGGCAGGATGCCGGAATAGGGTCCCGATTGGTTTTTGGTGGCTACAGAGGCTTGCGGCAGCGGAACTCCCGATCTAGGTTATTTTCTGGGGGTTTCTGTATATATAAGAGGTGTTGGCATCGGGGAAAAGTCAGGGGGCTCTCCGAGGCGGCCACAAGATAGGGGCGCGCCCAGGGGGGTAGGGCGCGCCCCCACCCTCGTGGGTGCCTCGGGAGTTTTATAGCCCATCTCCGGTACTCCGTGGGCTTCTTCTGGTCCAAAAATAATCTCCGTGAAGTTTCAGGTCAATTGGACTCCGTTTGGTTTTCCATTTCTACGATACTCAAAAACAAGGGAAGAAAAGAAACTCGCACTGGCCTCTAGGTTAATAGGTTAGTCCCAAAAATCATATAAAATAGCATATAAATGCATATAAAACATCCTAGATGGATAATATAATAGCATGGAACAATCAAAAATTATAGATACGTTGGAGACGTATTAGTGTGCCAATAGAATCCATGCCGGAATGCCTGCCCAACTAAAGCCCTTGATCCAATGTGGGAGCTGCACATGCCTTTGTGTATTTTCGCTAGGAGTTCCTTTCCCTCTTCCCGGCAAATGCACTTCAATTTCACACCATTGGGCCTCCTTCTGTATAGAGTGTCATCGAAAAATTGGTACATACTGCCCCCCGGGCTACTCTTTTCGCTTCTTCTTGCCCTTCGGGAAGTTCTCCGGTTTGGAGGAAATGGACTATGTGCCTTGCTCAAGTGGGAGCCTGAGACTCGGCAACAAGGACTAGTGGCACCTCATCATTGGTGGGGGTGCATCCCTCGACCGCGAGGACCAGTGGTCCGGCAGGAGGGTGCGACCCGACAATCAAAGGGGAGTTGTTTCTGGTAGGGTCCCTGCCAGGAGCCCCGGGAGGCTCTAACGGGAGAGGCTTACCGGAATCCAATTTCCTCCTCTTTAAGGCCTTTGTTGTCGGGGATACGGAGGGTTGGGTAAGATGGAGAACAAAAGTTCCTAGTTCCACAAGAAGCTTCTGCGCAGCGTGCTACCTCTTGAGAATGCGTTGATTTTCCCTTGAAGAGGAAAGGGTGATGCAGCAAAGTAGCATAAGTATTTCCCTCAGTTTTTGAGAACCAAGGTATAAATCTAGTAGGAGGCTACACTCAAGTCCCTCATACCTGCACAAACAAATAAGAACCTTGCAACCAACGCGATAAAGGGGTTGTCAATCCCTTCACGGCTGTCTGTGTCAAAACCGGCGGATCTCGGGTAGGGGGTCCCGATCTGTAAGTCAAGGCTGATGGTAACAAGAAGTAAGGGACACAGATGTTTACCCAGGTTCGGGCCCTCTCGATGGAGGTAAAACCCTGCTTCCTGCTTGATTAATATTGATGATATGGGTAGTACAAGAGTAGATCTACCACGAGATCGTAGAGGCTAAACCCTAGGAGCTAGCCTATGATGGTATGAATGTAATTGTGATCGGTCTTCTAAGGACCAACCTCTCCGGTTTATATAGACACCGGAGAGGGCTAGGGTTTACATGGAGTCGGTTACAAAGAAGGAAATATAATATCCGGATCGATAAAGCTTGCCTCCCACGCCAAGGAAAGTCCCATTTGGACACGGGCCGAAGTCTTGAGTCTTGTATCTTCACGCTTCAATAGTCCGGATGTTGTACACAGTCCGGCTGTCTAGATACCCCCTAATCCAGGACTCCCTCAGTAGCCCCTGAACCAGGCTTCAATGACGATGAGTCCGGCGCGTAGTATTGTCTTTGACATTGCAAGTCGGTTTCCTCCTCCGAATACTCCAAAGTACATGTTACGATGAATAGTGTCCAGTCTCCAATAAATGTTGTGCCCCTCGGCTTCAGCGCCTCAGTAATGACCATCTCCACGTGTCGAGCGAATGCGAGGAGTCAAGGTATTTTTTGCATTTGCCACCCTCGATCTTCCAGGCCAACCGTCTATTTGAAGGGACAGGGATTCTCAGTTCCAAACCTCACTCTCCTCCCTTGAGCTAGCATCCTGGAGTGCTCCAGGAAAAGCCATTCCAGCATGGCCGACCGTCGCAGCTCTTCTGCTTGCCCTCCTCGCTCTAAGTCCGGGGATTGGGGAGAGTGCTTAGTTCCTCACAGCCGCTTGGTGAAGTTACAAACTCAAGGGTTTCTTCCACTGGCATTCATGGTCTCCGTCCGAGCTGGAATAGCTACTTATGACGGAGGGGAACAAGCCGAGGGATCTCCCAACCCATCTCCGGAGGAGCGAATATGCCTCATCTCGCATCTGCTGAGGGGCGTCGGGTTTCCTATCCATACGCTTCTCCGCGGGCTCCTGGAGTTCTATGGCCTCCAGTTACACAATCTTACCCCAGCCTCCATTCTGCACATAGCGGGGTATGTCGCCCTATGCGAGCTGTTTTTAGGCTGCGAACCACACTTCGGATTGTGGAGGAAGCTGTTCTGCCTTGTCCCCCGCACCCAGGGGAGTCCCTGTATCAAGTGGGTGGGGCCGAAGTGTGGCGCATTGCCAAGACCGGATACCTGTCCGGCACTCCTGAGAATGCACCAGAAAGCTGGCCTTCAGAATGGTTCTATATAAATGATGTTCCCCTTCTGGATCCAGTCCAGAGGGGTCTCCCCAAGGTCAGCAATGCCCCACCGAGGGCACGCCTAAGCTGGCGTCCCCGGGGCCCTCAAGAAGAGGACACAAGGGAGATATTCCTCCTGATGAACAGGATAAAGCTGCTGGCCAAGTCCGGACTGACAATTGTTGAGGTCATGGCAATATGCATAAAGCAAGGAGTGCAGCCGCTCCAATATCGGGGGAAGCCCATGTGGCATTACAATGGGGAAGACGACGCCACCCGTTGTGGTTGTAAGGGTCCTGACTCCGCTGCCGCTTTGGCAAGGATATTATCCGATTTGTACAAAGGGGAAGAGGAGGAGTTCCTTCGCATAAAAACGCGGGACGGATTCTCCATGTACAACCCCCCAGAATGGGTAAGTTGCCATACCTTTCCCAGTTTCATTTACTCTATCGTACTTCTGCTAAGATTACTTGCATTAATGCCTCTGAGCAGGAACTAAGGAGGGTCGTGGAAGGAATCTTCCGCCCCTCCCCGCAACCAGAGGACCCTGGAAGGGCCCTAGATCCGGGACTCAAAGTAGATCCGGATATTACCATGGAGCTCGTCAACGGAATATTTTATCAGGCGAGCTGGGACGGCGCCCTAGTGGCCATTACGGCCGACTCCCCTGGACTGCTTCCCACGTCACGTGTAAGCTGAGCTAAAAAACCCTATCCTCCGAAGAGGACTTTCCCCAGGTATTAATTTTACCTTTGAGGCGTCGCTCTATTTGTAGAAAAGACGGTCGGAGCAAGGGGCCGAGCCCCTGGGGGCTCGTCAACCATGGGCGTCCGGATCGGGCAGGCTCAAGAGGAAGGCGGTGAGGGCTGACACACCGCTGCAGAGGTAAAGTCATAGCCTGTCCTTCTTGTCATAGAATTTGAAATATGACAGCGCCCTTTGTGTCTTGGCAGGAAGAGGAATAACCGGGCTATATCCGGAAACCCCACCAACCATGCCTCCACCAGCCGGGTTCCAGAACCGGCTTCGGGTGCGGAGGCAGATACGGGGCCAGCACCGCATAGCTTCCCGACGGAGGGTACGGATATGTGTTTGGCCACGAACTCCGAGGTGGAGAGCGCCATGAACCACTGGCGCCGGAAGGCCGTGCTCCGGCACAACATGTTTTCCGAAGAGGCTTTTAATGCCTTCAATTCGGCGGACGCATATGTCCGAGCTGCTCGAGGTGGGCTTGCCCAAGCGACAAGCCAGTATACCAAAGACATACGGGTAAGAGATTTTGATAAGTATGCCTAACAGTAGCCCCTGAGACTTAGAATAGTTGGGACAATTGTTTGAAGGATCAATATATCCGCAGGTCCTTGTGGACAAGAATGAACAATTGGCGCGGGAGTTGGAGGCCTGCCATGCCCAATTATTTGATGCTGTAGCCAAGTTAGAGGCATGCCGAAGGCCCCTGCCGGTAATATTTGTCTCCATTATACACAGATATGCTAGTTAGTAGATGGCTGGTGCGGTTAGTCTAACAGTAAGTTCTGCAGACAATCCTGGAGTGAATCCGGATGGCGCAGTGGGTGACGACTCGCATCTCCAACGACAACTAAAGGCCGGCGAGCGCATCCCTACACAGGTGGTGCAAGAGAAGAACAAGCTTCATGATACCAATATTCGTTTGGACGTGGAATTAAAGGACGTCCGTGCACAACTGGCGGACTCCGTGAAGGAGAACAAAAAACTTCGTCGCGGAATCTATGGTAGGAACGCAAGCGAACTGTTTGATAGTTCGGCGAGGAAGTTTATAAAAAAGATTTTTCCTTGCAGGAATGTTAATGGGTCGCCCTGAAGAGGAGATGCCCTCATCTGTAGGTGATTTGCTGCAAGAACTGTCGCAGATGCACGAGCGTGCCCGGCAAGTGATGTACGGCGTTATTTAGGCCTTGTGGCCATCAAGCCTACTACTGAATGGCATGGGGGAGCTTGCGGACCTGCTCCAAGGAGCCCGGCGGCGCTTCCGTCTGTGGAAGATATTAGCCTGCCAGCAAGGAGCAAGAGAAGCCTGGGCGATGGTGAAGACGCGCTACACCAAGCTGGACCCTAACCATATGGCCGAAGTGGGACCGACGGGACCCGATGGACAAGAAATTCCCGTGAGCCTGGTGTATGACCAGGTAGCATTAGCCGCTAAGTATTCTCAACAGGATTGTAGGCTAGATAACCTGTTAGATGGTATAGAGGAGGAACATAGTCATTCTCCGTGACTGTGTAAATTGATTGGCATAAGTAGCCTCTAGCCGGATTGAAATCATTTGTCATGGCGGAGCTTTTCGCTTCAGCCCCCGGGCCCTATAGTCCGGGGTGTGTCCGAATACCCACTCGGTTATGTGAAAACCGGGGCATGCTTGGAGACCATGCGTAGGGGTCATAGGTGCCTGAACAGACAAGTACCCAACTAGTTATGTTATATTGCATGGATAGCAAGAAACATCTTCTAGGGAGAATAGTTCCGCTAGGGGTTCCTTTCCCTAGGTATCCATGTGTCGATGCACATGTCCGGACTACGCACGATGGCGTAGGATACAAAGCTTCAGGGGTTCTTTGTTTTAACCAATGAATACATCCTTTGTTCACTGATCGAATATTCTCTTAAGGAAACTAGCTTTCGGCTTCACCCAGTCTGAGGTACACATCTGGCTCAACCGGCAGTAACAATCGCAGAGGTGCTCCCCTTATGCCCTAGCCGAATTAACGAGAACGTAGGGCATAAATACAAGAGCCAGGTAACCCAGCTTGGCCACATCTTAAGTCATATCGATGCATATAATGTTGAAGAAAAGGCACATATGGAAAAAGAACGCATATGTGATGGGCAAAAAGCCATTAAAGTAATTATGTCTAGCTTCCGAATAGGAAGCCCCCAGATACAGCTTGCGCACATGGTACAGCCGGGATAATCCGGAAATCCACACTGTATTAAATACTTTGTGTGAATGGGAAGAGGGTCGAGAAAGGAGAGAAAAAGTTGTGGAGCATGATTAAAAAAGGAGGGGTGAGGAGACGAACACTGCGCTTGGCGTTTAGGCGTAGAATCTCCGGAGTCTAGCCACGTTCCATGGGTTCGGCTCGAGTCTATTGTCAGATGCATTACGTAGGTGGTACGCTCCTCCGGTGAGAACTTTGTCGATGACGAAGGGACCTTCCCATCTGTGTTTGAGTTTGTCCTTCTTCTTCTCCGGTAGGCGTCGAACGAGCTCACCAATATTGTAAGTTTTGGCCCGCACTTCTCTGCTTTGATATCGCCGAGCCTGCTGCTGATAGAATGCGGAATGGGCTTTTGCGACATCGCGCTCCTCCTCTAGGGCGTCCAAGTTATCCTACCGATCTAACTCGGCTTCCTTCTCTTCGTACATGCGTACGCATGGCGAATCATGTATTATGTCGCAGGGTAGTACTGCTTCCGCACCGTACACCATAAAAAATGGTGTGTATCCGGTGGTTCGATTTGGTGTGGTCCGCAACCCCCAGAGTACGGAGTCGAGCTCCTCTACCCAGTGCGTATCCGATTCTGTTAAATATCGCACTAATCTGGGTTTTATGCCACTCATGATAAGACCATTTGCCCGTTCAACCTGGCCGTTCATTTGCGGGTGGTAGACGGAAGCGTAGTCGAGCTTAATGCCCATTTTGCTGCACCAAGTTTTCACCTCATCGCTGTGAAATTTGAGCCATTATCAGTGATGATGCTATGGGCGACACCGCCCCGGATATGAAATCTATTACTGGTCTGGATTCGGTCGCTTTAACTGGTTTGGCTTCGATCCATTTGGTGAATTTTTCTACCATGACCAATAGGTATTTTTTCTTATGGCTTCCTCCTTTAAGGGGTCCGACCATATCCAGCCCCCAGACCGCGAAGGGCCAGGTTATGGGGATTGTTTGGAGAGCGGTAGGGGGCATATGACTCTGATTGGCAAAAAGCTGGCAGTCGATGCAATGTTGGACAAGGGCCTGTGCGTCTGCTCGGGCCGTCGGTCAATAGAAGCATGTATGGAAGGCTTTGTTGACTAGCGCTCGAGCTGCGGCGTGGTGTCCGCCCAGTCCGGCGTGGATTTCAGCCAGGAGTTGCCGCCCTTCCTCTTCGGAGATGCACCTTTGGAGCACTCCGGTCGCGCTTTTCTTGTAGAGTTCCCCTTCGTGGACCTTGTAAGCTTTAGAACGTCGGACTATGCAGCGTGCTTCATTTTGGTCTTCGGGGAGCTCCTGCCTATTTAGGTAGGCCAAGAACGGCTCGGTCCACGGGGCGATTACGACCATGATTTCGTGGGCCGAAGGTGCTGTTTCGGTGGCAGAGCCTCCGATTGTGTCGGATGATTCGGAGTTTGGGGGTGTATTCGAATCCGTGCTGGTATTGCCGGACTCCCCTTCCCATACTACGGATGGCTTGAACAGCCTTTCCAGGAATATATTAGGTGGGACAGGGTCGCGTTTGGCGCCGATGCGGGTGAGTACGTCCGCCGCTTGATTGTTTTCTCGAGCCACATGGTGGAATTCGAGCCCCTCAAACCGAGCTGACATCTTTAGGACGGCATTACAATAGGCCACCATTTTCGGATCCTTGGCATCAAAGTCTCCGTTTATTTGTGATATTGTGAGGTTCGAGTCCCCGCGCACTTCCAGGCATTGGATGCCCATAGAGACTGCCATCCGAAGACCATGTAACAGGGCCTCATATTCGTCCGCATTGTTGGAGCCTGTGTATAATATTTGTAGGACGTACTAGACTGTGTCCCCGGTGGGAGACGTCAGGACTACCCCTGCTCCCAGTCCGGCCAGCATTTTGGAGCCGTCAAAATGCATGATCTAGTTGGAGTACGCGCCGTACTCTTTAGGGAGTTCGGCTTCTGTCCATTCAGCAATAAAGTCAGCCAATACTTGCGACTTAATGGCTTGCCACGGTTTGTATGTTATGTCGAACGGCAAGAGCTCGATGGCCCATTTATCAATCTGGCCCATAGCATCGCGGTTATTGATTATGTCGTTGAGTGGTACTTCGGGGGCGACGGTAATTGAACACTCTTGAAAGTAGTGTCTTAGCTTCCGAGATGCCATGAAGACTGCGTATGCTATTTTTTGATAGTGTGGGCATCGGGATTTACATGGGGTGAGGACCGTTGATACGTAGTAAACCGGCTTTTGAAGCGGGAATTTGTATCAGTCCACCTCTCATTCGATGACGAGCACTACGCTTACCACTTGATGTGTTGCAGCAATGTATAGTAGCATAGGTTCGCCGATGTTTGGCGCTGTTAGGGCCGGATTACTGGCCAATAAGGTCTTTATCTCATCGAGTCCGGCCGCGGCTGCATCCGTCCATACAAAGTGTTCGGTGCGCCGAAGGATGCGGTAAAGAGGCAACGCCTTTTCTCTTAGCATGGATATAAAGTGTTAGGTGCTCAAAGCGGCCACGCATCCCGCTAGCTTTTGGATGTGCTTGAGGTCTGTTGGTATGGTTAACTGCGACAGGGCTCGGATATTTGTTGGATTCACTTCGATTCCTCTATTGAAAACAATGAAGCCCAGGAGCTTCCTCAAAGGGACACCAAAAACACATTTTTCCGGATTCAACTTGATGTCGTATGTCCGGAGGTTATCGAATGTGAGCCTCAAGTCATCTATTAGGGTCTCGACGTGTCTGGTTTTTATGACAACGTCGTCCACATATACTTCCACTGTTTTGCCGATTTGTTTCTCCAGGCATGTTTGGATCATGCGTTGATAGGTTGCGCCGGCATTCTTGAGCCCGAAGGGCATAGTGTTGAAGCAAAAAGGGCCATATGGCGTTATAAAAGCTGTTGCAGCTTGGTCAGACTCTGCCATCTTTATTTGATGGTATCCAGAGTATGCGTCGAGAAAACACAGCGAGTCATGTCCAGCTGTGGCATCGATGTTTTGATCGATGCGAGGGGGAGGAAAGGGATCCTTGGGGCAAGCCTTGTTGAGGTCTTTAAAGTCTACGGATAGGCGCCAGGATTTGTCCTTTTTTGGCACCATTACCAAATTTGCCAGCCAATCCGAATGTTTAATATCTCTGATGAATCCGTCCTCAAGTAGCTTGGCTAGCTCTTCCCCCATGGCCTGTCGTTTGGATTCTGAGAACTGCCTTAGGGTCTGTTTGACCGGTTTGTATCCCTTTAGTATGTTGAGGCTTTGTTCGGCCAGCCGGCGTGGGATGCCTGGCATGTCCGAAGGGTGCCAGGCAAAAATGTCCCAATTCTCGCGTAAGAAATCTCGCAGTGCGGCCTCCATCACGGGGCTCAATTGTGTGCCGATGGATGTTGTCTTCGTGGGATCCGTTGGGTGGACCTGGAATTTGGCTATCTCGTCTGCAGGTTTAAATGAGGTGGACTTGGGTCGTTTGTCGAGTATCACGTCGTCCCTGTCCACAGTGGCCCGCAGTGTTGTTAACTCTTCGGCTACCAAGGCTTCAGATATTGCTTCCAGGGCTAGTGCTGCGGTTTTGTTTTCGGCGCGGAGTGCAACGTCCGGATCACTGGCTAGAGTGATGATTCCATTAGGCCCGGGCATTTTAAGCTTCATGTACCCGTAATGGGGCACAGCTTGAAAGCTTGTAAACGCGTCCCGCCCTAGAAGGGTGTGGTATCCGCTGCTGAAGGGAGCCACTTGGAATGTGATTTCTTTGGACCTATAATTCTCCAGAGTGCCGAATACCACATCGAGTGTGATTTTTCCCGCGCACCGTGCTTCCCGAGTAGGGATGATTCCCCTGAAGGTGGTGCCGCTTTGCTCAATGCGGCCTTTATCAATCTCCATTTTGTTGAGCGTTTCTTCATAAATCAAGTTTAACCCGCTTCCGCCGTCCATGAGTACTTTGCTTAGCCGGAAGCCGTCCACGATTGGCCTAAGGACCAGAGCGGCCGGTGCCCGGACAGTATGGAATCGAGGTTTGTCACTGGCATTGAAAGTTATAGCCGTGTCGTTCCAGGGGTTTATCTTTGCCACATGGCAAATTTCTGCAGAGCTTCAGTGAGCCCGCTTGCGCCTGTTGTTCGAGGTGAAAGTCTCGAAGACTGTTAGTACCGTATTGTCTCCGCGGGCAGGATATTGTTCCGCTTCATGGCTCGCAAGAAGATCCTCGCCACTTTTTGCCACCTGCCGGAGTATCCAACATGCCCTAAGGCTATGATTTGGCATTGTATCCGGCGTACTGTGGAGCTTACATGGCCCGTTGATCCATTCTTCCAATACGGATCCCCGCCCTGGGGTGGGCTTCAGTTTCTTGGGGATTGGATTGGACTTCTTACGAGAGTTCATCCGTTTGGTTCAGACAAAGGTCTTGGTGAGAGTGGTACTATCCCAAAATTTTATTTGGGTCTTCCAAGCACTCTCCATTGCACAGTACTCACGTACTATGGTTGCCAAGTCCGCGAAACGTATTATCTCGCGGCGGCTTATAGCATTGAGGAGCCCTTCATCTGTGCGGTTTTTGCAGAAGAGTGAGACCATGTTCTCCTCGCGGCAGTCCTTAACCTTGTTGAGGGCAAGGAGGAATCTGGCCCAGTAATGATGTACCGTCTCCTGGGGCTCTTGCCTAATGCGGGAGAGATAGTTTAAGTCCAAATAAGTGTTGTTAGCAGAATCCGGATTATGATCCGATCTAACGCCCAGGGGAACGGGCGGTTCTGAGCCCAACAGCTCGGAGTTCGGGACCTGGGGCAGGTTGTCCTCTGAGCAGATTTTTGGCTCAAGGAGTTTGGCGATCCGAACATAATTCATCCTCAAAGCTGGGGGACGATCCGTTTGTGGTGCTTCCACAATCGCTATCTCATGGGTGGCCGGCGGGGATCTGATGTCCCTTCGGTCGGGTTTAAGCCCAATCCGGTCGTAGTTCGTAGCGACTCCCAGAGCGGCGATGCGATCCAAGAGTTCATTAAAGGAGGAGAGCTCCATTGGATCCATCTGTTCGGCAAGTTCCGAACTGACCCGAAGGTTATGATTGATGACCCGAGAGGTCATCGTCGGCCCTGTCGCCGACGGGGCAGCCATGATAAAGCCGCCGAGCCGGAGCGTCTGGCCTATAGCCAGAGCTCCCTCTGAAGTAAAGTCGTCCTTGAAAACGAGTCGAGCCATCCTTGCGGCGACGTCATAGAGGAACTCTCAATGAAAGCACCAATGTCGGTGTCAAAACCGGCGGATCTCGGGTAGGGGGTCCCGATCTATGCGTCAAGGCTGATGGTAACAAGAAGTAAGGGACACAGATGTTTACCCAGGTTCGGGCCCTCTCGATAGAGGTAAAACCCTACTTCCTGCTTGATTAATATTGATGATATGGGTAGTACAAGAGTAGATCTACCACGAGATCGTAGAGGCTAAACCCTAGGAGCTAGCCTATGATGGTATGAATGTAATTGTGATTGGTCTTCTAAGGACCAACCTCTCCGGTTTATATAGACACCGGAGAGGGCTAGGGTTTACATGGACTCTGTTACAAAGAAGGAAATATAATATCTGGATCGCCAAGCTTGCCTCCCACGCCAAGGAAAGTCCCATCCGGACACGGGCCGAAGTCTTGAGTCTTGTATCTTCACGCTTCAATAGTCCGGACGTTGTACACAGTCTGGCTATCCGGATACCCCCTAATCCAGGACTCCCTCAACGGCCACTTGCAAAAGTGAGATCTGATAGAGATAATAAGATAACTATTTTTGGTATTTTTATGATATAGATTGGAAAGTAAAGATTGCAAAATAAAATAGATCGGAAACTTATATGATGGAAAATAGACCCGGGGGCCATAGGTTTCACTAATGGCTTCTCTCAAGATAGCATAAGTATTACAGTGGGTGAACAAATTACTGTCGAGCAATTGATAGAAAAGTGCATAGTTATGAGAATATCTAGGCATGATCATGTATATAGGCATCACGTCCGCGACAAGTAGATCGAAACGATTCTGCAAATACTACTATTACTCCACACATAGACCGCTATCCAGCATGCATCTAGAGTATTAAGTTCATAAGAACAGAGTAATGCATTAGGCAAGAGGACATGATGTAGAGGGATAAACTCAAGCAATATGATATAAACCCCATCTTTTTATCCTCGATGGCAACTATACAATACGTGCTTTGCCGCCCCTGCTGTCACTGGGAAAGGACACCGCAAGATTAAACCCAAAGCTAAGAGCTTCTCCCATTGCAAGAAAGATCAATCTAGTAGGCCAAACCAAACTGATAATTCAAAGAGACTTGCAAAGATAACAAATCATACATAAAAGAATTCAGAGGAGATTCAAATATTGTTCATAGATAATCTTGATCATAAACCCACAATTTATAGATTCTCGACAAACACACCGCAAAAAGAATTTCATCGAATAGATCTCCAACAAGATCGAGGAGAACTTTGTATTGAGATCCAAAGAGAGAGAAGAAGCCACCTAGCTAATAACTATGGACCCGAAGGTCTGAGGTAAACTACTCACATATCATCGGAGGGGCTATGGTGTTAATGTAGAAGCCCTCCGTGATCGATTCCCCCTCCGGCAGAGCACCGGAAAATGCCGCAAGATGGGATCTCACGGGTACAGAAGGTGGCAGCGGTGGAAATAGGGTTTTGTGGTGCTCTCGGATGTTTTCTGGGTATATGAGTATATATAGGCGAAAGAAGTCGGTCAGGGGAGCCACGAGGGGCCCACGAGGGTGGGGGCGTGCCTACCCCCTGGGCGCGCCTCCCTGCCCCATGGCCGCCTCGTTGCGTCCTTGACGTCCACTCCAAGTCTCCTGGATTGCGTTTGTTCCGAAAATGACTCTCCCAAAGTTTTCATTCCGTTTGGACTCCATTTGATATTTTTTTTCTGCAAAACACTGAAATGGGCAAAAAAACAACAATTTGGACTAGGCCTTCGGTTAATAGGTTAGTCCCAAAAATAATATAAAAGTGCATAATATAAAAGTGCGCCCCCACCCTCGTGGGTGCCTCGGGACTCTTCTGTCCCATCTCCGGTACTCCGTGGGCTTCTTTTGGTCCAAAAATAATCTCCGTGAAGTTTCAGGTCAATTGGACTCCGTTTGGTTTTCCTTTTCTACGATACTCAAAAACAAGGAAAAACAGAAACTGGCACTGGGCTCTAGGTTAATAGGTTAGTCCCAAAAATCATATAAAATAGCATATAAATGCATATAAAACAACTTAGATGGATAATATAATAGCATGGAACAATAAAAAATTATAGATACGTTGGACATGTATCAAGCAACCCCAAGCTTAATTCCTGCTCGTCCTCGAGTAGGTAAATGATAAAAACAGAATTTTTGATGTGGAATGATACCTAACATATTTATCCATGTAGTTCTCTTTATTATGGCAAGAATATTCAGATCCATAAGATTCAAAACAAAAGTTTAATATTGACATAAAAATAATAATACTTCAAGCATACTAACAAAGTAATCATGTCTTCTCAAAATAACATGGCCAAAGCAAGCTATCCCTACAAAATCATATAGTCTGGCTATGCTCTATCTTCATCACACAAAATATTTAAATCATGCACAACCCCGGTTTCAGCCAAGCAATTGTTTCATACTTTAGTATTCTCAAACTTTTTCGACTTTCATGCAATACATGAGCGTGACTCACGGATATAACACTATGGTGGAAGAGAATATGGTGGTTGTGGAGAAGACAAAAAGAAGGAGATAGTCTCCCATCAACTAGGCGTATTAACGGGCTATGGAGATGCCCATCAATAGATATCAATGTGAGTGAGTAGGGATTGCCATGCAACGGATGCATTAGAGCTATAAGTGTATGAAAGCTCAAAAGGAAACTAAGTGGGTGTGCATCCAACTTGCTTGCTCACGAACACCTAGGGCATTTTGAGGAAGCCCATCATTGGAATATACAAGCCAAGTTCTAGAATGAAAAAATTCCCACTAGGATATGAAAGTGACAACATAGGAGACTCTCTATCATGAAGATCATGGTGCTACTTTGAAGCACAAGTGTGGTAAAAGGATAGTAGCATTGCCCCTTCTCTCGTTTTCTGTCATTTTTTTTGTTTTTTTGGGCCCTCTCTTTTTTGGCCGCTTTTTTTCGTCCGGAGTCTCATCCCAACTTGTGGGGGAATCATAGTCTCCATCATCCTTTCCTCACTGGAACAATGCTCTAAAAATGAAGATCATCACACTTTTATTTACTTACAACTCAAGAATTACAACTCGATGCTTAGAACAAAATATGACTATATGAATGCCTCCGGCGGTGTACCGGGATGTGCAATGAATCAAGAGTGACATATATGAAAAAAAATATGAATGGTGGCTTTGCCACAAATACGATGTCAACTACATGATCATGCAAGGCAATATGACAATGATGGTGCATGTCATAATAAACGGAATGGTGGAAAGTTGCATGGCAATATATCTCGGAATGGCTATGGAAATGCCATAATAGGTAGGTATGGTGGCTGTTTTGAGGAAGGTATATGGTGGGTGTATGGTACCGGCGAAAGTTGTGCGGTACTAGAGAGGCTAGCAATGGTGGAAGGGTGAGAGTGCGTATAATCCATGGACTCGACATTAGTCATAAAGAACTCACATACTTATTGCAAAAATCTATTAGTCATCGAAACAAAGTACTACGCGCATGCTCCTAGGGGAAGGGTTGGTAGGAGTTAACCATCGCGCGATCCCGACCTCCACTCATAAGGAAGACAATCAATAAATAAACCATGCTCCAACTTCATCACATAACGGTTCACCATACGTGCATGATACGGGAATCACAAACTTTAACAAAAGTATCTCTCAAATTCACAATTAATCCACTAGCAAGACTCTAATATCACCATCTTCATATCCAAAACAATCATAAAGAATCAAACTTCTCATAGTATTCAATGCACTTTATATGAAAGTTTTTATTATATCCCTCTTGGATGCCCATTATATTAGGAATAAATTCATAACCAAAGCAAATTACCATGCTGTTTAGGACTCTCAAAATAATATAAGTGAAGCATGAGAGTTCATCAGTTTCTTCAAAATAAAACCACCACCGTGCTCTAAAAAGATATAAGTGAAGCACTAGAGCAAATGACAAACTACTCCGAAAGATATAAGTGAAGATCAATGAATAGTCGTATAATTATGCAACTATGTGAAGACTCTCTAACATTTAAGAATTTCAGATCTTGGGATATTATTCAAATAGCAAGCAAAACATAATAAAACAAAATGACGCTCCAAGCAAAACACATATCATGTGGTGAATAAAAATATAGCTCCAAGTAAAATTACCGATGAATGAAGAGGAAAGAGGGGATGCCATCCGGGGCATCCCCAAGCTTAGGCTCTTGGTTGTCCTTGAATATTACCTTGGGGTTCCTTGGGCATCCCCAATCTTAGGCTCTTGCCACTCCTTATTCCATAGTCCATCGAATCTTTACCCAAAACTTGAAAACTTCACAACACAAAGCTTCACAAAAAACTCGTAAGCTCCGTTAGTATAAGAAAATAAATCACCACTTAGGTAATGTTATGAACTCATTCTAAATTCATACTGGTGTAATATCTACTGCATTCCAACTTCTCTATGGTTCATACCCTCCGATATTACTCATAGATTCATAAAAATAAGCAAACAACACATAGAAAACAGAATCTGTCAGAAACAGAACAGTCTGTAGTAATCTGTTACTCTCGAATACTTATATAATTCCAAAAATCGTACAAAATTAGGAAACCCTGAGTAATTTGTTAACCAATCAAGATCAAAAAGAATCAGATCAAAAACACGTTCTTGTGAATTATAAAAACTAATTTACTGGGCGCAAAAGTTTCTCATTTTCAGCAGGATCAACACAACTATCAGAGTAAGCTATCCTAAAGGTCTTACTTGGCATTTTATTGAAACAAAATCTATAAAACATGATTACTACAGTAGAATAATCATGTGAACACACAAAAACAGTAGGGGTAGATATTGGGTTGTCTCCCAACAAGCGCTTTTCTTTAATGCCTTTTAGCTAGGCATGATGATTTCAATGATGCTCGTATTAAAAGATAAGAACTGAAACATAGCGGGAGCATCATGAAGAATATGACTAGCACATTTAAGTCTAACCCACTTCCTATGCATAGGGATTTTGTGATCAAACAACTTATGGGAACAATAATTAACTAGCATAGGAAGGCAAAACAAGCATAACTTCAAGATTTTCAACACATAGAGAGGAAACTTGATATTATTGCAATTCCTACAAGCAGATGTTCCTCCTTCATAACAAATTTCAGTAGCATCAGGAATGAATTCAACAATATAACTATCACATAAAGCACAATTTTCATGATGCACAAGCATAGAAAATTTACTACTCTCCACATAAGCAAAATTCTTCTCATTCGGAATAGTGGGAGTATCATGAGAAAATCGAATACTATAAATTGTTTCCACATTAAAAGAGTAATGTTCAGAAAAAGGGTAATCATAATCATAACAAGTTTTGTAAATATAATCATCACTACTTTTTATGACATAAGTATCATCACAATAATCATCATAAGTAGCAACTTTGTTCTCATCATAATCAATTGAAACCTCTTCCAAGATAGTGGGATCATTACTTCTTAAAGTTGACACTCTTTCAAACTTGCTTTCATCAATATAATCATCATAAGTAGTAGGCATGCTATCATCATAATAAATTTGCATATCAAAACTTGGGGGGTTAAAAATATCATCTTCATAAAACATAGCATCCCCAAGCTTGGGACAAACATTAATTGCAGAAAATAAATTCTCAAACATGTCATTCTCATCAAACATAGCATCCCCAAGCTTGGGCCTTTGCATATCATAAGCATAATCACTCTCATCATTAATAGTATGGATAGCACCAATAGTATAGCAATTATCATCATCATAATGTGTAATAGGAGCAACATCATTTGGGAGGGATACCTTTTTACCTTTGCTTCTCCGTCTTTTCTTTTTCTTCTTCACATTATGTGTGGGTTTAATCCTCTTCTTGGAGCTCCTTATGAATGAGATTGATTGAATAGAAGGCTCCTCCTTGTTACCTGATTCATCATCAGAAATAATAGGAAGATATTGGGAAGTCTCTTCCCTTTCATTAGTATTCTCTTCATCTTCTATTTGTTTTCTTGTCTTTATGTAATTGGCAATATAAGGATTTTCAATGCAATTCACCGGATAATACATATAAATTTCCTCTAGATCAAAATCAAGAACTTTATCAAGGACAAATTCTAGAAGATCCTTAGTTAAATGTTTCATTTCTTCATAACCCGTAAGCAAACTAAGTTCATTATGATATGCAAGGGAAATCAAGCCATCATAATTTTTGGACACGACTCGATCATGAAACAATTTGCATTGGAGATTTAAATGATCATGTTCATTGCAAAGTTCACAAGGATGGCAAAGAAATTTTAAAATTTCAGCACAAACATCTGGCCTTTCTTGCAACCATTTAGTTTCTAAATACTTATGCCTCTTGCAAAATCTATCTTCCCTATTTGGTGTGTACTTGCAAACTCTATGCACTCCACAAAAGATGACATGCTTATAAGAGACATTTTCATCATGACTAGTGCAATCATCATTAGTACTATGGATATTCAAAGAGTTCATACTAAAAACAATGCAATCATGCTCATCATTCAAAGATTTAGTGCCAAACATTCTAATGCATTCTTCTTCTAACACTTTGGCACAATTATCGGAATCCTTATTTTCATGAAAGATATTAAAAAGATGAAGCATATGAGACACCCTCAATTCCAATTTTTTTGTAGTTTTCTTTTATAAACTACACTAGTGATAAAACAAGAAACTGAAAGATTCGATTGCAATATCTAAAGATATAACTTCAAGCGCTCACCTCCCGGGCAACGGCGCCAGAAAAGAGCTTGATGTCTACTATGCAACCTTCTTCTTGTAGACGTTGTTGGGCCTCCAAGTGCAGAGGTTTGTAGGACAGTAGCAAATTTCCCTCAAGTGGATGACCTAAGGTTTATCAATCCATGGGAGGCGTAGGATGAAGATGGTCTCTCTCAAGCAGCCCTGCAACCAAATAACAAAGAGTCTCTTGTGTCCCCAACACACCCAATACAATGGTAAATTGTATAGGTGCACTAGTTCGGCAAAGAGATGGTGATACAAGTGCAATATGGATGGTAGATATAGGTTTTTGTAATATGAAATTATAAAAACAGCAAGGTAACAAGTGGTAAAAATGAGCGTAAACAGTATTGCAATGCTAGGAAACAAGGCCTAAGGTTCATACTTTCACTAGTGCAAGTTCTCTCAACAATAATAACATAACTGGATCATATAACTATCCCTTAACAAGTAACAAAGAGTCACTCCAAAGTAACTAATAGCAGAGAACAAACGAAGAGATTATTGTAGGGTATGAAACCACCTCAAAGTTATCCTTTTTGATCGATCTATTCAAGAGTACGTAGTAAATTAACAGGAAGCTATTCTTTCCGTTCGATCTATCATAGAGTTCGTACAAGAATAACACCTTAAGACACAAATCAACCAAAACCCTAATGTCACGTAGATACTCCAATGTCACATCAAGTATCCGTGGGCATGATTATACGATATGCATCACACAATCTCAGATTCATCTATTCAACCAACACAAAGTACTTCAAAGAGTGCCCCAAAGTTTTTACCGACGAAAATGTGTGCCAACCCCTATGCATAGATTCCCAAGGTCACGGAACCTGCAAGTTGATCACCAAAACATACATAAAGTGAATCAATAGAATACCCCATTGTCACCACGGGTATCCCACGCTAGACATACATTAAGTGTTCTCAAATCCCTAAAGACTCAGTCCAATAAGATAACTTTAAAGGGAAAACTCATTCCATTACAAGAGAGTAGAGGGGGAGAAACATCATAAGATCCAACTATAATAGCAAAGCTCGTGATACATCAAGATCGTGCCGAATCAAGAACACGAAAGAGAGAGATCAAACACATAGCTACTGGTACATACCTTCAGCCCCGAGGGTGAACTACTCCCTCCTCATCATGGAGAGCGCCGGGATGATGAAGATGGCCACCGGTGATGGATCCCCCCTCCGGCAGGGTGCCGGAACAGGGTACCGATTGGTTTTTGGTGGCTACAGAGGCTTGTGACGATGGAACTCTCGATCTAGGTTATTTTCTGGGGGTTTCTGTATATATAAGAGGTGTTGGCATCGAGGACAAGTCAGGGGGGTCTCTGAGGCGGCCACGAGATAGGGTGGCATGCCTAGGGGGTAGGGCGCGCCCCCACCCTCGTGGGTGCCTTGGGACTCTTCTGGCCCATCTCCAGTACTCCGTGGGCTTCTTTTGGTCCAAAAATAATCTCCGTGAAGTTTCAGGTCAAATGGACTCCGTTTGGTTTTCCTTTTCTACGATACTCAAAACCACGGAAAAAACAGAAACTAGCATTGGGCTCTAGGTTAATAGATTAGTCCCAAAAATCATATAAAATAGCATTTAAATGCATATAAAACATCCTAGATGGATAATATAATAGCATGTAACAATCAAAAATTATAGATACGTTGGAGACGTATCAGTGTGCCAATAGAATCCATGCCGGAATGCTTGCCCAACTAAAGCTGATGAGGACATCAATACAATTGTTACACCCACAGCCCCTGCTGCTATACATACTGGACCAATTACTAGAGCTCGTGCACGCCAACTAAATTACCAGGTACTTATGTTTCTTGGTAATGATTCTAATGTTCATGAGAATATGATGCTGCCTAAATTGGATACATTTGTTTTGCTTACAAATGAAGGGCCTAGCTTGGAGAAGGATGAACATTGGAGCAAGAACAAGCATGGAGATGATGGCATGCGCAAGGGGAACAAGAACGGAGTTACAAGTGATGATTTCAGGACTTTGAAGCCACCATAATGGGTGCATGAAGCCTTGGACGAAATATACAAGATGCCACTTCATAAATTTCGTCCCGAGGCTATTTTAGGTGCTGCGTCACCTTATTATTGGGCCAGGCCCATGTAATTTCGAAATACATAAGTATAGGCTATTTTTAGAGTACGTATGTGTGGGGAAACAAGAGATAGGGTTGATTTCGGACCCCTCCACCAAGGCCACGAAATTCCCCCCCTCTTCCTCCATATATACAGCCCTTAGGGCATTGTTTAGACTTCGGGTTTTCTTTAGATTAAAAGTTCGCCATAGCTGCAACTTCGCGTACTTCATTTGTGTTCAACGACCAGACAAAGGCGTCACAGAACCCCACCTTGATCAATAAAGCTTTCATCTTATATTCGCAATATCCAGATTGCAATCTCAGTTTCTTGCTTGTTCTTCGTTTGCTCGCAGGAAACAGACCCTCGTGGTCAGGTTGATCGTGCTCCGGCGTGGTCAATAACCTCTCGGAGTTGGTTTAGCGATTGCTAAGGCGCGACGTCCTCGCACGTTCGTAGTCGGATCGTCAAAGTCGACTGCCACCAAAGCGATATCCATCATCTCATCGAAAGACGGGACACCTTTGCCTCTATCATGTGGTATCAGATTTCCAGGTTGCTCGGTGAGATTTTACAGTTTTTCGTAGTTTAGATCGAGTCTGTTCTTCATACCTACAGTCCACGAAAAAGCCACAAAAAAATTAGGGTTAGTTCATCATATCCGAACCAATCTGAGCCTTTGCATAATCTTTTTATGGTTTTGCTTTGTTGAATTTGCGGTTGCATCGTCGTGTCTAGTTGCTGGTCTTAGAGTCTAGTCTTTTACAGTTTCGAGTTCTGGTCATAACTTGTCACGCCGCCGCCGCACCATCATCATCGCCCCTGCCATCTACCACCGCCGCTTATCCGCCACCGCTTCGAATCCGTATCCATATACCACCACCGCTGTCATATACCACCACCGCTGCCATCTACTACCATATATCCACCACCAATCCGAGTTCTTGTCATATTAGGTTTGTTTTCGAGATCCATCTAGATTCCGATTCGTGTTTCCTTGCCGGAGTAGGTTTCGGAAAAAAAAAGAGTCCGGAAACCACCCTCCGTTTAGGCCCAAAATTTTTCGAAAACGCATTTTTCGAAAAAATTTCTGGCTATCCTATTTTTAGGTGTTTCTGAGTGTTTTGAGACAGGTGCCATTATAGGAAGTTTTTTTTGACCCGTTTCCAGTTTTTGGGTCCGGGCAGTCGAAAAAACGAAAAAAAAATCGGTCGAAAAAATTTCGTGCCCATCCTGTCAGTTTGACCTAGGAAGAGTTTTGAGACACTCGCCATTATAGTGATTTTTCGCAAAAAAAAGCAGCGCAAAAAAAAGAGCGCAAAAAAAAAGAGAGTGAAAAAAAAAATTCCAGAGTGTGCTTTTTCCTTGTTTACGTGCAGCGCCGTGATTTTGTTGGTGTTCTAGGCTCGCGTCTCTAGCACAGTCTAGCCTAGGACCAGCACAGTACCGTCGTTGAGCATTTATTCAACTTTGCATCTCTGAATTGATTATTGCTAACGCTTTTTGCTACCATATTATAAGCCTTCCGAGCTCTACATACATCTACGTCGTGCGTTTGACTCTCCCTGGTAATCGCTCTATCCAAGCTTTGAGAGTTTTTGACTACAACGGTTGCCGATCACCGCCTGCTGCTGGGTAAGAACTAGTAAGAATTTGAGATTTGCTTGACGGATTTGTGACACCCACCAACACCTCTTGTTAGTAGTCTGTAGGATCATATTCTTGTGTGTTTCTATTGCTGCTAACCATGCCAGGATCACAAGCCGACGAGACTGATTGGGAGAACATGAGGAATAAGGATTTGCATGATAAATTTCAGCAAATGATGAGTGGACAGGTGCAAGATGTGCTAAACAGATTTGAAGAGGCCATGGAGAAGATAGATGGCATGGAGAAGACGTTTGAAACAAAGCTCGATAACAAGTTTAATGAATTGCTCGCGCGTCTTCCACCACCACCACCCGCTGCACCTAACGCACCTCTCCAACAACATCAACAACGACTACCTCCACATCGCGAAACAGATCTCCGCCGAGCGAGCCGTGTTCCTCTTGCGTTTGGCCAAACTGTTGGTGCTGCTGTTGATACTTCTGTGGCTCCTGCTGCTGATGCGGAGGAGGATGATTATGTGGGAGATTATGAGGATGAGGTTGATCAAAATCAGAACTACGTGCACCCACTAGCACCACCACCAGCAGGTCGACCTCAGGTATATATTCGTAATGGTAGGCCTGCACCACCACCTCAGGTACGAGATGATGTGCATATTCCTAAACTGAAATTGAATATTCCACCATTTGAGGGTAGATATGTTCCTGATATATATCTTACTTGGGAGTTAGAAAGTGAACAACGTTTTACATGTTTACAATATCCCGAGGAGAGACGGGTTGCTGCTGCTGTTTGTGCTTTCACTAGTTTTGCATGTGTATGGTGGTCTGAACATTGTAGATTATATCCTATTCCAACTACTTGGGCTGCTTTGAAAACTGCTATGCGTACGCGTTGGGTTCCACCATATTATCAACGTGAATTGCTTCAAAAATTGCAGCGTTTAAGACAAGGGAAAAATTCTGTAGAAGAATATTATCAGGAATTACAAACGGGCATGATTAGATGTGGTATTGTTGAGGAGAATGAAGCTATGCTTGCACGTTTTCTGGGTGGATTAAATAGAGAGATTCAGACCATTCTAGACTATAAGGAGTATACTAATATCACTCGTTTATTCCATCTTGCTTGTAAAGCTGAACGTGAAGTGCAGGATCGACAAGCATTGGCGCGATCTAACTTTTCTGCAGGCCGACCTTCATCATGGACACCGCGTGCATCTTCTACTTCAACTGCACCAGCACCTCAATCAGGTGCCTCCTCCAGTCGGGATACAAGAAAACAGGCACAACCACCATTATCTGCCAAGAGCACACCTGCTGGGCCTGCACAGAGTTCTTCTTCTTCCATGGCATCAACAGGGCACACAAGTGATATTATTTGTCGTCGTTGTAAGGGAGGAGGTCATTATGCGAGAGAATGCAAATATCCGCGTGTGATGATTGCTACCGCAGATGGTGGATATGAGTCTGCTAGTGACTATGATGAGGAGACTTTGGCTCTTATTACACGTGAAGAACATGGTGGAGATGATTCTGATCATGAGATGCAATACATGGCTCCTGAAGACGCTGACAGGTATGAACGTTTAGTTGCTCAACGTGTTTTGAGTGTGCAGGTCACACAAGCTGAGCAAAATTAGAGGCACAATTTGTTCCATACCAAGGGAGTTGTGAAGGAACGTTCTGTGCGCGTCATAATAGACGGAGGGAGCTGCAACAACTTGGCTAGCATGGAGATGGTGGAGAAGCTTTCTCTCACCACAAGACCACATCCACATCCTTACTACATCCAATGGTTCAACAACAGCGACAAGGTTAAGGTAACACGTACTGTTCGTGTGCATTTTAGTATCTCTACATATGCTGATTATGTTGATTGTGATGTGGTACCTATGCAAGCATGTTCCTTATTACTTGGTAGACCATGGCAATTTGATAAAAACTCTATACACCATGGTAGAAACAATCACTATACTCTTGTTCATAAGGATAAAAATATTACTTTGCTTCCTATGACTCCTGATTCCATTTTGAAAGATGATATTAATAGAGCTAATAAAGCAAAACAGGAGAATAATAAGAGTGAAAATCAGATTGTGGCAAAAGAATTTGAGCAACAAATGAAGCCTAATAATAAACCATCTAGTGTTGCTTCTGAAATTAAATTGAAAATTCATGTTTATTTGCCACCAAATCTGATATTGATGAGCTAGATTTCAGCAAATCTGTTTGCTATGCTTTTGTGTGCAAAGAGGCATTATTTTCATTCGAGGACGTGCCTTCCTCTTTGCCTCCTGCTGTCACTAACATTTTGCAGGAGTTCACTGACGTCTTTCCACAAGACGTGCCACCGGGATTACCGCCTATTCGAGGGATTGAGCATCAGATTGACTTAATTCCCGGTGCTTCACTGCCAAACCGTGCACCATACCGTACCAATCCAGAGGAGACGAAGGAGATTATGCGTCAAGTACAAGAGCTTCTCGACAAAGGTTATATACGCGAATCCCTTAGTCCTTGTGCTGTTCCTATTATTCTAGTGACGAAAAAGGATGGTACATCACGTATGTGTGTTGATTGTAGAGGCATTAATAATATTACTATTCGTTATCGTCATCCTATTCCTAGGCTCGATATGCTTGATGAATTGAGTGGCTCTACAATATTCTCCAAAGTTGATTTGCATAGTGGATACCATCAAATTCGTATGAAATTGGGAGATGAATGGAAAACAGCATTTAAAACTAAGTTTGGATTATATGAGTGGTTAGTCATGCCTTTTGGGTTAACTAATGCACCTAGTACTTTCATGAGATTAATGAACGAAGTTTTACGTGCTTTCATTGGACGATTTGTGGTAGTTTACTTTGATGACATATTGATTTATAGCAGATCTTTGGAAGAACATTTGGAACATTTACGTGCTGTTTTTATTGCTCTACGTGATGCACGTTTGTTTGGTAACCTTGGGAAGTGCACCTTTTGCACCGACCGAGTATCTTTTCTTGGCTATGTTGTTACTCCACAGGGAATTGAAGTTGATAAAGCCAAGATTGAAGCTATTGAGAGTTGGTCGCAGCCCAAAACGGTCACACAAGTAAGGAGTTTTCTTGGCCTCGCTGGATTCTATAGGCGTTTTGTGAGAGATTTCAGCACCATTGCTGCACCTCTCAATGAGCTTACAAAGAAAGATGTGCCTTTTCTTTGGGGTACCGCACAGGAAGAAGCCTTCTCGGTATTGAAAGATAAGTTGACACATGCTCCTTTACTCCAACTTCCTGATTTTAATAAGACTTTTGAGCTTGAATGTGATGCTAGTGGAATTGGATTAGGCGGTGTGTTATTACAAGATGGCAAACCTGTTGCATACTTTTCTGAAAAATTGAGTGGGCCTAGTCTGAATTATTCTACTTATGATAAAGAATTATATGCTCTTGTTCGGACTTTAGAAACATGGCAACATTATTTATGGCCCAAAGAATTTGTTATACATTCTGATCATGAATCTTTGAAACATATTAAGTCAAGCTAAACTGAATCGTAGACATGCTAAATGGGTTGAATTCATTGAGACTTTTCCTTATGTCATTAAACACAAGAAGGGAAAAGAAAATGTTATTGCTGATGCATTGTCTCGCCGCTATACTATGCTTTCACAACTTGACTTCAAAATATTTGGTTTGGAGACCATCAAAGATCAATATGTGCATGATGCTGATTTTAAAGATGTAATGCAGAATTGTAAAGAAGGAAGAATGTGGAACAAGTTCGTCGTTAACGATGGATTTGTGTTTCGTGCTAACAAGCTATGCATTCCAGCTAGCTCCGTTCGTCTTTTGTTGTTGCAGGAGGCGCATGGAGGAGGATTAATGGGACACTTTGGCGTGAAGAAGACGGAGGACGTACTTGCTACACATTTCTTTTGGCCAAAGATGAGACGGGATGTTGAGCGTTTTATTGCTCGCTGCACTACATGTCAAAAAGCTAAGTCACGACTCAATCCTCATGGTTTATATATGCCTTTGCCCGTACCTAGTGTTCCTTGGGAGGATATATCTATGGACTTTGTTTTAGGTTTACCTCAAACAAAGAAGGGGAGGGATAGCATATTTGTTGTCGTGGATAGATTCTCGAAAATGGCACACTTTATACCATGTCATAAAAGCGATGATGCTGTTAATGTTGCTGATTTGTTCTTTCGTGAAATTATTCGCTTGCATGGTGTGCCAAATACTATTGTTTCAGATCGTGATACTAAATTTCTTAGCCACTTTTGGAGATGTTTATGGGATAAGTTGGGGACTAAACTGCTTTTTAGTACTACTTGTCACCCCCAAACTGATGGACAAACTGAAGTAGTCAATAGAACGTTGTCTACTATGCTTAGGGCTGTTTTGAAGAATAATAAGAAAATGTGGGAGGAATGCTTGCCTCATATTGAATTTGCTTATAATCGTTCATTGCATTCTACTACTAAGATGTGCCCTTTTGAAGTTGTGTATGGTTTCCTACCTCGTGCACCTATTGATTTGTTGCCTCTTCCATCTTCGGAGAAGGTTAATTTTGATGCTAAACAACGTGCTGAATTGATTTTAAAAATGCATGAGTTAACTAAGGAAAACATCGAGCGTATGAATGCTAAATATAAACTTGCTGGAGATAAGGGTAGAAAACATGTTGTGTTTGCACCTGGAGATCTTGTTTGGTTACATTTGCGTAAGGATAGATTTCCTGATTTGCGCAAATCAAAGTTAATGCCACGTGCTGATGGTCCCTTTAAGGTGTTAGAGAAAATAAATGATAATGCATATAAACTTGAGCTGCCTGCAGATTTTGGGGTTAGTCCCACTTTTAACAGTGCAGATTTGAAGCCTTATTTGGGTGAGGAAGATGAACTTCCGTCGAGGACGACTTCATTTCAAGAAGGGAGGATGATGAGGACATCAATACAATTGTTACACCCACAGCCCCTGCTGCTATACATACTGGACCAATTACTAGAGCTCGTGCACGCCAAATAATTACCAGGTACTTTCATTTCTTGGTAATGATTCTAATGTTCATGAGAATATGATGCTGCCTAAATTGGATACATTTGTTTTGCTTACAAATGAAGGGCCTAGCTTGGAGAAGGATGAACATTGGAGCAAGAACAAGCATGGAGATGATGGCATGCGCAAGGGGAACAAGAACGGAGTTACAAGTGATGATTTCAGGACTTTGAAGCCACCATAATGGGTGCATGAAGCCTTGGACGAAATATACAAGATGCCACTTCATAAATTTCGTCCCGAGGCTATTTTAGGTGCTGCATCACCTTATTATTGGGCCAGGCCCATGTAATTTCGAAATACATAAGTATAGGCTATTTTTAGAGTACGTATGTGTGGGGAAACAAGAGATAGGGTTGATTTCGGACCCCTCCACCAAGGGCCACGAAATTCCCCCCCTCTTCCTCCATATATACAGCCCTTAGGGCATCGTTTAGACTTCGGGTTTTGTTTAGATTAAAAGTTCGCCATAGCTGCAACTTCGCGTACTTCGTTTGTGTTCAACGACCAGACAAAGGCGTCACAGAACCCCACCTTGATCAATAAAGCTTTCATCTTATATTCGCAATATCCAGATTGCAATCTCAGTTTCTTGCTTGTTCTTCATTTGCTCGCAGGAAACAGACCCTTGTGGTCAGGTTGATCGTGCTCCGGCGTGGTCAATAACCTCTCGGAGTTGGTTTAGCGATTGCTAAGGTGCGACGTCCTCGCACGTTCGTAGTCGGATCGTCAAAGTCGACTGCCACCAAAGCGATATCCATCATCTCATCGAAAGACGGGACACCTTTGCCTCTATCAAAAGCCCTTGATCCAATGTGGGAGCCGCACATGCCTTTGTGTATTTCCGCTAGCAGTTCCTTTCCCTCTTCTCGGCAAATGCACTTCAATTTCACACCATTGGGCCTCCTTCTATACAGAGTGTCATCTACAAACTGCTACATACTGCCCCCCGGGCTACTCTTTCCGCTTCTTCTTGCCCTTCGGGAAGTTATCTGGTTTGGAGGAAATGGACTATGTGCCTTGCTCAAGTGGGAGCCTGAGACTCGGCAACGAGGACTAGTGGCACCTCCTCATCGGTGGGGATGCATCCCTCGACCGCGAGGACCAGTGGTCCGGCAAGAGGGTGCGACCCGACAATCGAAGGGGAGCTGTTTCCGGTAGGGTCCCTGCCAGGATCCCCGGGAAGCTCTACCGGGAGAGGCTTACCAGAATCCAATTTACTCCTCTTTCGGGCCATTGTTGTCGGGGATACCAAGGGTTGAGTAAGATGGAGAACAAAAGTTCCTAGTTCCACAAGAAGCTTCTGCGCAGCGTGCTACCTCTTGAGAATGTGTTGGTTTTCCCTTGAAGAGGAAAGGATGATGCAGCAAAGTAGCGTAAGTATTTCCCTCAGTTTTTGAGAACCAATGTATCAATCCAGTAGGAGGCTACACTCAAATTCCTCGTACCTACACAAAGAAATAAGAACCTTGCAACCAACACGATAAAGGGGTTGTCAACCCCTTCACGGCCACTTGCAAAAGTGAGATCTGATAGAGATAATAAGATAAATATTTTTGGTATTTTTATGATATAGATTGGAAAGTGAAGATTGCAAAATAAAATAGATCAGAAACTTATATGATGGAAAATAGAACCGGGGGCCATAGGTTTCACTAGTGGCTTCTCTCAAGATAGCATAAGTATTACGGTGGGTGAACAAATTACTGTCGAGCAATTGATAGAAAAGTGCATAGTTATGAGAATATCTAGGCATGATCATGTATATAGGCATCACGTCCGCGACAAGTAGATCGAAACGATTCTGCATCTACTACTATTACTCCACACATCGACCGCTATCCAGCATGCATCTAGAGTATTAAGTTGATAAGAACAGAGTAACGCATTAGGCAAGATGACATGATGTAGAGGGATAAACTCAAGCAATATGATACCCCATCTTTTTATCCTCGATGGCAACAATGCAATACGTGCCTTGCTGCCCCTGCTGTCACTGGGAAAGGACACCGCAAGATTGAACCCAAATCGAAGCACTTCTCCCATTGCAAGAAAGATCAATCTAGTAGGCCAAACCAAACTGATAATTCGAAGAGACTTGCAAAGATAACAAATCATACATAAAAGAATCCAAAGGAGATTCAAATATTGTTCATATATAATCTTGATCATAAACCCACAATTCATCGGATCTCGACAAACACACTGCAAAAAGAATTACATTGAATAGATCTCCAAGAAGATCGAGGAGAACTTTGTATTGAGATCCAAAGAGAGAGAAGATGCCATCTAGCTAATAACTATGGACCCGAAGGTCTGAGGTAAACTACTCACACATCATCGGAGAGGCTATGGTGTTCATGTAGAAGCCCTCCATGATCGATTCCCCCTCCGGTGGAGCGCCGGAAAAGGCCCCAAGTTGGGATCTCACGGGTACAGAAGGTTGCTGCAGTGGAAATACGGTTTCGTGGTGCTCTCGGATGTTTTGAGGGTATATGAGTATATATAGGCGAAAGAAGTCGGTCAGAGGAGCCATGTGGGGCCCACGAGGGTGGGGGCGCGCCTCCTTGCCTCGTGGCCACCTCATTGCTTCCTTGACGTTCACTCCAAGTCTCCTGGATTGCGTTTGTTCCAAAAATGACTCTCCCGAAGGTTTCATTCCCTTTGGACTCCGTTTGATATTCCTTTTCTGTGAAACACTGAAATAGGCAAAAAACAGCAATTTGGACTAGGCCTCCAGTTAATAGGCTAGTCCCAAAAATAGTAGAAAAGTGTATAATAAAGCCCATTAAACATCCAAAACAGATAATATAATAGCATGGAACAATCAAAAATTATAGATACGTTGGAGACGTATCAAGCATCCCCAAGCTTAATTCCTGCTCGTCCTCGAGTAGGTAAATGATAAAAATAGAATTTTTGATGTGGAATGCTACCTAGCATAATTCTCAATGTAATTTCCTTTGTTGTGGCGAATGTTCAGATCCGGAAGATTCAAGACAAAAGTTTAATATTGACATAAGAGTAATAATACTTCAAGCATACTAACAAAGTAATCATGTCTTCTCAAAATAACATGGCCAAAGAAAGTTATCCCTACAAAATCATATAGTCTGGCTATGCTCTATCTTCATCACACAAAATATTTACATCATGCACAACCCCGGTTTTAGCCAAGCAATTGTTTCATACTTTATTATTCTCAAACTTTTTCAATCTTCACGCAATACATGAGCGTGAGCCATGGACATAGCACTATAGGTGGAATAGGATGGTGGTTGTGGAGAAGACAAAAAAGGAGAAGATAGTCTCACATCAACTAGGCGAATGAATGGGCTATGTAGATGCCCATTAATAGATATCAATGTGAGTGAGTAGGGATTGCCATGAAAAGGATGCACTAGAGCTATAAGTGTATGAAAGCTCATCAAAAGAAACTAAGTGCGTGTGCATCCAACTTGCTTGCTCACGAAGACCTAGGGCAATTTGAGGAAGTCCATCATTGGAATATACAAGCCAAGTTCTATAATGGAAAAATTCCCACTAGCATATGAAGGTGACAACATAGGAGACTCTCTATCTTGAAGATCATGGTGCTACTTTGAAGCACAAGTGTGGTAAAAGGATAGTAACATTGTCCCTTCTCTCTTTTTCTCTCATTTTTTCAATGGGCTTCTTTGGCCTCTTTTATTTTTCATGAAGTCCGGAGACTCATCCCAACTTGTGAGGGAATCATTTCTTCCATCATCCTTTCCTCACATGGGACAGTGCTCTAATAATGAAGATCATCACACTTTTATCTACTTACAACTCAAGAATCTTAGGACAAAATATGACTCTATATGGATGCCTCTGGTGGTGTACCGGGATAATGAATCAAGAGGGACATGTATGAAAGAATTATGAATGGTGGCTTTGCCACAAATACGATGGCAACTACATGATCATGCAAAGCAATATGACAATGGTGGAGCGGGTCATAGTAAACGTAACGGTGGAAATTTGCATGATAATATATGTCGGAATGGCTATGGAAATGCCATAATAGGTAGGTATGGTGGCTATTTTTAGGAAGGTATATGGTGGGTGTATGATACCGGCGAAAGTTGCGCGACACAAGAGAGGCTAGCAATGGTGGAAGGGTGAGAGTGTGTATAATCCATGGACTCAACATTAGTCATGAAGAACTCACATACTTATTGCAAAAATCTACCAAGTTATCAAAACAAAGTACTGGACGCATGCTCCTAGGGGAAGGGTTGGTAGGAGTTAACCATCGCGCGATCCCGACCTCCACACATAAGGAAGACAATCAATAAATAAATCATGCTCCAACTTCATCACATAACGGTTCACCATACGTGCATGCTACAGGAATTGAAAACTTTTAACACAAGTATTCCTCAAATTCACAACTACTCAACTAGCATGACTCTAATATTACCATCCTCATATCTCAAAACAATCATCAAGTATCAAACTTCTCATAGTATTCAATGCACTTTATATGATAGTTTTTTTATACCTGTCTTGGATGCTCATCATATCAGGACTTCAATTTTAACCAAAGCAAACTACCATGCTGTTCTAAAGGACTCTCAAAATAATATAAGTGAAGTATGAGAGATCAATAATTTCTATAAAATAAAACCACCTCTATGCTCTAAACAGATATAAGTGAAGTACTAGAGCAAAATTATCTAACTCAAAAGATATAAGTGAACCACATAGAGTATTCTAATAAATTTCGATTCATGTGTGTGTATCCCAAAAGGTGTCTACAGCAAGGATGATTGTGGTAAAATAAAAAGCAAAGACTCAAATCATACAAGACGCTCCAAGCAAAACACATATCATGTGGTGAATAAAAATATAGCATCAAGTAAAGTTACCGATGGACGAAGACGAAAGAGGGGATGCCTTCCGGGGCATCCCCAAGCTTAGGCTTTTGGTTTTCCTTGAATTTTACCTTGGGGTGCCTTGCTCATACCCAAGCTTAGGCTCTTGCCACTCCTTATTCCATCATCCATCAAATCTTTACCCAAAAACTTGAAAACTTCACAACACAAAACTCAACAGAAAATCTCTTGAGCTCCATTAGCAAAATAAAACAAACCACCACTTTAACATACTGTAACAAACTCATTTTTTATTTATATTGGTGTTAAACGTACTGTATTCCAACTTCTCTATGGTTCATACCCCACCGATACTAGCCATAGATTCATCAAAATAAGCAAACAACACACGAAAAAACAGAACAGTCTGTAGCAATCTGTAACTTTCAAATACTTCTGGAACCCCAAAACTTCTACCAAAATACGAAGTCCTAGATAATTTGTTTCTTAAGCTTCTACAAAAAGAATCAACTGAAAATCACGTTTCTGTAATTTATGAAAATTATTCTCGTTCGCGCAAAACTTTCTCTTTTTCAGCAAGATCAAATTAACTCACCAAGAAAATCCTATAGGTTTTACTTGGCACAAAGACTAATTAAAACATAAAAACACATCTAACCAGAGGCTAGTTGAATTATTTATTACTAAACAGGAACAAAAAGCAAAGAACAAAAATAAAATTGGGTTGCCTCCCAACAAGCGCTATCGTTTAACGCCCCTAGCTAGGCATAAAAGCGAGAATAGATCTAAGTATTGCCATCTTTGGTATTCAATTCATAGGTGGCTCTCATAATAGATTCATAAGGTAATTTGATTTTCTTCCTAGGAAAATGTTCCATGCCTTTCCTTAATGTAAATTGGAATCTAATATTTCCTTCTTTCATATCAATGATTGCACCAATCGTTCTAAGGAAAGGTCTACCAAGAATAATAGGACATGAAGGATTGCAATCTATATCAAGAACAATAAAATCTACGGGCACATAATAGGTTAGTCAAAAAAATAGTATAAAAATGTATAACAAATCCCATTAAACATCCAAAAACAGATAATATAATAGCATGGAACAATAAAAAATTATAGATACGTTGGAGACGTATCAAAGCGCACTTCGACAAGTGATCAACTATGTTGTTTTCCTTGCGGGGTACGTGCTCAGTTTGCGACCCGTCAAAGCGCTCATCTAATCTTCTCACTTCCTTGATGTATGCCTCCATCAATGGACTTTGGTAATCCTTGTTGACTTGTCTCACCACAAGCTGTGAGTCTCCTCGAATGATCAGCTTCTTGATTCCCAATTCTGTGCAATCCTCAGCCCGACAAGGAGCCCATTATACTCAGCTGTATTGTTGGTTGCCTCCTCCCAGGGAAAGTGCATTTGGACGACGTACTTCAAGTGTTCTCCATTGGGAGCAACGAGAAGCACGCCGGCCCCTGCACCTTGCAGGGAGAAGGCACCATCAAAATACATGATCCATTCTTGGGGTGATTCCTTGCTGGGGATAAATGTGTCCAACACTTCCTCATTTGGGGTTGGCATCCATTCTGCAATAAACTTTGCCAATGCCCTGCTCTGAACTGTTGATGTGCTTTCAAACTTCAAGCCAAAGCTGGATAACTCCAATGCCCATTCCACTATCCTGCTGGTAGCCTTTAGGTTCCGGAGTATCCTTTGCAATGGAAAGCATGTGATAACCGTGATCTCATGGGCTTGGAAGTAGTGGCGCAGTTTCCTTGAGGCCATGATGAGGCCAAAAATCAACTTTTGCACGCCAGAATACCTGGATCTAGCCCCTGTAATAGGGAGCTGACGAAGTATACTGGGCGCTGCACCACTTTCTTCCTTGCCGCGTCCTTGGGGTTGTCTCCGCTGTCGTGCTTCCCTTTGTCCTGATCCATATCTGACCTTGCCGGGTTGTTCTATCTTTCTTCACTTGGTGGGACATCCGCTGAGGCTGCTATCTCCTCTACCTCCTGCTGTGCCACTAACGCTGCGCTGACCACTTGATTAGTTGATGCTAGATACAGTAGCAACGACTCTTGTGGTTTGGGTGCATCCAAAGTGGGCACGGAAGATAAGTAGGTCTTCAAATCTTGCAATGCCGCATCTGCTTCTGGGGTCCACTTCATAGGCCCTGCCATCTTCAAAATTTTGAAGAATGGCAAGGCACGCTCGGCAGACTTGGAGATGAATCTTCTAAGCGCGGCAATGCACCCTGTCAAACGCCTCACATCCTTAACTGTCATGTGTGCTTGGATCTGCTCAATGGACTTGATTTTATCTGGGTTGGCCTCGATCCTGCGGTGGGACACAAAGAAACCAAGTAGCTTGTCGGAGGGAACACCAAACACACACTTCTCCAGGTTTAGCTTCAAATTGATCTTGCATAAATTAGCAAATGTTTCTTCCAAATCCTGGATGAGGGTTGATTTGTCCTTGGTCTTGACCACAATGTCATCCATATAAGCTTCAATGTTCCTATGCAACTGTGGCTCGAAACCAATTTAGACTGCTCTTGCAAAAGTGGACCTGACACTCTTCAAGCCGAAAGGCAAGCGTACAAAGCAGTATGTGCCCAGAATATCTGATGAATGAGGTCTTATCCTCATCTTCTTTGGACATAAATATCTGATGGTACCCAGAATATGCATCCAGAAAGGAGAGTAGATCACACCCAGAAGTGGAATCCAAAATCTGATCACTGCGGGGCAAGGGAAACGGGTCCTTTGGGCATGCCTTGTTCAAATCTTTGAAGTAAATGCAAAGCCTCCACTTCCCATTATCCTTGCGCACAATAAGTGGGTTTGCTAACCATGTTGGATGCAGTACTCCTCTGACCAAACCAGCTGCCTCAAGTTTCTTAATCTCCTCGACAATGAACTGCTGTCGCTCCAAGGCCTACTTTCGCACCTTCTGCTTGACGGGTCGGTCCTGTGGGCAGATAGAAAGGTGGTGCTCGACTACCTCCCTGGGAACACTGGGGATAACAAATGGTTGCCAGGAAAACACATCGATATTCACCCGCAAGAAGGCAACAAGTGCACTTTCCTATTTGTTATCGAGGGTGGCACTGATGGTAAAAGTACCATCAGCACCAGCTAGCCCTACCGGGACCTTTTTCACATGGGGTGTAACAGCCTTGGCCCTCTTACTGTTGGAACACTCCGGCATGTCATCAACGGGTGTCGTGCACTCGGTAGGGGCACCCTTCTCGGATTCCTTGCTGGCGTCGTCATTATCCTTCTTATTTCCTTTGCTTTCCTTGGCGGGCACTGTAGCTTCGGCGGCCTCTGCCGCGACAGCGTCCCGATACATCTTATCCACACATATCATCGCGTCTTTCCTATTTGATGGAGGAAATGACACCCATTGGGCCTGGCATCTTCAAGGTGTTGTAGGCATAGTGCGATGCCGTCATGAACTTGGCCAGGGCTGGGCGCCCAAGGATTCCATTGTACGGCAGGGGGAGGTCGACCACATCAAATAGAATCTTTTAGGTCCGGTAGTTCAACTCTCCTCCAAATGTCATGCACAACGTGATCTTTCCCTTAGGACGACACCTACCGGTATTGACTCCTTGAAACATGCCTGTGACTTTAAGCTCTTCCTCTACTATCTGGAGCTTCCTGAGAACTTGTGGGGAAATCAAATTCAACCCAGCCCCGCCATCAACCAACATATTTGTGACCTTGAGGTTGCGGGTTGTTGGGGAAACCAACAACGGAAAACACCCTACCACAGTGGTGCGGTCAGCGTGATCCTCCTCATCAAAGATAATCGCATGCGTGACCATCTGAGCAGTTTCCGTGAGCCTACCTCTGGCTCCATGGCATTGACTTCACGCGCCCACTATTTAAGTTGCCGGTGAGAGGAGTGAAAAGATGCACCCCCGTCAATGCACAGGGCATCAGTGGCCTTCTGGAATTCCTGCTCACTGGTTTCCTCTTCATCCCCTTCATCACTTCCAGCATCGCAATCCTCTTCCCTCGGCCCCTGGTGGGTTTTTCTTAGTTCTGAGGAGCCTTGCCAAGGCGATTTGCTTCACCGCCCCGATCCTTACCGCCAGTACCATTCTGACCCTTTTCCTTATCTTGATTCTTATACTTAGTTCTCTGCTTCTTAACAAGCTACTCAACTTGATGACACTCTTGGAGGTCATAGCCCTTGGTCCGATGAATCTTGCAGTATGGCACATCACCTTTCCGAGCTTTCTCGGCAGTCGCAGCCTCCCGGCAGTCAGTGCACGCGGCAACTTCCTTGCCGGGGGATTTAGCTTTACCCTTCTTGTCGGTACTAGGCGTGCCCAACCTCTCAACAATCAGCACTGCCTTATCCTTGCGCTTATTGTTGTGCTTCTTATTCTGGCTAGTGGTCTCGTCGTCATCTTCTGAGTTGATGTCGACGCAATCCTCCTCTCCGGGAAGTTTCCTCCCCTACTCCACCCGAGCACACTTGTCCACCAACGTGTACAACTCCTTCACAGTCTTGGGCAGCCGAACGTTCATCTTGGAACGTATCCTACGGTTGTGCATGTTGGACCGGAAGGCGGCTATCACAGCTGCCGAGTGGATGTCTGGAATATTCCTGTGGACTCCGCTGAACCTTTGCAAGTACTTCCACAGAATTTCTCTTTCTTTCTATTGGAGGAGCTGCAAATCGCCGGGCCGCCTTGGTTCTTGATGGCCACCCGTGAAGGCACCGATGACCTCATGGCACAAGTCGGCCCAGGACGAAATGGAGTTCTCCGGTAGGTGCATCAACCAAGATGTCACATTAGATTTGAGTGACAAAGGGAAATAGTTGGCGAATACCTTCTCATCTCTTCCCCCGGCAGCTTGAACAATGATGGTGTAGATGCTCAAGAACTCTGCCGGGTTCAATCTTCCATCATACTTCTCGGGTATCTCTGGTTTGAACATGTGAGCGGACGACCAACGGACTTGCCGTAGCTCATGGGTGAAGGCAATGCACCCTACCTCAAAAGGTAGGAACCTTCCATCTCTGAGCGCTGGCTCGTCGACATTAGGCCCGTCACACCCATTGGGCTGGCGGTTGTCGTCACGACGCTGCTCGACGACGGCGCGCGCGCTTTCCCTCTGCCTATCCTCCGAGGCTCGCCGTGGCTCTTGACGTGCTCGAGGGTCAGAGGAGGCCATCGAGATGTTGTCGGCCTCTTGGTTACGTGGCTCTCGTACTGCTTGCCAAGGTGGGGACTTCATCGTGGGGGCAGCCCCTTCTGTGCGGCCAGCCTCTCGAGCCGTCGATGTTGCCTCGAGAGGTCGTGGCGGGCCAGCCCACTACGATCCTCACACCTTGGGGAAACCAATCAAGCTCTGGATGGTGGCTCGCCACTCATCCATTTGATTAGCAGCCGACGGGAATCTCAACAACAACTGGGCCCGCGCCATGGCCTCTGAGGCAGTGTTTGGCATGGGTGAAGATGAGGAAGACCGCTGTATCGCTCGGTTCTTGATGGCGCCGATGGCGACCGCGTCACGCCCTCGCTACCGTGAGCCAGCCGCTTGGATAGTGTGGTCACGCAGTAGAGGCGCTTGAGGTCCGGCAGCTCCGTTGGGCACAGTAGCTGGGTTAGTTTGTTCTGGGGGTGGCGCATGCCTCACGATCGCGCCCGTGGTAGGGGCGGCCGGAGGGTTGCGGTTCGCCTCAGAACGAGCGCCACCACTGCGGCTGTGCCCTTCGGCGAGGAGAGAGGGTACATCTAAAGTAATCCCACCACCCGTACCTCAAGGAGCGTGGCCATTGGGATGTTGTTGATGTTGTCCTTCCCCGGCACCTCCCGCTTCTGCTTCGGCCATGGGAGTGGTGGTGCCAACGCCGCCTGCGCCAACCACACCTCCCGCAATGTCCACATCCTCACATACCCCCTCATTTCCCATGATGTTGGCAGTTGCGGCGATAGGAGCCCTTGAGGTGGACGGGTGATTCGCAGCTCCGGGCTTCTTCTTAGGCGCCATAGTTCATGATGTCGTTGATGATGAAAATGGTGATGAAGATGACGCGCTACTGACACTCTTGGGTTCGCGCTAGTGATCCCCCTACCAGGCATGCCAAAGATGTCATGGGAAACCACAACCACCTAGGGGGCTACGAGCCCCTTTTGGTTAGGCGGGGGGACGGGTGAGGGAGTCCTGCATTAGGGGGTATCCGGACAGCCGAAGTATATACGTCGTTCGGACTATTGAAGTGTGAAGACACAAGACTCAAGACTTCGCACCGTGTCCGGATGGGACTCTCCTTGGCGTGGACGGCAAGCTTGGCGATCCGGATATTATATTTCCTTCCTTATAACCTACTCCATGTAAACCCTAGCCCTCTTCGGAGCCTATATAAACCGGAGAGGTTGGTCCTTAGAAGGCCGATCACAATTACAATCATAATGATCATAGGCTAGCTTCTAGGGTTTAGCCTCTATGATCTCGTGGTAGATCTACTCTTGTACTACTCATATCTTCAATATTAATCAAGCAGGAAGTAGGGTTTTACCTCCATCGAGAGGGCCCGAACCTAGGTAAACATTGTGTCCCTTGCTTCCTGTTACCATCAGCCCAAGACGCACAGATCGGGACCCCCTACCCGAGATCCGCCGGTTTTGACACCAACATTGGTGCTTTCATTGAGAGTTCCTCTGTGTCGCCGCCACAAGGCTCGATGGCTCGCCTTTTCATCAAAGACAACATTACCTCTGGGGGAGCTCTGGCTATAGGCCAAACTCTCCGACTTGGCGGCTTCGTCATGGCTGCCCCATCGGCCGTCGCACCGATGATGGCCTCTCGGGTCGTCACTCATGACCTTCGCATCAATAAGGAACTCGATGAATAGATGGACCCGATAGAGCTCTCCTCCCTTAATGAGCTCTTGGATCGCATCGCCGCTCTGGGAGTCGCTACGGACTATGACCAGATCGGGCTTAAACCCGACAAAAGGGACATTAAATCCCCGCCGGACACCCATGAGATAGCGGTAGTGGAGGAACCACACACGGATTATCCCTCAATTTTGAGGACGAATTATGTCCGGATCACCGAGCTCCGTGAGCCGGACACCCTCCCAAGGGAAGATATGACCCTAATCCCGGAATTAGAACCGGGCACAAGGCCGGAGAAATTGGGCAGCACCCCGGATCCCGAGCTGTCGGACTCGAAAGCTCCCATGCCCCTGGGTACTAGATCGGATCAGAATCCGGACTCAGCAACTACCACGCACCCGGACTTAAACCATCTCTCCCATATCAGGCAAGAGCCCCAGGAGACAGTACATCGCTACTGGGCCAGATTCCTCCTTGTGCTGAACAAGGTCCAGGACTGCCGCGAGGAGGACGTAGTCTCACTTTTCTGCAAAAACTGCACGAACAAAGGAATCCTTAATGCTATAAGTCACCGTGACATAGTACACTTTGCTGACTTGGCAACCATAGTACAAAAGTACTGTGCAATGGAAAGTGCCTAGAAAACCCAAACAGAATTTTGGGATAGTCCGGCTCTCACCAAAACCTTTGTCCGAACTAAACAGGCGAACTCTCGTAAGTCGCTTGATCAAATCCCCAAGAAACCAAAGCCCACCCCAGGGTGGGGAACCGTATTGGAAGAATGGCTCAATGGGCCAAGTAAGCTCCACAGTACTCCGGACACAACACCAACTCATAGCCTTAGGGCATGTTGGATACTCCGGCAGGTTGCAAAAAGTGGTGAGGATCTTCTTGCAAGCCATAAAGCAGAACAACATCCCGCCAACGAACACAATACAGTACTTACAGTCTTCGAGACTTTTGCCTCAAACAATAGGCGCAAGCGAGCTCATCGAAGCTCCGCTGAAATTTGCCATGTGGCAAAAATAAACCCCTGGAACGACACTGCTATAACTTTCAATGCCAGTGATGAACCTCGATTCCAGACTGTCTGGGCACCGGCCGCTCTGGTCCTTAGCCCAATCGTGGATGGCTTTCGTCTCACTAAAGTACTCATGGACGGCGGAAGCGGATTAAATTTGATCTATGAAGAAACGCTCAACAAGATGGAAATTGATAAAAGCCGCATTGAACAAAGCGGCACAACCTTCAGGGGAATTATTCCTATTCGGGAAGCGCGGTGTGCGGGAAAAATCACACTCCATGTGGTATTCGGCACCCCGGAGAATTATAGGTCCGAAGAAATCACATTCCAAGTGGCTCCTTTTAGCAGCGGAGACCACGCCCTTCTAGGGTGGGACGCATTTGCAAGCTTTCAAGCTATACCCCATTACGGGTACATGAAGCTTAAAATGCCCGGACCCAATGGAATCATCACTCTAGCCAGTGATCCGGACATCGCACTTCGCGCCGAAAACAAAACCGCAGCACTAGCCCTGGAAGCATTATCCGAAGCCCTAGCGGCCAAAGAATTAACAACACTGCGGGCCACCGTGGACAAGGACGACATGATACTCGACAAGCGACCCAACTCCACCTCATTTAAACCCGTGGACGAGATAATCATATTCCAAGTCCATCCAACGGACCCCACGAAGACAGCTTCCATCGGGATACAGTTGAGCCCCGCGATGGACGCCACATTACGAGACTTCTTACGCGAGAATAGGGACATTTTCGCCTGGCACCCGTCGGACATGCCGGGCATTCCACGTGGATTGTCCGAACATAGCCTTAACATACTAAAGGGATACAAACCTGTCAAACAGACCCTAAGGCGATTTTCAGAGCCCAAACAACAAGCAATGGGGGAAGAGCTAGCCAAGCTACTTGAGGCCGGATTCATCAGAGATATCAAACATCCCGATTGGCTGGCGAATTTGGTAATGGTACCAAAGAAGGACAAATCCTGGCACCTATGCGTCGACTTCAAAGACCTTAACAAGGCTTGCCCCAAGGATCCCTTTCCCCTCCCTCGCATCGATCAAATCATCGATGCCACAGCTGGACACGACTCGCTGTGTTTTCTCGACGCATACTCTGGATACCATCAAATAAAGATGGCAGAGTCTGACCAAGCTGCAACAGCTTTCATAACCCCATATGGCCCTTTTTGCTTCAACACTATGCCTTTCGGGCTTAAGAACGCCGGCGCAACCTATCAACGCATGATTCAAACATGCCTGGAAAAACAAATCGGCAAAATAGTGGAGGCATATGTGGACGATGTGGTCATAAAAACAAGACATGTCAAAACCCTAATAGATGACTTGAGGCTTACATTCGATAACCTCCGGACATACGACATCAAGTTCAATCCGGAAAAATGCGTTTTCGGCGTCCCCTCGGGGAAACTGCTGGGCTTCATTGTTTCTAATAGAGGAATTGAAGCGAATCCGGCAAAAATCCGAGCTCTGTCACAGTTGGCTATACCAACAGACCTCAAGCACATCCAAAAACTAGCTGGATGCGTGGCCGCTTTGAGCCGCTTTATCTCCAAGTTAGGAGAAAAGGCATTACCTCTTTACCGCCTCCTTCGGCGCACCGAACACTTCGTGTGGACGGATGTAGCCGCAGCCGGACTCGATGAAATAAAGACCTTACTGGCCAGTAGTCCAGTCCTAACAGCGCCAAATATCGGCGAGCCTATGCTACTGTACATAGCTGCAACACATCAAGTGGTAAGCACGGTGCTCGTCGTCGAAAGAGAGGTTGACGGATACAAATTCCCGCTTCAAAAGCCGGTTTATTACGTATCCACGGTCCTCACCCCATGCAAATCCCGATACCCACACTATCAAAAAATAGCATACGCGGTCTTCATGGCATCCCGGAAGCTGCGACACTACTTTCAAGAGTGTTCGATTACGGTGGCCTCCGAAGTACCACTCAATGACATAATAAATAACCGCGACGCTACGGGCCAGATTGCTAAATGGGCTATCGAGCTCCTTCCGTTCGACATAATATACAAACCACGGCGAGCCATCAAGTCGCAAGTACTGGCTGACTTTGTCACCGAATGGACAGAAGCCGAACTCCCTAAAGAGTACGGCGCGTACTCCAACTGGATCATGCACTTCGACGGCTCTAAAATGCTGGCCGGATTGGGAGCAGGTGTAGTCCTGACGTCTCCCACCAGAGACACGGTCCAGTACGTCCTCCAAATATTATACACAGACTCCAACAATGCAGCCATATACGAGGCTCTGTTGCACAGTCTTCGGATGGCAGTCTCTATGGGCATCCAATGCCAGGAAGTGCGTGGGGATTCGAACCTCGCAATATCACAAATAAACGGAGACTTTGATGCCAAGGATCCGAAAATGGCGGCCTATCGTAATGTCGTCCTCAAAATGTCAGCTCGGTTCGAGGGGCTCGAATTCCACCATGTGGCTCGAGAAAACAATCAAGCGGCGGACGTCCTTGCCCGCATCGGTGCTAAATGCGACCCAGTCCCACCTAACATATTCCTGGAAAGGTTGTTCAAGCCGTCCGTAGTATGGGAAGGGGAGTCCGGCAATACTAGCACGGATCAGAACACACCCCCAGATTCTGAACCATCAGACACAATCGGAGGCGCTGCCACCGAAATAACATCTTCGGCCCACGAAATCATGGCCGTAATCGCCATGTGGACTGAGCCTTTCTTGGCCTACCTAAATAGGCAAGAGCTCCCCGAAGACCAAAATGAAGCACGCTGCATCGTCCGGTGTTCTAAAGCTTACAAAGTCCACGAAGGGGAACTCTACAAGAAAAGTGCTACCGGAGTGCTCCAAATACGCATCTCCGAAGAGGAAGGGCGGAAGCTCTTGGCTGAAATCCATGCCGAACTGGGCGGGCACCACGCCGCGGCTCAAGCACTAGTCAGCAAGGCCTTCCGTGCATGCTTCTATTGGCCGACGGCCCGAGCAGACGCACAGGACCTTGTCCAACATTGCGTCGGTTGCCAGCTCTTTGCCAATCAGAGTCATATGCCCCCTACCGCTCTCCAAACAATCCCCATAACTTGGCCCATCGCGGTCTGGGGGCTGGATATGGTCGGACCTCTTAAAGGGGGAAGCCATAAGAAAAATACTTATTGGTCATGGTGGACAAGTTCACCAAATGGATAGAAGCCAAACCAGTCAAAACGGCCGAACCCGGACCAGTAATAGACTTCATATCCGGGGTCGTACACTGATATGGTGTCCCCCACAGCATCATCACTGATAATGGCTCAAATTTCATAGCCGATGAAGTGAAAACTTGGTGCGGAAAAATGGGCATTAAGCTTGATTACGCTTCTGCCTACCATCCCCAAACAAACGGCCAGGTAGAGCGGGCAAATGGTCTCATCATGAGCGGCATCAAACCCAGACTAGTGCGATCCTTGATAGAGTCGGATACACACTGGGTCGAAGAACTCGACTCCGTACTTTGGGGGCTGCGGACCATGCCGAATTGCACCACCGGATATACACCATTTTTATGGTATACGGCGCGGAAGCAGTACTACCCTGCGACATAATACATGATTCGCCACGCGTACGCATGTACAAAGAGAAGGAAGCCGAGTTAGATCGGCAGGATAACTTGGATGCCCTGGAGGAGGAGCGCGACGTCGGAAAAGCCCGCTCCGCATTCTATTAGCAGCAGGCTCGATGATATCAAAGCAGAGAAGTGCGGGCCAAAACTTACAATATTGGCGAGCTCGTTCTACGCCTACCGGAGAAGAAGAAGGACAAGCTCAAACCCAAGTGGGAAGGTCCCTTCGTCATTGACAATGTTCTCACCGGAGGAGCGTATCGCTTACGTAATGCATCCGATAACAGACTCGAGTCGAACCCATGGAACGCGGCCATACTCCGGAGATTCTACGCCTAATGCCGAACTCAGTGTTCGTCTCCTTACCCCTCCTTTTTAATTATGCTCCACCCCTTTTCCTTTCTCGACCTTTTTCCTCTTCACACAAAGTATTTAATATAGTGCGGACTCCCGGACCACTCCGGCCGCACTATGTGTGTAAGCAATACCTGGGGGCTTCCTATACGGAAGCTCAAAATAATTACTCAAATGGCTTTTTGCCCATCACATATGCGTTTCTTCTTTCATATGTGCCTTTTCTTCACCATTATATGCATCGATGTGACTTAAGATGTGGCCAAGCTGGGTTGCCTGGCTCTTGTGTTTATGCCCTACGTTCCCGTTAATTCGGCTAGGGCATAAGGGGAGCACCTCTGCGATTGTTACTGCCGGTTCAGCCGGATGTGTACCTCAGACTAGGTGAAGCCGAAAGCTAGCTTCCTTAATAGAATATTCGGTCGGTGAACAAAAGATGTATTCGTTTATTACAACGTGAATCACCAGAAGTCTTGTATCCTGCACCATCGTTCGTAGTCCGGACATGTGCATTGTCGCATGTGTACCCAGGGAAAGGAACCCCTAGCGGAACTATTCTCCCTGGAAGATGTTTCTTACTATCCATGTAATATAACATAACTAGTTGGGTACTTGTCTGTTCAAGCACTTATGACCCCTATGCCTGGTTTCCACGCATACCCCGGTTTTGTATAACTGAGTGGGTATTCAGACACACCCCGGACTATAGGATCCTGGGGCTGAAGCGAAAAGGTCCGCCATGACAAATGATTTTAATCCGCTAGGGACTAATTATGTCCATTGAATTACACAGTCACTTGGACTAATTATATTCCTCCTCTATACCATCCAACAGGCTATCTAGCTTACAATCCTGTTGAGAATACTTAGCGGCTAACGCTACCTGGTCATATACGAGACTCACGGGAATTTCTTGCCCATCGGGCCCCGCCAGTCCTACTTCGGCCATATAGTTCGGGTCCAGCTTGGTGTAGCGCGTCTTCACCATAGCCCAGGCTTCTCTTGCACCTTGTCGGCAAGCTGACATCTTACACAGTCGGAGGCGCCGCCGGGCTCCTTGAAGCATATCCACAAGCTCCCCCATGCCATTCGGCGGTAAGCTTGATGGCCACAAGGCCTGAGCAAAACCCTGCATCACTTGCCGAGCTCGCTCGTGCAGTTGCAAGAGATCTTGTAGTAAATCACCTGCAGATGAGGGCATATCCTTCTCAGGGCGACCCGTTAACATTCCTGCAAGCAAAATTCTTTCAATATACTTCCTCACTGAACTATCATACAGTTTGTCTAGGCACTCACCATAAATGCCGCGTCGAAGCCTTTGGTTCTCCTTCACGGAGTCTGCCAGCTGGGCGCGGACGTCTTTTAATTCTACGTCCAGCCGGACATTGGCATCTTGAAGATTGTTCTTCTCCTACCTAATTTGCGTAAGAATGCGCTCGCCAGCCTTTAGCTGCCTTTTGAGATGCGAGTCATCATCTGTTACGCCCTCCGGATTCACCCCGGGACTGTCTGCATAATCCTCTGTTAGACTTGTTATACCAACCATTTACTAACTGGTGCATCTTCGTACAATTGAGACAAATGTTACTAGATGAGGCCTTCTGGGATTCCTCTAACTTGGCAACCGTGTCCCTCAGCTGGGCCTTGCATTCCTCCAGCTCCCGAGCCAATTGCTCATTCTTATCTACAAGGACCTGTGCATAAATTGATCCTTAAAACAGTTGTTCCAACCATTTCAAGTCTCAGGGGCTACTGCTATACATGCTTATCAAAATTTCTTACCCGTATAGCTTTCGTATACTGGTCTGTCGCTCGGGCAAGCCCGCCTTGAGCAGCTCAGATGTGTGCGTCTCCCGAATTGAAGGCATTAAATGCCTCTTCGGAAAAGAGGTTGTTCCGAAGCACGGCCCGTCGGCGCCGGTGATTCATGGCGCTCTCTACTTCGGAGTTCGTGGCCGAGAGCATATCCGCGTCCTCTGTCAGAGAACTATGCGACATCGGCCCCGTGTCCGCCTCCGCTCTCGAAGCCGGTTCTGGAACCCGGCTGGTGGAGGCGTGATTGGCGGGATCCCCGGATATAGTCCGGCTACTCCTCTTCCTGCCCGGACACCAAGGGCACTGTTGTACTTCAAATACCATAATCACAGGATAGGTTTTCGCCTTACCTCTGCAGCGGTGTGTCAACCCTTACTGCCTTCCTCTTGAGCCTGCCCGATCCGGACGCCCGTGGTCGACGAGTCCCTAGGGGCTTGGCCCCGCGCTCCGATCGTCGTCTCTGCAAAAAATACGACACTACAAAGGTAAGGCATATCATCTGAAGGGAGTCCTCTTCGGAGGATAGGGTTTTTTAGTTTGGCTTACACGCGACGTAGGTAGCAGTCTGGGATAGTCGGCAATAATGTCCACTGAGGCGCCATCACAGCTCGCTTGATAAAATATCCCGTTGACAAGCTCCATGGTAATATCCGGATCTTGGGCCCTACCGGGGTCCTCGGGCTGCGGGCAGGGGCTGGAGATTCCTTCTATGGCCCTCCCCAGTTCCTGCTCGTAAATATCGAAGCAGACAATCTTAGCGAAGAACACCGCATAAGTGACGCGGGGAAAGGAATAACAACTTACCCAGTTTGGGGGGTTGTACATGGAGAATCCATCCCGCGGTTTAATGTGAAGGAATTCTTCCTCTCTCCTTTGTATAAATCATACAATATGCTTGCCAGAGCAGTGGCGGAGTCCGAACCCTTACGGCCACAGCGGGTGGCATCATCTTCCCCGTTGAAGTGCCACATGGTTTCCCCCGATATTGAAGCGGTTGCACCCCCCGTATTATGCATATTGCCATAACCTCGACTATCGTTAGTCCGGACTTGGCCAGTAACATTATCCTACTCATCAGGAAGTGTATGTCCCTAGTATCCTCCTCTTGAGGGCCTCGGGGGCGCCAGCTTAGACGTGCCCTCGGTGGGGCGTAACTGAACTTGGGGAGACCTGTCCAGTCTGTATCCGAAAGGGGAACGTCATCAATGTAAAACCACTCCGAAGGCCAGTTCTCGGGTGCCTTCTTAGGAGTGCCGGATAGGTATCCGGTCTCGGCAATGCGCCATACTTCGGCCCCTCCCAATTCACATAGGGATTCTCCCTGGTTGCGGGGGACAAGGCAGAAGAGCTTCTTCCATAACTCGAAGTGAGGCTCGCAGCCTAAAAATAGCTCGCAAAGGGCAACGTACCCTGCTATGTGTAGTACGGAGGCAGGGGTAAGGTTGTGCAACTGGAGACCGTAGAACTCCAGGAGCCCGTGAAGGAACGGGTGGATGGGAAACCCGACGCCCCTTAGCAGATGCGGGATGAGGCATATTCGCTCCTCTGGAGAAGGATTAGGAGATCCCTCCGCTTGTTCCCCTCCGTTATAAGTGGTTATTCCGGCTCGGACGGGGACCATGAACGCCGGTGGGAGAAACCCTTGGGTTTGTAACTCTATCAAACGGCTATGAGGAACTGAACACTCTTCCCAATCCCCTGGCTTGGAGCAAGGAGAGCGAGCAGAAGAGCTGCGACAACCGACCATGTTGGAATGGTTTTTTTCTGGAACGCTCTATTGGATGCTTGCTCGAGGGGGAGAGTGAGGTTTGGATCTGAGAATCCCCGTCTCTTCAAATAGACGGTCAGCCCGAAGGATTGAGGGTGGCGAATGAAAAAATGCCCCGGCTCCTTGCATTCGCTCGACACGTGAAGATGGTCATTATTGAGGCACTGAAGCCGAGGAGTACAACATTGATGGGAAGCCGGACACTATTCGTCATAACAGGTACTTTGGAGTATTCGGAGATGGAACCCGCCTTGCAATGCCGAAGATAAGACTGCGTGCCAGACTCATCGTCATTGAAGCCTGGTTCAGGGGCTACTGAGGGAGTCCTGGATTAGGGGGTATCCGGACAGCCGTACTATATACATCGTCCGGACTATTGAAGCGTGAAGATACAAGACTCAAGACTTTGTACCGTGTCCGGATGGGACTCTCCTTGGTGTGGAAGGCAATCTTGGCGATCCGGATATTATATTTCCTTCCTTATAACCAACTCCATGTAAACCCTAGCCCTCTCCGGTGCCTATATAAACCGGAGAGGTTGGTCCTTAGAAGGCTGATCACAATTACAATCATAATCATCATAGGCTAGCTTCTAGGGTTTAGCCTCTACGATCTCGTGGTAGATCTACTCTTGTACTACTCATATCTTCAATATTAATCAAGTAGGAAGTAGGGTTTTACCTCCATCGAGAGGGACCGAACCTGGGTAAACATTGTGTCCCTTGCTTCCTGTTACCATCAGCCTAAGACGCACAGATCGGGACCCCCTACCCGAGATCCGCCGTTTTTGACACTAACAACGGGCATGTTGCACAAAGAGCGGAGAAGCATCTCGCAGTGCGGCAGGGATCAGACAGGCAATTTTACCCAGTTTTGGGCCGCTGTGAGGCGTAAAACCCTACTCCTGCTTTGGTACGTGAGGGCCTGAGCTTGGCAACCTCGCGGATTGAACCGTTTTTACGTTTAACATGGGCCTCCTTTTATGGACCAAGGGGTTACCACAGTGGAAAATCAGTCTTTGTGTACTGATTAGATAGCAAATAGTGCTATCATACCTAACTCTGCAGGCTGACAGGGTGCATTAAATGCACCATCTAATGTCACATCACAGCATGCCCGGCAGCCCTTGCTGGGCTATTTTACCAGCTTCGCACCTTCTTTCTTGACACGTCCCACGACGGGTGTCATATGGAGGTGTTGCTTTAGAAAGTGTCTGCCATGTGGCAAAAAGCAGCCACTTAGTCATCTTGGGGCTTGACACCGCACTAACCTGTGACTTGTGTCGCCCATGAGGTGGAGCGGTGGCGTAGTTTGCCTCCACAAGTCTGGGCAGGGCCTGCCGGGACGATCTGGAAGTATGCTTCCGGGGCAAAACCCAACCTCGCCAGGCTTGCCTGCCTGGCAATGGTGGTTCTTTCCTTGGCATTATCTTGCTTCCCTCACTCATCTTCGACTTCTTGATCTGTACTTGAGTCTTCCCAAGGAGTCGATCCTCCTTGTCGGTGTCAAAACCGGCGGATCTCGGGTAGGGGGTCCCAAACTGTGCGTCTAGGCGGATGGTAACAGGAGACAAGGGACACGATGTTTTTACCCAGGTTCGGGCCCTCTCGATGGAGGTAAAACCCTACTCCTGCTTGAGTGAATCTACCACGAGATCAGAGTGGCTAAACCCTAGAATCTAGCCTATGGTATGATTGTTGTTCGTCCTACGAACTAAAACTCTCCGGTTTATATAGACATCGGAGAGGGCTAGGGTTACACAGAGTCGGTTACAATGGGAGGAGATCTTCATATCGTATCGCCAAGCTTGCCTTCCACGCCAAGGAAAGTCCCATCTGGACACGGGACGGAGTCTTCAATCTTGTATATTCATAGTCCGGGAGTCCGGCCAAAGGTCATAGTCCGGCCATCCGGACACCCCCTAATCCAGGACTCCCTCAGTAGCCCCTGAACCAGGCTTCAATGACGACAAGTCCGGCGCGCAAGGTGTCTTCTGCATTGCAAGGCGGGTTCCTCCTCCGAATATTTCATAGAAGATGTTGAACACCAGCGTAGTGTCCGACTGTGCAAAATAAGCTCCACATTCCTTCGTAGAGAGAATAATATTTGTATTAATCGGATCTGCTAGCGTACTCCATGGCATGACATCATGCCACAACCAGGCTCTTTATTTATTTTATTTTTCCACCTCAGCGCGTTTAGCGAGGCGGTTTCCTTGGCACGTCTTGTCAAAGCAGAGATCGTGTCCCCTTATTCCGGGATTCTCATCAATACGGGTGTGGGTAACCCAATCGCGCCATTAACCGCGGCGCTTGGGGGATAGGCAAGTTTTATTAGGCCGGTGGGGGGCTCGTAGTTTTGGCCGCCCATATAAGGGGATAAGAATCCGCCCTTTCCATTCATGCCCTCTTCCTCCTCTGCTTATCCGTCCCTGCGCGCTCGAGCTCCAGCGCCCAAGCCCGCACTTCCCACCTCAACCTTCTCCAACCATGTCAGGAGCGGGAGGTAGATGGATGGCCTCCTTCGTCACGGAGGGACAAATCAAAAACCTGAGGGAGGCCGGATACTTGTCTAACGACATCGCGCACCGGCTCCCAGATGCGGGGCAACTCACTCCCACCCCCAGGCCCCATGAGAGGGTTGTTTTTCTTCCCCATTTCCTCCGCGGACTGGGTTTTCCTCTTCACCCGTTCGTCTGGGGGCTCATGTTCTACTACGGCCTGGACTTCCACGACCTGGCCCCGAACTTCATCCTCAATATCTCGGCGTTTATCGTCGTGTGCGAGGCCTTCTTCCGCATCCAGCCCCACTTTGGCCTATGGCTGAAGATCTTCAGCGTCAAGCCGAAGGTCGTGCAAGGCTGACAGGCGGAATGCAGAGGTGCCATGGTGGGCAAGATAGCCAACGTCACCTGGCTCGAGGGTGCCTTCGTGGAAACCATCAAAGGGTGGCAATCTGGGTGGTTTTATATTACCGAGCCGCGTGACCCTAAATGGGCAGCGACCCCTGAATTTCGATCCGGCATCCCCACCAGGCTCACATCTTGGAAAGAGACGGGCCTGTCGTGGGGCAATCCGGAAGAGGTGACCAGACTCCAAACCTGCGTCCGAGACCTGGTGGCCAAGAAGGTCAAACTTGTCAACGTGGTCTAGGTCATGCTCTTCGCCGGATCCTCCCGTGTCAACGACGGGACTTCAATTTGTGGGAGTTCGACCCGGCCCGGCACCAGACTCTATCACGGCTCTTCGAAACGAAGCACGAGGACGCCTGGAAGGTGCTTTTCAAAAGCTCCGAGGTCTCCCCTCCCGTCACCGAGGATCGCGGGTTCTGCGCCAAACGTCAAGCCTCCGAAGTAAGCTTACCTTTAGTCCCTTACAGGATATCCGCATTTCATAGTGTGACCTTACGTGGGATCTAAACTCCCGTTCCTTTGACAGGATTGGAAGAGGACATCCGGACAGTTTGACTGTCCGGCCCCTTTGCCCGAAGGCCCATTAGACACACACTTAGCGAAGCTACTGGTTCTGGCACCCCATGTGGTGCCGGAGAAGAAGGCCAAGGAGAAGGCCACGGGGACCCGAAGGAGTTCCCGGTGCCCAGTGTCGTCGGATTTGCCCGACGGCGCCAACGCGCCCTCCACCTCCGAAGATGAGGAGGAGGAAGAAGAAGATGCCTCTCCCCCTCCAGCGGGGGGAGGAAAGAAGAGAAAGGCCGCCCCAACTGGGGAAGCCGGAGGGTCCAAGAAGGGGAAGCCCCTTCTGCCGGACTACGCCCCCGACGCCGAAGACGGCGAGGAGGACTGGCCTTCCAGGGTCAAGCCCCTGGCAAAATCGTAAGTGTCCGGCTACCCGAATGACTTATTGCACTCCTTTATTATTTGAAAGCTTCTAACACCGAAGCTAATCATACAGTCCGCCCAGAGCTCAGCTTGGCGATTCGTCGAGCGGATCTCCGAATTCGTCGGATGTGAATAGCGCTTCACTTCCGACGGCCTCCTCCCCTTTCCCTACAGACGGCGCGGAGGTGGAGTCTCGTAGGGGACAAAACCAAGAGGAGGTGGTCCTGGAAGCACCACAAGGCGACCTTCTGGACTCCCAACCCAAAGGGGGTAAAACCCCGGAGGGATCTAAGTCCGGCCCTGGGCCGGACACTGCTCCGGAACCATCAGTTGTTTTAGAGCCCGACAGGCGGCGCCTTCACAAGAAGGGCAAGTCCGCGACGCCGGCGACTTCCGTCCACCCGGAGGCGCCGGACAATTTGCTGGAGGCGCTCAATGGCGCCTCTATCGACGAAGAACACCGCACTGTTATGAGTGCGGTGATTCAGAAGGTTCAGTCCGCCAAGAGCGGGCTGACGGAAGCCTACACAAGCCTGTTAACGGGCTTTGAGGTATGTGTTAAAAAACATATATAAAAAATGTCACCGCATGGACAGTAGCCCCTGATGCTTACTTCGGTGTTCGGAAAGAAAAGCCGAACTGAGTATCTTAAAAGATATACGCAGGAGTCTAATAGAAATATGTCAATATGGGAATGCAGGCTGCGCTGTTGACCTCTGCCGCACTGACTGCGGAGGTCAATGCCTTGAAGGAAAGCCTCGAGCGGTCCGAGAGCGATCTCGGCCGTGCCAAGAAGCAGCTCGAGGATAAATAGGGTATGTAGCACCTCCTGTAAATGTATATAGAAATACTTGGTTGCATAATAATAATAGGACCAACGTTAATGTTGCAGGAGCCGCGATCGAGGTGGCAACCCTGAAAGAGGCGGTTTCGAAGGCCGAAAAGAGTGCGGCCTTGGAGCGCACCGAGCGAGAGAAGCAGGAGGCGCGGGTGACGGAGGTGCGGCAAGAGCTTCAAGCTCTCGTGGAAAAACATGAGAGTTTGGAGCGTGACTCGAAGACTCGAGAGTCCGAGCTTGCCTTGGCTCTTGAGAGTGCCAAGACCGCTAAGGCCGAAGCCCAGAAGACCCTTCAGGAGATCGAGGCGATGAAGAAGATAGCGGCGGGTAAGGCATTCTTTATGCAAAGCAAAAATATAAAAGTTAATTATCTGCTACTTACCCGAATCCGGAGCTCTCCAGGAGCGTTCGCCGATCTGCCCCGTAGTGTGTCTGATGCCGCCGCATACTACCGAGCCGAAGAGGGGAGCTCGACGGAAAAAGTGTTCTGGTCTCAGTATGCTGAGGCCGAACA
>NC_041385.1:354111864-354127550 GCF_002162155.2 Triticum dicoccoides | reverse complement strand
GGGTAAGGCATTCTTTATGCAAAGCAAAAATATAAAAGTTAATTATCTGCTACTTACCCGAATCCGGAGCTCTCCAGGAGCGTTCGCCGATCTGCCCCGTAGTGTGTCTGATGCCGCCGCATACTACCGAGCCGAAGAGGGGAGCTCGACGGAAAAAGTGTTCTGGTCTCAGTATGCTGAGGCCGGACATCCGGTGCCCCTGAGCGACCAACTGAAGCAGCTGGTTGAGCTCCACAAGGTGGCCGAACAGGCCATGAAGGGCCTCATAGCTCGGTTGTGACCTGGAGAAGCCATGCCTGGGAGCTACTTCGGTCTGGTGCGGTGGCTGGTGGACGCGTGTCCATGGATTGAGGTCGTCAAGCGCTCCGTTTGTATTGAAGGTGCCCGTCGGGCCCTTGCCCGTGCTAAGGTGCACTGGGGCAAGCTAGACGCGAAGAAGCTGTTGACGGACGCGCCACTGCCGGGCAAGGAGTATCTTACGCCCGAGATGTATTACAATGGCGTTCTGAAGGGTGCCCGCCGCATAGCGGATGAGTGCTCCAAAGATGTAATTTTTGAGTAAACTCGCGTTTGTTATCCTGTACGCTGAAGCTTTGTTCATATGCGTTAAGCAACGCTTGTTAATTTAAAATATTACCTTCTGTGCGGCCGTTTATCAAATCTGAGAGATGCAAGTCGTCGGCTTCGACCCCCATGCCACGAGTGCTGGGGTGTTCGGGATAAACCTGAGCGCTCTTGTTCCCATTCTTGGGTCCATCTAGGGTGGCGTTCAGCACAGCGAACCAGGCCGTCGGACTTATAATGCTTTATCACTCTCACTTAGCCATAGAATTCTATAATTTTAAATTTCGGCGAAGCCCCTAGTATTCGGAAGACCGAGTTCGGGGCGCTATCCATGCCTAGGTCGGATAAGTCCGGTTCTTCGCTTGAAGCGGCATAAGTCTTTAAGGACTCGAAAAAACCTCGCGAACAGCGACCGGTCTCTCGCACTATCATGACAGTCAGTTTTAGCTTTCTCTACTGAGGTGTTAACCCAGCTCAACTGGGGCACAATCACAGTAGTTCTCCCAGCGCTACCTTAGCCAACAATGCGGAACGTAAGGTACCAAAACATGGGAGCCGGGCAAACCCAACTATTGACCAAAGACATGATTCGGAGCCGATGCATATAGTGCTATAAGTTCGGGGCGCCGCACTTGTTAGAGTGTTCGGTCTTCTCACACCACGTTATGGGGTGTTGTAGCCCCTGGTGTATTATCCGTGCCAAAGTGTACGGTTGCATAGTGTCATGACTGAACATGTTTGCATATAAAAATAGATAAGTACAATAATAGATAAGAGCTATGTATTGTTTATTAAAAAAGGGCTGCTGCGAAAGCAGAACGATACAAAAAGTGCGGTAAGCAAGAGATGGGAGTATTTGACATATTCCCCTTCAGGGGCAAGCTGCAGTATTGTAAGAGAAACAGGTATTTAAACTCGTTATAGAGACCACCTTGACTTTTGATGTAGCTTGCTTCCTCCCTGGCTATTGCATCATTGGTTCGGCGATAGTATTGCCGGATAGGCCTTTCGAATAGTTGGGTCCTAAAAGTGTGTGAAAAAGGAAAACGGCGAAATAGGGAGCCCCCTAGTGCGGTTAAGCCGCATTCTGGGCGTGCCGTTGTTGTGCCCCTCCCCTTATGCCCATGGTATTTCTAAGGTGTAATTATGTACGCGTGGTACCAGCATTGCCGTTTGGCGGGGGCTGGGGTCGGGGCCGCACTGCTATGCTTGCTCGGAACGTGCCAGCCGGATTTGTTGTAGGTTACCTCGGGCTCGCTTGACGTTGTCCGGACGTTTGGCGCCTGGATTGGAGAACGGCCTTGAGAGGCTACTCTGTACTTCCGCCGCCAGGGCCGCCGGGTGCTCCTCCGTTCGGAGAGAGCGTTCTGTGTTTCCATTTACCGTGATGACTCTGCGAGGTCCTGGCATCTTGAGCTTGAGATATGCGTAGTGCGGCACCACATTGAACTTTGCAAATGCGGTTCGTCCGAGCAGGGCGTGATAGCCGCTGCAGAATGGGACTATGTCGAAGATTAACTCCTCGCTCCGGAAGTTATCCGGTGATCCGAAGACCGCCTCGAGTGTGACCGAGCCTGTACAGCTGGCTTCGACCCCTGGTATGACACCTTTGAAGGTTGTCTTTGTGGGTTTAATCCTCGAAGGATCGATGCCCATTTTTTGCACTGTGTCCTGGTAAAGCAGGTTCAGGCTACTGCCGCCGTCCATTAGGACTCTGGTAAGGTGAAATCCGTCGATGATTGGGTCTAGGACCAGTGCCGCGAATCCGCCGTGACGGATGCTGGTGGGATGGTCCCGTCGATCGAAAGTGATCGGGCAGGAGGACCATGGGTTGAACTTTGGGGTGACTGGCTCCAGCGCATAGACGTCCTTGAGAGCATGCTTCTGCTCCCTTTTGGGGATGTGGGTTGCGTATATCATATTCACCGTCCGAACTTGCGGGGGAAATCCCTTATGTTCTTTGTTGTTCGGCGGCCGGGGCCCCTCCTCGTCATTGCTATGTAGCCCCTTGTCTCTGGTCTCGGCACTTACCTTGCCTGCCTGCTTCAACACCCAACAATCCCTGTTGGTGTGATTGGCTGGCTGTTCGGGGGTGCCGTGTATCTGGCACGAGCGATCAAGTATCCGGTCTAAGCTGGATGGGCCCTGAGGGTTTCGTTTGAATGGCTTCTTCCGCTGACCCGGTTTAGGGCCTCTGAATCCGGCATTGACTGTCGTATCTTCAGTATTGTCACTGTTAATGCGGCGCCTATGCTTGTTGCGGCGTGACCTGCCGTTGTTATCCTTGTTATCCGAATTGTCGGGGCTTTTGCTTATGTTATTGCTACGAGCTAGCCAGCTGTCTTCTCCCGCCCAGAAGCGGGTCATGAGTGTCGTGAGGGCTGCCATAGACTTCGGCTTTTCCTGTCCTAGGTGCCGGGCAAGCCATTCATCTCGGATGTTATGCCTGAAGGCTGCGAGGGCCTCGGCGTCCGGACAATCGACTATTTGGTTTTTCTTTGTCAGGAACCGTGTCCAGAATTGTCTGGCCGATTCCTCTAGTTGCTGGATTATGTGGCTTAGGTCATCGGCGTCTGGTGGTCGCACATACGTGCCCTGGAAGTTGTCAAGGAATGCGGATTCCAGGTCCTCCCAACAACTGATTGACTCTGCTGGCAGGCTATTAAGCCAATGCCGTGCTGGTCCTTTAAGCTTGAGCGGGAGGTATTTGATGGCGTGTAGATCATCGCCACGGTCCATGTGGATGTGAAGGAGATAATCCTCGATCTATACCGCAGGATCTGTTGTGCCATCGTATGATTCGATGTTCATGGGTTTGAAGCCCTCAGGGATTTGATGATCCATTACTTTGTCTGTGAAGCATAGTGGGTGTGCGGCGCCCCTGTACTGAGCTATATCGCGACGCAGCTCGGACGAGCTTGGTCTGTTGTATTCGGCCGGGCCATACTTATTATGTCCGGCGTGACGGCTAGCTTCACGTGAAGTGGGGCGCCCATGCGATCCGTAGATCGATCTTGTTTGCCTTGCCTTATTCTCCAAGATGTCGCGCAGGTCTGTTGTGTCTCCCCGTACTCTGGTATGTTTTGAGCGGTGTCGGGGTGCGGCTTGGGTCGAGGGCCTGAAGGCCTCTCTATCGCGGCCACAGGGTGGCCGATCGGGTGCATCGTACGCTGGTGATGTAGGTTTAGTTGCTTCCTCCTCAAGTTGGGGAAGCAGCTTGCTCTTCGGGTAGCTCTTGGATGGGCGTTCTAGTTTATACTCTTCGGCTACCAGGACTTCGGTCCATCTGTCGGCTAGCAAGTCTTGGTCAGCTCTAAGCTGCTGCTGTTTCTTCTTGAGGCTGCTTGTCATGGCTACGAGTCTGCGTTTGAAATGCTCTTGCTCGACGGGATCCTCTGGCACGACGAATTCATCGTCGTCGAGGCTTGCCTCGTCTTCGGAGGGAGGCATGTAATTGTCGTCCTCATCCTCTTTGTCTGCCGCTCTCTCACGAGGGCTGGCTCCTTCGTTCTCCTGCACTGAATCCTGCTGGAGGGGGTTGTCTTCGGCACTGTCCGGTGTATTGTTATCTCCGGTGACGGAATCGCCGTTTTTGCTTTGGCGGGACTTAGAGTGGCGCCGCTGACGTCGGCGCTTGGGTTGCTTCTTGGAGGGGTCATCCTCCGTTTTCTCCTCGCCATCCCCCGCTTTAGGGGTGTCCACCATGTATATGCCGTATGACGAGGTGGCTTTCCAGTTCCCTATAGGCACTGGTTCTTGATCGTCTCCTTCATCGGCGTCCATGCCGTCGATGTCTTCGGAGTCGAAGTCAAGCATGTCGGTTAAATCGTCGACAGTGGCGACAAAGTGGGTGGTGGGTGGGCTACAAATTTCTTCGTCGTCAGTGTCCCAACCGTGTTGGCCGTAGTTCGGCCAGGGCTCTCCTGACAAAGAGAGAGACTTTAACGAATTCAGGATGTTGCCGAAAGGTCAGTGCTAAAAGACATCCGCGGCAGTGAACTCCATGACCGTAGCCCAATCGGTCTTAACCGGGAGAGGTGCGGGATTTACGGAGTCCGTATCGGAGTCTGGCACCTCGGAGTCACGGGCCCTGTGAGGGACTAGGCTGGTATCCGGCTCTATCACCGTAGAGATTGCAGTTTCCGGGGTGGCGTCTAACCGTCCGTCCCCGACTGGCGTAGTGGGCTCCAAGCTAATGGTCAGAGCGGACACCTGAGCGACGCTCTGGGCATTGTCCGATGACAGAGCTAAATCGTGCCCATCATGACAGTGCGGCGCGCCCGGTTGTGGCTCGAATCCATCGAAGATCAAGTCCCCGAGGATGTCGGCCGTGTAGTTCAAGCTTCCAAACCTGACCTGATGGCCAGGGGCATAGCTCTCGATCTCCTCCAGATGGCCGAACGAGTCAGCCTGCAGTGTGAAGCTGCCGAATATGAAGATCTGTTCGGGGAGAAAAGTCTCATCCCGGACCGCGTCGCGGTTGACGAGCGAAGAAGCCAGCGGGCCTAAAAGGCGATGACACAGAAGAACTCTCAATGAAAGCACCAATGTCGGTGTCAAAACCGGCGGATCTCGGGTAGTACAAGAGTGGATCTACCACGAGATCGGAGTGGCTAAATCCTAGAATCTAGCCTATGGTATGATTGTTGTTCGTCCTACGGACTAAAACTCTTCAGTTTATATAGGCACCGGAGAGGGCTAGGGTTACACAGAGTCGGTTACAATGGGAGGAGATCTTCATATCGTATCGCCAAGCTTGCCTTCCACGCCATGGAAAGTCCCATCCGGACACGGGATGGAGTCTTCAATCTTGTATCTTCATAGTCCGGGAGTCCGGCCAAAGGTCATAGTCCGGCCATCCGGACACCCCCTAATCCAGGACTCCCTAACTCCTTGTTTGGTTCGACCTTCGTGCTGTAATCTTGTCTTTGAGCCTGTCCTGACATTTAGCATGTGGGAACAAATATGAGCATCCATGTTCCGCTATTGGTTATTGACCGGAGAGGTGTCTCGGTCATGTCTATATAGCTCTCGAACCCATAGGGTCCGCACGCTTAACGTTCGATGACAATATGAATTATATGAGCTATGTGTTTTGGTGACCAAGGTTGTTCGATGTCCCGGATGAGATCACGGACATGATGAGGAGTCTTGAAATGGTCGAGAGGTAAAGATTGAAATATTCGAAGGTTATATTCGGACACCAGAGTGGTTCCAGAGTGTTTCGAACATTTTTCGGAGTACCGAGGGGTTACCAGAACCCCCCCCCCCACCACGGGGAAGTAATGGGCCTTATTGGGCCCTAGTGGAGAGGAGAGGCGGGCTGAAGGAGGTGACGCCCCCCCCATAGGGAGTTCGAATTGGACAATGTAACATCCCAAATGTTCAATTTGGAATGTTATACATAGGTCATCATATGTATATCATATTTTAATTGCATTTTGGTTGATCCTAGAAACTCTAAGCAACTCAAGGACCCACAGAGAGAGTTGGGGGTTTCAGTTGTTTTCATATTTGAATTTTCTCAAATATTGAAAAGAGGATCATTTTGGTTTTAATCATTTTCTCTCCGAATATTTCCAACATTAAAATAAAAAGAGAGGGGATAAAATGACTTCTCCAAAATAAAAGAAATATTGGAGAAAAAATGTTAAAATCAAATAACTATTATATTTTGCTTTTTATTGCTATTTTATTTGAATTAGAAAAATATGCGCGTTTTCAAAATTGCATTTTTAGGCCAAGAAAATGTTCACTCCGTTCTAAATATTTTATTTAGATGGTGAAAACTGTTTTTGTCATTTTTAGAATTTTTTTTATATTTTATTAGGATTTTTCTGTTTTGGCGGAATTATTATAAAAAAAGTTCTCGCGGACCGCACTGGGCCAAGGGCCCAGCCGGCCCACAGCGCCGCCGCCTTCGCGCGAGCGTGCCCGAGCCGGACTCCCGCCGGAGTCTGGTCTGCTGCCGCCGCCGCCGCCCGGGGCTTGCCCCTCCCCCAAGTTGGACCCCCTCCGACCCCCCTATAAATCCCACCACCTCGCCACCTTCTCCGCCAGCCACCGTCGCCCCGCATCTGAAGCCGCTGCTGCCTGCGCCGCCCGTCGTCGCCGCCCGCGCGCCGCCGCCGCCCCTCGCCGCTGCAGCCGGAGCCCCATCGACACCGCTGCTGCCGCCGACATCGCCGGAGGTAGCCGGCGCCACCGTCGTCGTTTTTTTCGGTTTAGTCAAAAAGCTATCGGTTCTTTTTAGAAAACCCTAGATATTTTTGATAGATTGGTTCGGGTTTTCTGGTTTAGTTATTTAGCGGACGTTCGTCCGTTTGTTCATTTTAACGAATGCTGCTCGCCGGTTAGATTCGGACAGCGAACGTTCATTCGTTAGTCTGTTCGTCTCGTTTTATTTTCCAGGGTTTTATCTGCGATTATTTCGATCGTGATTTCTGCCCTGATCTTTGATCTAGTATAACTTTTTGCTCGTTTATCCAAATTAGATCAAACCAGCGCCTAAATCTTCGTGTCGAAGCCTTCTTTCTATTTATCCAACTTGAACATGATTTTGGTACTGTAAAATTTGACTTTAGTCCAGATTAGTAAACAAATCTTGTTTCATTCGTAGTTTGGGTTTCGTTGCTCCGTTTGAGTTGATTCTTTTTGCAAATCAAAGCTCTTCAATTGAACTTTCTATTTGGGGTCTTCTTATTTGAGTTTTACTCGTGCTTCTTTGCTTGAGTGCTTATGTATGCTATTGTTTGTTTGTGATAGAATTTCCAGAGTGCGAAGCGTGCTACTACGAGTCTCTAGGTTTTGCGGATCGTCAGCAAGGCAAGTAACACTTTGATCATATCCCTTTATTACCCAGTTTTTATGCATTAGTTACCATCCACAAACATTGCATGGTTAGGATTTGATTAACATGTGGGTTTGGGAAGTAGATGATGAGGTAGAACCTATTGCCCCTTTATTTTCAAACCTTTGGGAGTTACTTCTACGTTATACTCAGGATTGCTATGCTATGCTCATAGACTTGGATTGGGTGAGTGTATCCATGACAGATGTGAGAATTGTTAATTAATGGTTAACTTAAGGTGGCTACTTAAATACACATCTGGGTGGATTTGTTGCGGGCACCTGGAGAATCCAGTGTTATCCTAGGATATCCCGGAGTACCCGTGTGATCATCCTATGGTTATCCACCCGGGCTTAGAGGGATCATAAGATTATTCATGCTAGAAACTTCCGTGTGTAGCCACAAGCTATTATGGGCTCTAGCATAGTTGAGTAGGTTGCATGACCTCTTTCAGTGGCGGGCTAGCAGATGTAGGGGAAAGTAGGTGTAAGTGTCCACCCAGAGTAAAGAGTTAATGTTTTTGAAACACCGTGTCTCGGTCATCCATTTCTCAAACACCCTGTAGTGCGATAAATCTAACGGAGGAGATTGAGTCTTGTGGGGAAAAGTGCGCAAACCTCTACAGAGTGTACAAACTAATCATGGTTAGCCGTGTCCCCGGTTATGGACATCTTGAGTATCTGGTTCTTGGATTATCATGTTGATCTCATCACCCTAAATTAATTTTGTTGGGTTAATTGATATTTGCTTAATTGGGATTGAGTTGAAGGAACCTTCTCAATGTTTAAACAACCACCATGATAGTTGTAAAAATTTATTCCTTTGTTGTAGGGAAAAATTGGCTTTATGCAAAATTTTAACCATAGAGCTTTCCACCAGCCATATATGCATGTAGTGATAGCATTTATTCTGTTCATTACTCTTTGTGTTACATTGCCAGCATATTCCATGTGATGACCCGTTTCGGGTTGCAACATATCATGTTGCAGACTTTTCAGATGACGAGTAAAGGTGCGTTAGGTCATTGTCGTTCACTCAGCTATGCCGTTGGAGTTGATGGACTCACTTTATCTTCCAAGCCTTCCGCTGTTATCTTATTTAGATGGCCTTAAGCCATATTATTGTAATAAGATCTCTTTTTTGAGACATTTCGATGTAATAAGTGTGTGATTGAGACTCTGTTATAAATCCTCGAGTACTGTGCGTATTAGCATTACCAATCCAGGGATGACACTGATGCATAGAGACTTGACCGTTTGAGGTCTGGTTGCTACAAACAAGGGGGAGGGGCGCGGCCCCCCTTTACTTCTCCCTCTCTTTCTCCCTCCACTTCCCTCTTTCCTCCTCCGTTGGAAAGGAAGGGGGCCGACTAGGACTAGGAGTCCTAGTGTGACTCCCCCACTTGGGCGCGCCCTAGGCCGGCCCTTCTCCCCTCTCCTGCTTTATATACGGGGGGAGGGGCACTCCAAGGCACATCAATTGTTTCTTAGCCGTGTGTGCCCCCTCCACCGTTTACTCCTGCGGTCATATTGTCGTAGTTGTTAGGCGAAACCCTGCCCGGATCACATCACCATCACTATCACCACGCCGTCGTGCTGACGGAACTCATCTACTCCTTCATATCTCTACTAGATCAAGAGTTTGAGGGACATCATCGAGCTGAACGTGTGCAAAACTCAGAGGTGTCGTACGTTCGGTACTTGATCGGTTGATTCAAGAAGATGTTTCACTACATAAACCGTGTTAAGTTAACGCTTCCGCTTTTGGTCGACGAGGGTACATGGACACACTCTTCCCCTCTTGTTGCTATGCATCTCCTAGATAGATCTTGCGTGAGCGTAGGAATTTTTTTGAAATTGCATGCTACATTTCCCTATAGTGGTAGCATAGCCAGGTCTATGCGTAGATGATATGCATGAGTAGAACACAAAGAGTTGTGGGCGGTGATCATCATACTGCTTACCACCAATGTCTTATTTTGATTCGGCCGTATTGTTGGATGAAGCGGCCCAGACCAACCTTACATGACGACATTCATGAGACTAGTTCCACTGACAGACATGCAACTAGTTTTGCATAAAGGTGGTTGGTGGGTGTCTGTTTCTCCAACTTTAGATGAATCGAATTTGACTGTGGCCGGTCCTTGTGAAGGTTAAAACAACAGACTTGATAAATCACTGTTGTGGTTTTCGTGCCGTAGGTATGTATGGTTCATGCTAGAAGCCCATAGCAGCCATGTAAAACTTGCAACAAACAAAGTAGAGGATGTCTAACTTGTTTTTGCAAGGCATGTTGTGATGTGATATGGTCAAGGCATGATGTGATATAAATTGTTGTATGAGATGATCATGTTTCGTAATAAGTTATCGGCAACTGGCAGGAGCCATATGGTTGTAGCTTTATTGTATGAAATAGAAATGCTACATAATTGCTTTACTTTATCACTAAGTGGTAGCGATAGTCGTGGAAGTAATAGTTGGTGAGACGACCACGATGCTACGATGGAGATCAAGGTGTCAAGCCGGTGACGATGGAGATCACGACGTTGCTTTGATGATGGAGATCAAAAGCACAAGATGATGATGGCCATATCATGTCTCATATTTTGATTGCATGTGATGTTTATCTTTATGCATCTTATTTAGCTTAGTACAGCGGTAACATTATAAGATGATCCCTTACTAAAATTTCAAGGTATAAGTGTTCTCCCCGTGTATGCAATTGTGAAAGTTCTTTGTGCTGAGACACCACGTGATGATCGGGTGTGATAGGCTCTACATTCAAGTACAACGGGTGCAAGCCAGTTTTGCACATGCGGAATACTCGGGTTAAATTTGATGAGCCTAGCATGTACAGATATGGCCTCGGAACACTGGAGACCGAAAGGTCGAACATGAATGATATAATAGATATGATCAACATAGAGATGTTCACCATTGATGACTACTCCATCTCATGTGATGATCGGACAAGGTATAGTTGATTTGGATCACAGATCATTTAGATGAATTGAGGGATGTCTATCTAAGTGGGAGTTCTTAAGTAATATGATTAATTGAACTTAATTTATGATGAACTTAGTCCTGATAGTTTTTTGCATATCTATGTTGTAGATCAATGGCCCGTGCTACCGTTCCTTTGAATTTTAATGTGTTCCTAGAGAAAGCTAAGTTGAAAGATGATGGTAGCAACTACACAGACTGGGTCCGTAACTTGAGGATTATCCTCATTGCTGCACAGAAGAATTATGTCCTTGATGCACCGTTGGGTGCAAGGCCTGCTGTAGGAGCAGAAGCTCACATTGTGAACGGCTGGCAAGCTCAATCTGATGACTACTCATTAGTTCAGTGTGCCATGCTTTACGGCTTAGAATCGATACTTCAAAGATGTTTTGAACGTCATGGACCATATGAGATGTTCGAGGAGTTGAAGTTAATATTTCAAGCAAATGCCTTTGTTGAGAGATATGAAGTCTCCAACAAGTTCTATAGCTACGAGATGGAGGAGAACGTTCTGTTAGTGAGCACATACTCAGAATGTCTGGGTACCATAATCACTTGACTCAGCTGGGAGTTAATCTTTGTGTCATTGACAGAGTTCTTCAATCACTGCCACCAAGCTACAAGGTCTTTGTGATGAACTACAATATCAAGGGATGGAGAAGACTATTCCCGAGCTCTTCGTGATGCTAAAGGCCGTGGAGGTAGAAATCAAGAAGGAGCATCAAGTGTTGATGCTTAACAAGATCACTAGTTTCAAGAAGAGGGGCAAGGGTAAAAAGAAGGGGAACTTCAAGAAGAATGACAAGCAAGTTGTCACTCCCGGAAAGAAACCCAAAGCTGGACCCAAGCCTGAAACTGAGTGCTTCTACTGGAAAGGGACTGGTCACTGGAAGCGGAACTGCCCCAAGTTTTTGGTGGATAAGAAGGATGGCAAAGTGAACAAAGGTATATTTGATATACATGTTATTGATGTGTACCTTACTAATTCTCGTAGTAGTGCCTGGGTATTTGATACCGGTTCGGTTGCTCATATTTGTAACTCGAAGCAGGGACTACAGATTAAACAAAGATTGTCTAAGGACGAGGTGACGATGCGCGTCGGAAATGGTTCCAAGGTCGATGTGATCGTCGTCGGTACGCTACCTCTACATCTACCTTCGGGATTAGTTTTAGATCTGAATAATTGTTATTTGGTGCCAGCGTTGAGCATGAACATTATATTTAGATCTTGGTTAGTGCGAGATGGTTATTCATTTAAATCAGAGAATAATGGTTGTTCTATTTATATTAGTAATATCTTTTATGGTCATGCACCCTTGAAGAGTGGTCTATTTCTGTTGAATCTTGATCGTGATGATACACATATTCATAATATTGATGCCAAAAGATGCAAAGTTGATAATGATAGTGCAACTTATTTGTGGCACTGCCGTTTGGGTCATATCGGTATAAAGCGCATAAGAAACTCCATAAAGATGGACTTTTGGAATCACTTGATTATGAATCATTTGATACTTGTGAACCATGCCTTATGGGCAAGATGACTAAAACTCCATTCTCCAGAACAATGGAACGAGCTAATGACTTATTGGAAATAATACATACCGATGTATGCGGTCCAATGAGTGTTGACGCTCGTGGCGGGTATCATTATTTTCTGACCTTCATAGATGATTTGAGCAGATATGGGTATATGTACTTAATGAAACACAAGTCTGAAATATTTGAAAAGTTCAAAGAATTTCAGAGTGAAGTGAAGAATCATCGTAACAAGAAAATAAAGTTTCTATGATCTGTTCGTGGAGGAGAATATTTGAGTTACGAGTTTGGCCTTCATTTAAAATAATGTGGAATAGTTTCAAAGCTCAGGCCACCTGGAACACCACAACGTAATGGTGTGTTCGAACGTCGTAACCGCACTTTATTGGATATGGTGCAATCTATGATGTCTCTTACCGATTTACCACTATCGTTTCGGGGTTATGCATTAGAGACAGCTGCATTCACATTAAACAGGGCACCGTCAAAGTCCGTTGAGACGACACCGCATGAACTATGGTTTGGCAACAAACCTAAGCTGTCGTTTCTTAAAGTTTGGGGATGTGATGCTTATGTCAAAAGGCTTCAGCCTAATAAGCTCAAACCCAAATCGGAGAAGTGCATCTTCATACCCTAAGGAAACAATTGGGTACACCATCTACCAAAGATTCGAAGGTAAGACCTTTATTGCCAAGAACGGAACCTTTCTAGAGAAGGAATTTCTCTCGAAAGAAGTGAGTGGGAGGAAAGTGGAACTTGATGAGGTAATTGTACCTTCTCTCCATTTGGAAAGTAGCTTATCCCAGAAATCTGTTCCCGTGATGCCTACACCAACTGGAGAGGAAGCTAATGATAATGATCATGAAACTTCAGATCAAGTTGCTCCAGAACCTCATAGGTCAACCAGAGCACGATACGCACCCGAGAGGTATGGTAATCCTGTTTTGGAATTCATGTTACTTGACCATGACGAACCTATGAACTATGAAGAAGCTATAATGAGCCGAGATTCCGATAAATGGCTTGAGGCCATGAAATCTGAGATAGGATCCATGTATGAGAACAAAGTGTGGACTTTGGTGGATTTGCCTGATGATCGGCGACCCATAGAGAATAAATGGATCTTCAAGAAGAAGACTGATGCTGATGGTAATGTTACTATCTATAAAGATCGACTTGTCGCAAAAGGTTTTCGACAATTTAAAGGGGTTGACTACAATGAGGCTTTCTCAGCCGTAGAGATGCTTAAGTCCATCTGAATCATGTTAGCAATTGCCACATTTTGTGAAATCTGGCAAATGGATGTCAAAACTGCATTCCTTAAATGGATATCTCTAAGAAGAGTTGTATATAATGCAACCAGAAGGTTTTGTCGATCCTAAAGGTGCTAACAAAGTGTGCAAGCTCCAGCAATCCATTTATGGACTTGTGCAAGCATCTCGGAGTTGGAATATACACTTTGATGAGTTGATCAAAGCATATAGTTTTATACAGACTTGCGGTGAAGCCTGTATTTACAAAAGATGAGTGGGAGCACTAGAACCATTCTAATAAGTATATGTGAATGACATATTGTTGATCAGGAATGATGCCGAATTTTTCTGGAAAGCATAAAGGGAAAGTTTGAAAGGAATTTTTCAAAGAAAGACCTCGGTAAAGCTGCTTACACATTGGGCATCAAGATCTATAGAGATAGATCAAGACACTTGTTAAGATTTTTCAATGAGTACATACCTTGACAAGATTTTGAAGTAGTTCAAAATGGAACAATCAAAGAAGGAGTTCTTACATGTGTTGCAAGGTGTAAAGTTGAGGAAGACTCAAAACCTGACCACAACAAAAAATAGAAAGAGAATGAAAGTCATTCCCTATGCCTCATCCATAGGTTCTATAAAGTATGCTATGCTGTGTACCAGACCTATGGAGTACCTTATCATGAGTTTGGTAAGGGGGTACAATAGTGATCCAGGAGTAGATCAGTCGACAGCGATCAAAGTTATCCTTAGTTACCTAAGAGGACTAAGGAAATATTTGTCGGTTATGGAGGTGATAAAAGAGTCTGTCGTAAAGAGCTGCGTCGATGCAAGCTTTTACACTGATCTAGATGACTCTGAGTTTCAATCTGGATACATATTGAAAGTGGGAGCAATTAGCTAGAGTAACTCCTTGCAGAGCATTGTAGACATGGAAATTTGCAAAATACATACTGATCTGAATGTGGCAGACCCGTTGACTAAACCTCTCTCACAAGCAAAACATGATAACACCTTAGTACTCTTTGGGTGTTAATACCATAGCGATGTGAACTAGACTATTGACTCTAGTAAACCCTTTGGGTGTTGGTTACATGGCGATGTGAACTATGGGTGTTAATCACATAAAGATGTGAACAATTGGTGTTAAATCACATGGCGATGTGAACTAGATTATTGACTCTAGTGCAAGTGGGAGACTAAGTAAATATGCCCTAGAGGCAATAATAAAGTTGTTATTTTATATTTCCTTATATCATGATAAATGTCTATTATTCATGCTAGAATTGTATTAACCAAAAACTTGATACATGTGTGAATACATAGACAAAACACTGTGTCTAGTATGCCTCTACTAGACTAGCTCATTGATCAAAGATGGTTAAGTTTCCTAGACATGGACATGTGTTGTCATTTGATGAATGGGATCACATGATTAGGAGAATGATGTGATGGACAAGACCCATCCGTTAGCTTAGCATAACGATCGTTCAGTTTTATTGCTACTGCTTTCTTCATGTCAAATACATATTCCTCCGACTATGAGATTATGAAACTCCCGTACACTAGAGGAATAATTTGTGTGCTATCAAACGTCACAACATAACTGGGTGATTATAAAGATGCTCTACAGGTATCTCTGGAGGTGCTTGTTTTGTTTGCATAGATCGAGATTAGGATTAGTCACTCAAAGTATCGGAGAGCTATCTCTAGGCCCTCTCGATAATGCACATCATATGAAGCCTTGCAAGCAATGTGACTAATGAGTTAGTTATGGGATGATGCTCTATGGAACGAGTAAAGAGACTTGTCGGTAACGAGATTGAACTAGGTATGAAGATACCGATGATCGAATCTCGGGCAACTAACATACGGATGACAAAGGGAATAACATATGTTGACATTGCGGTTCGACCAATAAAAGATCTTCGTGGAATATGTGGGAACCAATATGAGCATTTCGGTTCCGCTATTGGTTATTGGCTGGAGAGGTGTCTCGGTCATGTCTACATAGTTCTCGAACCCGTAGGGTCCGCACGCTTAACGTTCGATGACGATATGTATTATATGAGTTATGTGTTTTGGTGACCGAAGGTTGTTCGGAATCCCGGATGAGATCATGGACATGACCAGGAATCTAGAAATGGTCGATACGTAAAGATTGATATATTGGAAGGTTATATTCGGACACCGGAATGGTTCTAGAGTGTTTCGGATATTTTTCAGAGTACTGAGGGGTTACCGGAACCCCCCCCCCCCTCGGGGGAAGTAATGGGCCTTATTGGGCCATAGTGGAGAGGAGAGCAGGCCGCAGGAGGTGCCCCTCCCGATAGGGAGTCCGAATTGGACAAGGGGGAGGGGGGCACGGCCGACCTTTCCTTCTCCCTCCACTTCCCTCTTTCCTCCTCCGTTGGAAAGGAAGGGGGGCGACTAGGACTAGGAGTCCTAGTGGGACTCCCCCCACTTGGGCGCTCCCTA
>NC_041385.1:354100160-354111464 GCF_002162155.2 Triticum dicoccoides | reverse complement strand
CAGCCGTGTGTGGTGCCCCCCTCCACCGTTTACTCCTCTTGTCATATTGTCGTAGTGCTAAGGCGATGCCCTACGCGGATCACATCACCATCACCATCACCATGCCGTTGTGCTGACGGAACTCATCTACTCCTTCGTACCTATACTGGATCAAGAGTTCGAGGGTCGTCATCGAGCTGAATGTGTCTAGAACTCAGAGGTGCCGTACATTTGATACTTGATCGGTTGATTCGAGAAGATGTTAGACTACATCAAACGCGTTAAGTTAACACTTTCACTTTTGGTCTACGAGGGTACGTGGACACACTCTTCCTCTCTCGTTGCTATGCATCTCCTAGATAGATCTTGCGTGAGCGTAGTAATTTTTTTGAAATTGCATGCTACGTTTCACTACCGAACTCACATACTGATTGCAAAACTTTATTGGCTATTGAAACGAAGTACTACACACATGCTCTTATGGGGATAGATTGGTAGGAAAAGACCATCGCTCGTCCCTGACCGCTACTCATAAGGAAGACAATCAAAGAATAAATCATGCTATGACTTCATCACATAACGGTTCACCATACGTGCATGCTACGGGAATCACAAACTTTAACACAAGTATTTCTACCAATCCACAATTACTCACTAGCATGACTCTAATATCACCATCTTTATAACTCAAAACAAATGCAAGGAATCAAACTTCTCATAGTATCCAATGCTCTTTATATGAAAGTTTTTATTATATCCCTCTTATATGCCCATAATATTAGGACTAAATTCATAGCCTAAGAAAATTTCCATGCTGTTTAAAGACTCTCAAAATAATATAAGTGAAGCATGAGACTTCGACAATTTCTATAAGATAAAACCACCACTGTGCTCAAAAAAGATATAAGTGAAGCACTAGAGAAAACTACCTGGCTCAAAAGATATAAGTGAAGCACATAGAGTATTCTAATAAAGTCACGATTCATGCGTGTCCCTCTCAAAATGTGTGTACAGCAAGGATGGTTGTGGTAAACTAAAAAGCAAAGACTCATATGATACAAGACACTCCAAACAAAACACATATCATGTGGTGCATAAAAATATAGCCTCAAGTAAATTTACCGATGGAACGAAGACGAAAGAGGGGATGCCATCCAGGGCATCCCCAAGATTAGATGCTTGGTTGTCCTTGATTATTACCTTGGGCTGCATTGGGAATCCCCAAGCTTAGGCTCTTGCCACTCCTTATTCCACAGTCCATCAAATCTTTACCCGAAACTTGAAAACTTCACAACACAAAACTCAACAGAAAACTCATAAGCTCTATTAGTATAATAAATTAAATCGCCACTTTAAGTACTGTTGTGAACTCATTCTAAATTTACATTGGTGCAATATCTACTATAATCCAACTTCTCCATGGTTCATATCCCCCCCGATACTACCCATGGATTCATCAAAATAAGCCATCAACACATAGAAAACAGAATCTGTCAAAAACAGAACAGTCTGAAAACTTAGTATACTTATGTAACTCCAAAAATTCTGAAAACTTAGGACACTCTGGGCAATTTGTAAATCAATCTTTTGTAAAAAAAATCAAATCAAAATCACGTTTCTGTGGTTTTTAAAATTCTGGCAATGAGCGCAAAAATTTATGTTTTTCAGCAAGATCAAATCAACTATCACTATAGACCACCCCAAAGGTCTTGCTTGGCTCAAACACTTGTTAAAACACCAAAACACAATTACTACAGAGGTAATAATGTGTATTTATTGAAAAACATAACCAAAAATAAAAAAAATAAAAAAATAAAATTGGGTTGCCTAACAAGCGCTATTGTTTAACGCCCCTAGCTATGCATAAAACATAGATCTAGGTATTCTTATCTTTGTTATGCAATCCATAAGTAGCCCTCATAATAGATTCATATTTCAACTTAATTTTCTTTCTGGGAAAGTGTTCCATGCCCTTCCTTAACGAAAATTGGAATCTAATGTTTCCTTCTTTCATATCAATAATTGCACCAATCGTTCTAAGGAAAGGTCTACCAAGAATAATAAGACATGTAGGATTGCAATCTATATCAATCACAACAAAATCTACGGGCACATAATTCCTATTTGCAACAATAAGAATATCATTAATTCTTCCCATAGGTTTCTTAATAGTGGAATCCGCTAGATGCAAATTCAAAGAACTGTCATCGAATTTATGGAAACCTAGCACATCATAAATCACACAAAGCATTCATTCATAATCTTTAATCTTAATCTTAATAATAGGTTCCCACTCAAGCAAAGCATTGCATCATAAATCTTTCTAGGGATAGAAACTTCCAACTCAAGTTTCTCTTCAAAAGATTTCATCATAGCATCAACGATATGTTTAGTAAAAGCTTTATTTCAATTATAAGCATGAGGAGAATTTAACATGTATTGCAACAAAGGAATACAATATATCAAACAACAATTATAATAATTAAAATCCTTGAAATCCAAAAGAGTGTGTTCATCGCTACTTAAAGTTTTCACCTCTCCAATCACACTTTTATCAATTTTTTCATTAAGATCTTTAAACTCCAAATCATTGGGATGCCTTCTAGCTAAAGTTAACTCATCTCCGGTCCCATCTTTATCAAGATTTATATTATAAAACAAAGATACAATAGGAATCACAACAATCACTTTAAGATCTTTATCATTATTTTCACAAAAACTAGAAGAACACACTTTTACAAACCAATCTTTCTTAGCACACATCCTAGCGGTTCTTTCTTTACATTCATCCATAGAAATTGTAATAGATTTTGTAGATTCATTAATATCAATCTTAGGTGGCATAAATCTAATTTTTAAAGTATCAATCTCATGAGAAATTCTATCAACGTTCCTAGACAAATTATCAATCTTGAGCAATTTTTCTTCAACCATAGCATTGAAAACCTTTTGAGAATTAATGAAATATTTAACATTGCTTTCAAGATCAGAGGGTATTTATATAATTTCCATAAAAATTGTTGTACTAATTACCATAATTATTAGAGGAATTAGTAGGAAACAGCCTAGGGTTGAAATTACCTCTATATGCGTTATTACCAAAATTGTTCCTACCAACAAAATTCACATCCATAGATTCATTATCATTCTCTATCAAAGTGTAAAAAGGCATATCATTAGGATCAATAGGAGCACTCTTACTAGCAATCAATTTCATAAGTTCATCCATCTTTCCACTCAAAGTATTAATTTATTCAATCGCATGCACTTTTTTACTAGTAGAAGATCGTTCGATATGCCATTGACGGTAATTACCCATAATATTATGTAGGAGTTTAGTAGCTTCTCCTTCCATAATAGTACCTCCGGAGGTGGAATCTAAAAGATTTCTAGATGCAAAATTCAATCCGGCACAAAAAAATTGTATGACCATCCATAAACTTAAACCATGCGTAGGGCAATTTCTTATAATCAATTTCATCCTCTCCCAAGGTTGTGCAACATGTTCATGATCAAGTTTCTTAAAATTCATTATATTGTTCCTAAGGGAGATGATCTTAGCAGCAGGAAAATACTTGGAAATAAAAGCATCTTTACTCTTATTCCCTGAATCAATACTATTTTTATTCAAAAATGGAAACCAAGTTTTAGCACGATCTTATAGTGAGAACGGAAATAGCTTCAATTTAACAATATAATTATCCACATGTTTTTTCTTTTGCATATCACAGAACTCAATGAAAGTATTTAGATGGGATGTGGAATCCTCACTAGTAAGACCGGAAAATTGTTCTTTCATAACAAGATTCAACAAAGCGACATTAATTTCATAAGATTCCGCACTAGTGGCGGGAGCAATCGGAGTACTAATAAAATCATTATTATTAGTGTTGGAAAAGTCACACAACTTGGTATTTTCTTGATACATCGTGACAAAGCAACCAATCTACCACACAAGCAAACAAAAAGCAAATGAAAAGATGAACAGAAAAGGGTGAATAAAAAGGAAATTTTTTGTATTTTCCTGAAAACATTTTAGAAGTGGGGGAGAGGAAAACGATAGCCAAATGGAAAATAATGTAATCAAAGAAATGAGAGTTTATGATGGGTACTTGGTAGGCTTGATGTAGAACCTCCCCGGCAACGGCGCCAGAAATTCTTCCTGCTACCTCTTGAGCTTGCGTTGATTTTTCTCTTGAAGATGAAAGGGTGATGCATTAAAGTAGAGATAAGTATTTCCCTCAGTTAAGAACCAAGGTATCAATCCAGTAGGAGGCACAAGCAAGCCTCCAATCTATGCACCTGCACAAACTAACAAACACTTGCACACAATGCGTAAAAGGGGTTGTCAATCCCTTCACGATCACGAACAAGAGTTAGATCTGATAGAGATAGGTATAAAAGATAAATAAAAGAGCAAACTAAAGTAAATATAAATAAATTGCAGTTAGGTATTTTGGGGGTTTTTGGTTTATAGATCTAAAAAATATGATGGAAAATAGACCCCGGGTCCATAGGTTTCAAAGGCTTCTCTATTGAAAACATATGGTGGGTAAACAAATTACTGTCAACCAATTTATAGAAAATCACAAAGGTATAACGATATCTAAGGCAATGAACATGAATATAGGCATCACGTCCGTGTCAAGTAGACCGAAACGACTCTGCATCTACTACTATTACTCCACACGTCGACCGCTATCCAGCATGCATCTAGAGTATTAAGTTCATAAGAACGGAGTAACACCTTAAGTAAGATGACATGATGTAGAGGCATAAACTCAAGCAATATGATGAAAACCCCATCTTTTTATCCTTGATGGGAACAATGCAATATGTGCCTCGCTACCCCTACTTTTTCACTTGGTGAGGAGACACCGTAAGATTAAACCCAACATTAAGCACCTCTCCCATTGGAAGAAAAACCAATATAGTTGGTCAAACCAAACCGATAATTCGAAGAGAAATACAAAGATATTTAATCACGCATAAAAGAGTTTAGACAAGACTCAAGTAATATTCATAGGTAATCTGATCATAAATCCACAATTCATCGAATCTCGACAAACACACCGCAAAAGAATATTACATCGGACAGAACTCCAAGAACATCGAGGAGAACATTGTATTGAAGATCAAAGAGAGATAAGAAGCCATCTAGCTACTAGCTATGGACCCGTAGGTCTGTGGTAAACTACTCACGCTTCATTGGAAGGGCAGCAAGGTTGATGCAGATGCCCTCCGTGATCGAATCCTCCTCTGGCAAGGTGCCAGAAAAGTCCCAAGATGGGATCACACGGAAACAGAGGCTTGCGGCGGTGGAAAAGTATTTTGGTGGGTGCCTCTGATGTTGGGAATATATTTTTGAATTTATAGTGCAAATATTAGGGTTGGGGGACTCCCGAGGGGTCCACAAGCCAGGGCCCCCCTAGGGCGCGCCCTGAGGGCTTGTGGGCTCCTCGGGACTCTTTTGGCCCTCTCTCAAAGTTATGTAGGTGTCTTCTAGTCCAAGAAAAATCATCGCGAAAGCTTTATTCTGTTTGGACTTCGTTTGATATTCCTTTCTGTAAAACTCATAAACAAGGAAAAAACAAAAACTGGCATTGGGCTCTAGATTAATAGGTTAGTCCCAAAAATAATATAAAATAGCATATTAATGCATATAAAACATCCAATATAGATAATATAATAGCATGGAACAAACAAAAATTATAGATACATTGGAGACGTATCACTACTCTAACAGCATAATCATTTATATTATTATTCATTTCACTAAGCAATTCTCTTTGAGATTTAGCAACTTGTTCTAATAGGGTTTGAACCATAGAGGCATGTTTTCCTACACCCCTAACATCATTAGTGATTCTAAATAACAAGTCACTCAAGCGAGCAATCGTATCAGAATTTTGCTTTAGCTGTTTCATAACATTAGCATTGAAGTGATCTTGCATCATGATATAATTATCAAATTCATACATGCATTGACTAGGAGGTTTATTATGAGGGATATCACCTTCATCAAACTTTAAAAGATAATTTACCTCTACCACCTGTGGCGGTGTGTCAAGACCATGTATTTCTTCAATAGGTGGTAAATTCTTAACATCATCAGCTTTAATGCATTTTCCCCTCATACATCTCTATGCTTCTTGCATATCTTTAGGACTGAGAAATAAGATACCCCTCTTATTTGGAGTGGGTTTAGGCGGTGGTTCAGGAAGAGTCCAATCATCATAGTTCTTCAATATATTATTCAATAATTCCTCAGCTTGTTCAACAGTTCATTCCCTGAAAACGCAACCAGCACAACTATCTAGGAAGTCCCTAGAAGCATCGGTTAGTCCATTATAGAAGATATCAAGTATTTCATTTTCTTAGGAGGATGATCAAGAAAAGCATTGAGTAATTGGAGAAGGCTCCCCGAGCTTGTGGGAGCCTCTCTTCTTCAATTTGCACAAAGTTAAATATTTCTTGTAAGGCAGCTTGTTTCTTATGAGCAGGAAAATATTTTTCAAAGAAGTAATAAATCATATCCTGGGGACTACGCACAAAACTAGGAGAAAGAGTATTGCACCATATCTTAGCATCACCCTTTAACGAGAAAGGAAACAACTTAAGAATATAGTAGTAGTGAATTTTCTCATCATGAGCAAATATGGTGGCTATATCATTTAATTTAGTGAGATGTGCCACAACAGTTTCAGTTTCATAGACATGGAAAGGATCAGATTCAACCAAAGTAATTAACTCTGGGTCGATAGAGAATTCATAATCCTTATCAGTAACAAAGATAGGTGAAGTAGCAAACTTAGGATCACATTTCATTCTAGCATTCAAGGATTTTTCTTTCAACTTGCATAATAATTTCTTAAGATCATCTCTATCTTTACAAGCAAGAAAGTCTCTAGCTACCTCTCCATCCATAACATAGCCCTCGGTTATCTTAGGCAATTCAAATCTAGGTGAGCTACGTCTAATAGGTGTTTCATGGTTTTCAGTTTCAAAGGCTTCATCAATTTCAGTAATTTCATTAGTTTCAGCATTCTCAATATCTTTACCTCTAGCAAGTTGTTCATCAAGAAATTCACCTAGTGGCACATTATCATTGTCGGTGTTCTGGGAACGGGGGTCCCCAGACTTGCTTGCCTGCGGCGTGGCTCAAGTGGTGGCCTAGTACCACCCATCTTCATCGATGCAAGACTTAAGACCCTCGCGAGGGGCCAAGCCTCGCGGGGCGTATGACACGAGGCTTCCTCAGGAGCGGCCTCGCCAGGCAGGTTCACGAGGAGGCACAGAGATCAAGGCAGGGGTACCTCGTGAGGTACTCATGACGCAAGCCATGACGATCGAGACCAGGCGGGCGCCAGGCGGGCGCCGGCCCGCGCAGTGTCCTTGTTTCCTCTTTGGTGCAAAGGGGGCAAGCGCGGACGTGGAGTACTGAGGCATCAGGCAAAGGTTGCCATTTCAGTGCAACGAGACCAAGACCAGCAGAGCGGCAGGATGGAGGTCACCGTGGAGCCCAAGAAGGCGTCATCGCCAGTACCTTTGGCAGCCGAAGACCAACTTTAGTCAGGATAACCTGTACTAGATGTTCCCCTCCAAAATGGCCGTTGTTGGCGCCCTTCTCGCTCAATATTTGGGAAGAGGACCAGGGCCTCTATAAATAGGGCTATACATCCATCTAGAGGGGGGGGATCATCCAGTTCTCATCAGATAGAGAGGCGACCGGACTCACCCAAGTAGTTCATCGCACCAGCTCAAGAACACCTCTCGCGAGGTTGTTGATCCTTGTACTGTTCATCATCAGCCCCAGAGGCAATCCACCACGCCACACACTTGAGTAGGGTATTACACCACAACAGTGGCCCGAACCACTACAAATCTTGTGTCCCTCATGTTGTTCATCGCTTTAGCTTAGATTCTCGCGAGGCGATCGGACGTGGATTGGTAGGGGGAAGATCTTCGCACGCACCCCAGAGTTTGAACCTTAAGGGTCTGTTGGAACCCAACATCCAACATTTGGCGCGCTAGGTAGGGGTGCACCGGAATCTTTCTTCCGCTGTTCTGTGTTTGATCACCCGTCGTGTCCATGCCTGACGCTCGGCGGGCTCACGCCGAGCGTCGGGCTGCTCTCGCCGCCCGCGTCGCCCAGACGGCTCCCGTTGGCGGATGTCCCCATTGTTCCCCGTCGCCTGCCGCCAACGCCGCCACCGGCCCGGCGGGGAACGAGCAGCAGGCCTCGTCGCTACATCCTTCGGTGCGACGGGAAGGCCGCACCACCACCCCGTCGCTAACTCCAGCTGGTTCGTCGTCCCACGCCTGTCGCGCCCCCATGGACGCGCACGCCACGTTGCTCCTGGCGCGTGAGCTCCTACACTACTATCCTGTCGACGACCTCTACGAGGAGTGGCTCGCTCGCATCACCGAGCTCGTCAGCACCGCAGGGGGCTCCCCTGCGCCGTCCCTCTCTCTGCCTCACCCTCCGTCCTGCACGGGTTGTGTAGCCCAGGAGGTGCCTCCGCCACCTCCTCCCCAATAAGGCGCCTTGGCTCCAAGGCGCGCGGCCCCAGGACGAGATCCACCGCATCCGGCGCCCGCGCGACAAGAAAGGAGCTGCCAAGAAACCCTCGTCCCCAAGAAGGTGCCCGTGTGCTCCCGGCACCGGTGCGCCATGATTGCATCCCTGCGCCACCATGTCAAGACCCCGCGCTGCTCCAGGCAGCGGCGCGCGGGAATCCCTAGGAGCAAGCCCTGCACCAACAGAGATCTCCGGTGGCCACCACAGGCTGCCACGCCTTCACCACCGAGCTACGCAGTGTCGCCTGGCCGGGCAAGTTCAAACCTGACCTGCCCCCTCGCTACGACGGCACTGCTAACCCCGCGGAGTTCCTACAGCTCTACGAGCTAGGCATCGAAGCCGCCAATGGGGACGAAAGGGTCATGGCGAACTGGTTTCCCATGGCACTCAAGGACGATGCCCGCACCTGGCTCCTGAACCTGCCTCCTGGCACGATCTCCTCCTGGGACGAGATGCACACTCGCTTCATCACCAACTTTCAGGGCCCTCGCGACCGCCCGCTGGCCGTGGGTGACCTGCGCCGCATCAAGCAGCAACCCGGAGGGACCTTGCAGAAGTACATCCATCGCTTCAACAGCGCTCATCTCAAGATTCCCAAGGTGACCGAGGAGGCCATCATCTCGGCATTCTCTGATGGCGTCCGCGATGTCAAGATGAAGGAGGAGCTGGAGATCCACAAAGATCTGTGTACGTCTATGGAGTTGTTCAACCTGGCGACCAAGTGCGCAAGGGCTGAGGAGGGACGCCTCTCCTTTCTCGAGCTCCCAGCTGCAGACCCAGAAGAGAAGAAGGCCAAAGCCAAGGATGTGAAGCGCAAAGGAGAAGCTATGCTCGCAGCAGAGCCAGACATGAAGCACGGCAGGGACCAGCCGGAGTCGTCCAAGGGCAGCCGGTACTATGTGTACCACGATCTCCATACCCACAACACCAATGAATGCCAAGAGCTCAGGGCCGTGCGAGAAGGTCATGTCGGTCGACGTCCCGAGCGCAGTGATCGAGGCTACGGCCGAGGCGGAGCAAGAGGTGGAGGACGATGGGACGACCGTGGCCCTCGCCAAGGGTGACGTGACCGGCCTTGCGAGGACCGTTGGCAGGATCAGCCTCACGAGGGGGCTTGGAGGGATCAGCCTCGTGAGGATCGCCCGCAAGGCAACGTAAGACTTCCTCCTCTGCCACCACCACCAAGAAGGAATGACGACCATCATCAAGACGAGGGGGCCGGGGGCTTCCAGGAGCCGCGTGCAATCGCTTGCATCTTGGGCGGCGCTCAGGCCCCAGCCTCTTAGTGCATCTTCAAGCAGTTTTCTCACGAGGCGAATGGAGTCCTCCCCAAGCTTGAGGCCACGCGCCCCCTGAGGTGGTCTGCGTGCGCCATCACGTTCAGCTCAGCGGATTAGCTCAAGTGCGCGGCAACAGCCGGTGTCCTCCCGATGCTCTGTTCGCTAGTCATCAGCAATGTGCAAGTCACCAGGACCCTCATCAATGACGGGGTAGGGCTCAACGTCCTATCTGTCGAGACGTTCAACAATCTCCAAGTGTCATATGATCAGCTTCAACCAACCAAGCCTTTCCCAGGAGTCACTGATGGCTCCACTGTCCCGATAGGGCAGGTCCGCCTCCCTGTCACCTTTCGGCAGTGCAAGAACTACCGTACCGAGCTCATTGACTTCGACGTCGCACACATTCGCCTGAAATACAGTGCCATCCTCAGGCATCCCGCCCTGGCCAAGTTTATGACAGTGACTCACCATGTCTACAATGTCCTCAAGATGCCAGGAAGTGGCGGAGTCATCACAGTCCCCTGTGAAGAGAAGGATGCGGTGTGCTCTCTCGAGCGCGCCTTCCAAGCTGGTCAGTCGAGGACCCAGACAGCAAGAGTAGAAACCTTCCTGAAGCAGCTCCCAAGAAGAAGAAGACATCACATGACTCAAGGCCTCAGGAGGCAGGTACCTCCGGAGGCGCCACATCGGGATCTGCCCCCGTCCAAGGGGCGCCACCCTCCATCGTATAGGGAGGCGCGCCCGGCGCCCTCCTCGGGGCAAGGCTTGAGGGCTCTCTCCTGGGGAGCCACTAACTTTGCCAAGATCACGAGGGAGGCGCTCGGGCACCACTTGGAGGCGTGCTTCACGGCATGTTTCCCTCAGGAAGGCGTAAGGCAAGGAGGGCCCAACCCTCAGGAGTTCATCACCAAGGTTGCTCAGGGGTTGCAGGAATCGAGAGTCATGCATGGCAACCACCGCCTGCCCAGCATAGCTCCCCATCGAGGTGAGGATGGCGGGCTGCGCGTCTGCATCGACTATCCAGGGCTCAATCGAGTCGCGTCTCAGGAGTGCTTCTGGCCTTCGCGCGTAGGGCGTTGCAGGGGCCCACCTCACAGCTACGTGCGCATGCCCTTCGGCCTGCCGAACATGGCTGCTGCCCACCATCACCTGATGAGAAGCATTATGGAAGCTCAGCTGGCCAAGCACCGCACACTCTTGGAGGAAATGGAGGTGGACCTCGCCGAGCCGCCCGGACCTCCTGAGCCTCCCGAGGCTCGGAGTCCCGAGGGCTCGTGAGGATTGGCTTCTTCACCACGCACTGTCAGCTACTCTGACACTCGCTCTACAATGGTATCAGGTGACTTCTCTCAAGTTTCGTTTCAGCTGGGAGCGCCCTCAGGGCTGCATCATTCCTAGGTCGCATGGGTCTGTCCCCGCGGCATGTATCCGTTTTGCTTATGTCTTCAGCTTACCTTGTTGGGG
>NC_041385.1:354082484-354099975 GCF_002162155.2 Triticum dicoccoides | reverse complement strand
CCGCTCGGGCCTGACCCGGTGGCGTGTGCCTTTCTCTGCGTCTATCTAAGTTGATTTTCTTATTCATGCTTAACCTGCTTGAGATAATCGCCTGCTCGATTGACACCTACCTTTGGAGCCGCTTGCTCTGGCACGGCGCTTGCGCATGGGTCCGTCCCTACAACGTCGAAAAATATGAGTGGTCGAGCTCTGGCCGCGGCAGCCCCGCATAGCGCTACCTCACCAGGCCCTCAGTGCCTCAATCACTCCCTCGGAGCAACCAATGGCTGGCTGGCAACCATAATGGCAGTCCTTGTTTTCCTCGTGCTGGCGTACAGGATCTGCCTAAGGAATAGTGTGGGGGCGTCGTGAGCTCCCCCCTCTCTCTCTCCCATATGATCCACTCGCGCATTAAAAGTGGGGAGCCTGAGCATCGCGACTCAGGGGCTCTTACTGGCTCTCCATCCCTCACCCCCTGACCTTGACCCACGGCATCGCGACCTGTCATACCAGCAGCGGCTGAGCTCGCTCGAGGGATGGGACCTGAGGACGTAGAGCATGAACGAAAGTGCGGGGAAGAGGTGAGAAGCTCACGAGGACCCAACCCAGCGACACCCCAGCTGTCGGCGCACAGGCCTGGCACCTCGCCGAAGGACTACTCCAAGCTCATGAGATAAGTCACGCCCTGGAAAAGCTAAATCGACGCGACGCTAAAACCTCACCTAGTGCGGCTCTGTCACAGCGACGTTGCCTTCCTTTCTTGCCCAGTGAAGGCTGCTTGAGCACTAAAGGGGACCTCCCGAGCATCGCGCCTCGGGGGCTCTTACTAGACCTTGGGCCGCTCACCTCCTGGCCTTGACCACGACATCGCAACCTGGCATACCAGCGACGGCTGAAGCCTGCCTGGGGACCGGGACCTGTCAGCGTAGAGCACCAAGCCCTCGTGAGCATAGAAAGGGGGAGCCGATCCGGGACAGGACAAGCATCACGCATCGCTCCATAATAAGGATAATGTTCACAAAAGACATGGCGGACGCCTTACATACCCCCGCGGGGCATTTTTTCGATTCCTCGCAGGGAACAAAAGGTGCCAATCCTAAGTAACGCTAACTATGTGCGCCTCCATAGGAGACGCCATCATCAACAGTGGGCCGCCCAGCACCGGTGCCAACCCCATCCAGATCAGCGGTGTCGGTGGCCAGATGCAGTTGCCCTGCTCCGAGTGCAACGCAAGCTCGGGGGCTCGTAGCTGTCGTCGCTCGTCTCCAGAGTCACGTGAAGCTCGGGAGAGTCGTTGGACCCTCTGGCTTCTCCGCTGCTACCAGAGGAGCTACTGGGGAAGCGGTTGGGAGGCCTGGTCCATGCCACTTCGATGGCCCGACCGCCTTCCTTGGGGCAGCACTCCAGTCGGCGTCCTTCCGCGTCGAAGACCTTGAAGAACATCAAGGAGGCGCCATCGTATTCAAGATGAATTACGAGGGCACCCCTTGTCCGGCAGACTCGGGCGATCTCGCCCCAGCCCTGGGTCATGTAGACCTTGCCCGGAGCGACAACCTCGACCTCCACTCCGGTCGTGAGGGTGCTGCAGTCAGCATGCTGCAGCCAGAGCTCCAGAGGCCCCCTCGGCGGCATCTCAAAGGCGGAGGAGGGAGGAAGGCGAATCCAAGAGCATGGAGGCATGGCGGCATGAAGCACAAGCTCGCAAGAAGAGCCCTCGACATGGACCCCAGGGGCGACGAAGCGCACCTCTGTGACTCGTCGGCATCGCCGGCGGCGCCGGCGGTGCCGCTCGACATCTTCTTCTCCAGGGCCCTCGGCTCGGGCGTACAAGGATAGCGGAAACCCAGGCGGCAGCCGTTCATACCAGGGCTTCGATGTCTCCTGCCATGCGACCACGTCGCAGCGGCCGGGGACCGGCCGCTTCTTCGGCGGAAGCGGGTCGGGACCCTCTCAGGGGCCTTCCCCTTATCTTCCGATGAAAACCGGCGGATCGGCGCCATTGGCGTGAAGTGAAGCAAGGGCGACGAAGAAACAAAGAAGAAGGAAGAGATTGACTGCGGGGGCTCTCGCCCGTCCATACTTATAGTCCGGAGGAGGCCAACAGTCGGCCTCCACAATCACAGGTAATCATGACTCATTTCTGCATGCATGGACTTTTCAAGTCGAGCAGTTGCCGAGGCGGCGCGGGGAAGCGGAGACGCCCACGTCCAATCAACCGCCACGCGGCACCCAAGGCCGCAGGCTAATGGGGCCCGCGGCGCTCCGCACTTGCCCCTTCGCTTCTCTGCTAAGCCAAGTCCGAGCGCGCCTTGGGCCCGGGGGCTACTGTCGGTGTTCTAGGAACGGGGGTCCCCAGACTTGCCTGCCTGCGGCCTGCGGCATGGCTCAAGTGGTGTCCTAGTACGACCCATCTTCATCGACGCAAGACTCAAGACCCTCGCGAGGGGCCAAGCCTCGTGGGGCGGATGACACGAGGCTTCCTCAGGAGCGGCCTCGCCAGGCAGGCTCGCGAGGAGGCAGAGAGATTAAGGCAGGGGTACCTCGCGAGGTGCTCGTGACGCAAGCCATGACGATTGAGACCAGGCGGGCCCAGGCGGGCGCCGGCCCATGCAGTGTCCTTGTTTCCTCTTTGGTGCAAAGGGGGCAAGCGCAGGCGTGGAGTACCGAGGCATCAGGCAAAGGTTGCCATTTCAGTGCAACGAGACCACGACCAGCATAGCGGCAGGATGGAGGTCACCGTGGATCCCAAGACGGCGTCATCGCCAGTACCTTTGGCAGCCAAAGACCAACTTTAGTCAGGATAACCTGTACTAGATGTTCCCCTTCAAAAGGGCCATTGTTGGCGCCCTTCCCGCTCAATATTTGGGAAGAGGACCAGGGCCTCTATAAACAGGGCTATCCATCCATCTAGAGGGGGGGTCATCCAATTCTCATCAGATAGAGAGGCGACCGGACTCACCCAAATAGTTCATCGCACCAGCTCAAGAACACCTCTCGCGAGGCTGTTCATCCTTGTATTGTTCATCATCAGCCCCAGAGGCAATCCACCACACCACACACTGGAGTAGGGTATTACACCACAACGGTGGCCCGAACCAGTATAAATCTTTTGTCCCTCGTGTTGTTTGATGGCCCACAAGTATAGGGGATCTATCATAGTCCTTTCGATAAGTAAGAGTGTCGAACCCAACGAGGAGCAGAAGGAAATGATAAGCAGTTTTCAGTAAGATTTTGTCTGCAAGCACTGAAATAGTAGGTGATAGATAGTTTTGTGATAAGATAAATAGTAACGAGCAAAAGTAAATAAAGTAAATAAAGTGCAGCAAGGTGGCCCAATCCTTTATGTAGCAAAGGATAAGCCTGGACAATTTCTAATAATGAAGAAGGAGCTCCCGAGGACACATTGGGAATTATCGTCAAGCTAGTTTTCATCACGTTCGTAAGATTTGCGTTCGGTACTTTGATAATTTGATATGTGGGTGGACCGGCACTTGGGTACTGCCCTAACATGGACAAGCATACCACTTATGATTAACCCCTACTGCAAGCATCCGCAACTACAAAAGAAGGTATTGAGGTACACCTAACCACAACATTAAACATATGGGTCCATATCAACCCCTAACGAAGCAACGCATAAACTAGGGTTTAAGCTTCTATCACTCTAGACCCAAATAATGGTGAAGTGTCATGTAGTCGACGTTCACATAACACCACTAGAGGAAAGACAACATACATCTCATCAAAATATTGAACGAATACCAAATTCACATGACTACTAATAGAAAGACTTCACCCATGTCCTTAGGAACAAACATAACTACTCACAAAGCATATTCATGTTCATAATCAGAGGAGTAATAATATGCATAAAGGATCTGAACATATGATCTTCCACCAAGTAAACCAAATAGCATCAACTACAAGGAGTAATCAACACTACTAGCAACCCACAGGTATCAATTTGCGGTTTTGATACAAGATTGGATACCAGAGATCAACTAGGGTTTTGAGAGGAGATGGTGCTGGTGAAGATGTTGATCGAGATTGACCCCCTCTCGATGAGAGGATCATTGGTGATGACGTTGGTGATGATTTCCCCCTCCCAGAGGGAAGTGTCCCCGGCAGAATAGCTCCGCCAGAACCCTAGATTGATTCCGCCAAGGTTTCGCCTCGTGGCGGCGGAGTTTCGTCCCGTAAGCTTGCCCACGATTTTTTCCAGGGTAAAAGTGATGATATAGCAGAAGATGGACGCCAAAGGCCCACCAGGGGGCCCAGGAGATAGGGGGTCGCGCCCTAGGGGGGGGACGCCCCCCTGTCTCCTGGACAGGGTGTGGGCCCCCTGGCCTATTTCTTTCGCCCATAAATTCTTATTAATTCCAAAAAGTTGTTTCGTGGAGTCTCAGGTCTTTTGGAGTTGTGCAGAATAGGTTTCCAACGTTTGCTCCTTTTCCAGCCAGAATTCCAGCTGCCGGCATCCCCCTTCTTCATGGTAAACCTTGTAAAATAAGAGAGAATAGCCATAAGTATTGAGATATAATGTGTAATAACAGCCCATAATGCAATAAATATTGATATAAAAGCATGACGCAAAATGGACGTATCAACTCCCCCAAGCTTAGACCTCGCTTGTCCTCAAGCGGAAGCCGAAATCGAAAAATATGTCCACATGTTTAGAGATAGAGGTGTCGATAAAAATAAAATACGGACATGAGGGCATCATGATCATTCTAATAACAGCAACATATATGGATTTTGTGATATGATTTCCTATGTTCAAGTAATAAGCAAATCACAATGTCAAGTATGGTTCAAAAACTTCATTGGGAACTACGAAACTATAATCTCAGTCATTGAAGCAATTGCAATTTATCGTAACATCAGAAAGAGTCAATAATAGAGCTTTTCAGCAAGCTCACATACTCAACTATCTCGAAGTCTCCTATAATTGTTAACACTCACGCAATACTTGTGGTTATAGAGTTTCAGCCGGACACTGAGAAAGATAGGGGCTTATTGTGTTGCCTCCCAATGTATTCACCTTTAGGTGATGTCAACAATAATAGCCTATGCCAACTTACATCCAATTGGATATATGTATCATGATCTTTCAAACACGAGGAGCTTGCCAAAGGATAAACTGAAAAAGGGAAAGGTGAGGATCACCTTGACTCAAGCATAAAGTAAAACATAAAGTAAAAGATAGGCCCTTCGCAGAGGGAAGCAGAGGTTGTCATGCACGTTTAGGGTTGATTCATAAAATCTTAGTGCAAAAGAACATCACTTTATATTGCCCCTTGTATGTGGACCTTTATTATGCAATCCGTCGCTTTTATTACTTCCACAAAAAGTTCGTACAAAGCTTATTTTCTCTGCACTAATAAGTCATACATATTTAGAGAGCAATTTTTTATTGCTTGCACCGATGACAACTTACTTGAAGGATCTTACTCAATCCATAGGTAGGTACGGTGGACTCTCATGGCAAAACTGAGTTTAAGGATATTTGGAAGCACAAGTAGTATCTCTACTTGGTGCAAGGAATTTGGCTAGCATGAGGGGGAAGGGCAAGCTCAACATGTTTGGAAGGTCAATGACAATATACTTTAACTGAGATGTCGGAAAACATAAACCATTATGTTGTCTTCCTTGTCCAACATCAACTCTTTTAGCATGTCATACTTAATGGGTGCTTCACAATCATAAAAGATGTCCAAGATAATATATTTATATGTGAACCCCTCTTTCCTTATCACTTCCTATTAATTGCAACAATGACCAAAGCTATGTTCATCAATTCTCAACAATTTTTATGCCTCATACTTTCTATGTGTGAAGTTATCACTATCCATAAGATCAATATGTACTCTTTTGTTCTTTCTACTTTCTCAATATCATAGCAACATAGAAAAGCCCTTGACTCAACACTAATCTTTATTATAGATAGCACACTGACTCGATTACATAAAGAGATCACAATGAAAAACTCAAAACTACTCGATATCAAAACTTCAACTACTAATAGATCAAGATACTACTAAAAGGATCAAACTAAATAAAGCGGTAAAGATAGGAGTGTGATGGTGATACGATACCGGGGCACCTCCCCCAAGCTTGGCAGTTGCCAAGGGGAGTGCCCATACCCATGTGATTATTTCTCCTTCTTCACGGTTGGTGTTATGATCTTCTTGGCGATTATGCCCTTTAGGATACGGTTCCCCTCCTCGAGCTTATTGACTTGTTGTTTGAGGTCCATATTTTCTTTACGGAGCTTGCCCGTGACGGACAAAGCTCCTTTTACCCAAGGATGCTGCATAGCTTCTGGAGAACAAGTGAAACTATTTTTCATATTTTCATAAGAAAGAAATCTAGAGTTGGAAGGAGTGACCAAAGTAGGGACAGCCAGGCTAGGTAGTTCCCCCATAGTGAATTCTGCTTGGAGACGAGAGGTAACTTCTTGATCTTCCTCCATGGCATCTACCCTTTTCAAATCAGCCTCCATCTCATCCTCCGTTGATGGTCCAAAGTGATAGGCATCACTATTTGCTCCTGGACCTGGCGTTGGGTGAGACACTTGGCTCTCTCCAACTGATTCCTGAGAAGACATCTTGCTTTATTCTGCAATAGGAACAACTCGAAACGAAAACAGAGGATATTTGTGTGATACGGTGGTCAAAACCTTCGGGAGTATATATAACGAATTTTTACCGACCAAAATACGTAACATACAAGAAAACAGACTCCGGGAGGCACACGAGGTGCCCACGAGACAGGGGGGCGCGCCCTACAGGGGGGGCGCGGCCTCCTCTCTCGTGGGAGCCTCGTGTCCCTTTTGGACTACTTCTTTCTTCCTAAAATTCTTAAATAATCCAAAACTGATAAAAATTGCCATTAGAGTTGTTTTGGAGTCAGTTTACTTACCGTACAACGTACCTATGCCTTTTAGGAGTCTAGAACATTCTGGAAAGTGTCTCTTATGTATTCCTCAGGGGTTATAGTTTCAATAATATTAGTTTCAACATTGATAGGATTACCTGAAATATAATGTTTAATTCTTTGACTGTTTACCACCCTCGGATTTGTGCCTTCAAAGTTGTTAATTTTTATAGCACCAGAACGATAGACCTCCTCGATAACGTAGGGACCTTCCCATTTTGAGAGAAGTTTTCCTGCAAAAAATCTTAAACGAGAGTTGAACAATAACACATAATCTCCTACGTTAAACTCACGCTTTTGTATCCTCTTATCATGCCAGCATTTGACTTTTTCTTTGAAAAGCTTGGCATTCTCATATGCTTGGGTTCTCCATTCATCAAGTGAGCTAATGTCAAATAACCTTTTCTCACCGGCAAGTTTGAAGTCATAATTGAGCTCTTTAATAGCCCAATATGCCTTATGTTCAAGTTCAAGAGGTAAATGACACGCTTTTCCATAAGCCATCTTATATGGAGACATACCCATAGGATTTTTGTATGCAGTTCTATAGGCCCATAATGCATCAACAAGTTTTTTGGACCAATTCTTTCTAGATCTATTCACAGTCTTTTGCAAAATTAATTTGAGCTCTCTATTGCTCAACTCTACCTGACCACTAGACTGCGGATGATAAGGAGATGCGATTCTATGATTGACATCATACTTAGCAAGCATCTTATGGAAAGCACCATGAATAAAGTGTGAACCACCATCAGTCATAAGATATCTAGGGACTCCAAACCTCGGAAAAATAACCTCTTTAAGCATTTTAATAGAAGTGTTATGATCAGCACTACTAGTTGGAATAGCTTCTACCCACTTAGTAACGTAATCAACAGCAATTAAAATAGGTGTATAACCATTGGAGGCAGGAAAAGGTCCCATATAATCAAAGCCCGAAACATCAAACCGTTCAATAACAAGAGAATAATTCATAGGCATTTCTTGACGTCTACTAATGTTACCTATTCTTTGACATTCATCACAAGATAAGACAAACTTACGAGCATCTTTGAAAAGAGTAGGCCAATAAAAACCAGATTGTAGTACCTTGTGTGCAGTTCTATCTCCAGCGTGGTGTCCTCCATAGGATTCAGAGTGACACTTGCATAGGATTTGTTCATGTTCATGCTCGGGCACACAACGTCTAATAATACCATCTACTCCTTTTTTATAAAGGTGTGGGTCATCCCAAAAGTAATGTCTTAAATCATAAAAGAACTTTTTATTTTGCTGGTATGTGAAACTAGGCGGTATATATTTAGCAACAATGTAATTAGCATACTCAGCATACCAAGGAGCAGTACGAGAAGCATTGGCAACCGCTAATTGTTCATCAGGAAAACTATCATTAATAGGCAGTGGGTCATCAAGAACATTCTCTAACCTAGACAAGTTGTCTGCAACGGGGTTCTCATCTCCCTTTCTATCAATAATATGCAAGTCAAATTCTTGGAGCAAGAGAACCCATCTAATGAGTCTAGGCTTAGCATCTTTCTTTTCCATAAGATATTTAATAGCATCATGATCAGTGTGAATAGTAACTTTGGAATCAACAATATAAGGTCTAAACTTATCACATGCAAACACAACTGCTAAGAACTCTTTTTCAGTAGTAGCATAATTTCTATGAGCAGTATCAAGAGTCTTACTAGCATACTGGATGACATTGAATTTCTTATCGACTCTTTGCCCTAAAACAGAACCTACAGCATAATCACTAGCATCGCACATAATTTCAAAAGGTAAATTCCAATCATCATCAAAGCTTTCTTAAGTGTTTCAGATGCTTCTACACAATCATCATCAAAGACAAAAGGAATATCTTTTTGCAATAAATTAGTCAGAGGCCTGGAGATTTTAGAAAAGTCCTTAATGAACCTCCTATAAAAACCGGCGTGACCCATGAAACTTCTTATACCTTTTATGTCCTTGGGACATGGCATCTTTTCAATAGCATCAACTTTGGCTTTATCAACTTCAATACCTCTCTCGGAGATCTTGTGCCCCAAGACAATGCCTTCATTAACCATAAAGTGACACTTTTCCCAATTCAGGACGAGAGTAGTGTCTTCGCATCTCTGCAAAACTCGATCAAGGTTGCTCAAACAATCATCAAAAGAGGATCCATAGACAGAGAAGTCATCCATGAATACCTCACAAATCTTTTCACAAAAATCAAAATATATAGCCATCATGCATCTTTGAAAGGTAGCAGGTGCATTACATAAACCAAAAGGCATACGTCTATAAGCAAAAGTACCAAAAGGGCAACTAAAAGTAGTCTTAGATTGATCCCCCCGCTGATACCGGTATCTGTGAGAAACCAAAATAACCATCTAGAAAGCAGAAATGTGTGTGTTTGGATAGCCTTTCTAGCATTTGATCAATAAAAGGTAAAGGGTAATGATCTTTCTTAGTAGCTTTATTTAACTTATGAAAATCAATTACCATCCTATAGCCTATAATAATTCTTTGTAGGATCAATTCATCCTTATCATTAGGAACAACGGTAATACCTCCCTTTTTAGGGACACAATGGACAGGGCTTACCACTATCAGCAACGGGATAAATAATACCTGCCTCAACGAGCTTTAGTATCTCCTTTCTTACCACTTCCTTCATTTTGGGATTTAATCGTCTTTGAGGATCTCTAACTGGTTTGGCATCTTTCTCCACTGAAATTTTGTGTTGACATAATGTGGGACTAATTCCCTTAAGATCGTCTAGAGTATATCCAATAGCAGCTCGGTGCTTCTTCAGAGTTTTCAATAATCTTTCTTCTTCTTTCTCTGAAAGGTTAGCACTAATAATAACATGATATATTTCTTTTTCATCAAGATAAACATAGTTAAGATTATCAGGTAATGGTTTGAACTCAAACATGGGATCACCCTTGGGTGGAGGAGGATCCCCAAGAATTTCAACGGGAAGGTTATGTTTCAGCATAGGTTCTTGTTTAAGGAACACTTCATCTATTTCTTCCCTTTCCTTCATAAACATATCCTTTTCATGGTGTAATAAATATTGTTCTAACGGATCAGTTGGAGGAACAACAACGGAAGCAAGACCAATGATCTCGTCCTTACTAGGTGGTTCCCTTTCACGAGGTTGTCTACTGAACTTAGCAAAATTGAACTCATGAGACATACCATCTATGCCAACAGTGACAATATTGTTTTCACAATTAATCTAGCACTAGCAGTATTCAAGAAGGGTCTACCAAAAATAATGGGACAAAAATCATCTTGTGGGGAACCAAGAACAAGAAAATCAGCAGGGTATTTAATCTTCCCACACAAGACTTCAACATCTCTAACAATCCCAATAGGTTTAATAGTGTCCCTATTAGCAAGCTTAATAGTAGCATCAATGTCTTCTAATTCTACAGGTGCAATATCGTGCATAATTTCTTTATAAAGATCATAAGGTATCGCACTAGCACTAGAACCCATATCACATAAGCCATGATAACAATGATCTCCTATTTTAACAGAAATAACAGACATGCCTACAACAGGTCTACGTGTCTTAGTATCAGGTCTAGCAATATTAGCGGTCTCACCACAGTAAGAGATAACATGCCCATCTAAGTCATCATCCAAGAGATCTTTAATCATAGCAATACCAGGTTCAACAATAATTTGCTCAGGAGGTGTATAGGTCCTAGTATTACTCTTACGAACAACTGTCGAAGCTTTAACATGATCTTTTATCCTATCAGGAAAAGGAGGTTTTTCAACATAAGCGGTAGGAATAATAGGATCACTATATGTAATAGTCTTTTCTTCGACTGTAATAGGTGCAACTACTTTCACTTCAACAGGAGGATTATATTTAAACCACTTCTCTTTAGAGAGATCAACAGGAGTAGCAAAAGTTTCGCAAAGAGTAGCTACTATCTTAGAGTCAAGTCCATACTTAGAGCTAAATCCACGGAAAGCATCGGTATCCATAAAAGATTTAACACAATCGAACTTAGGTGTCATACCTGACTCCTTACCATTGTCGGGACCCCAATCTTCAGAGTTACGTTTAATTCTTTCCAATAAGTCCCATTTGAAATCAATAGTCTTCACCATCACAGGAAGTATCGAGCAAGTTGCGATTATCTAGAGAAAGTCGAGCATAAAAATTCTGAATAATCATTTCCTGAGAGAGCTCATGATTGGGGCATGAATACAACATTGACTTAAGCCTCCCCCAAGCTTGAGCGATGCTTTCTCCTTCGCGAGGCCAGAAATTATATATGTAATTACGATCACGATGAACAAGATGCATAGGGTAGAACTTCTGGTGAAATTCCAACTTCAATCGCTTATAATTCCAAGATCTCGTATCATCACATAGCCTATACCATGTCATTGCATCTCCCTTCAAAGATAAAGGGAAGACCTTCCTTTTGACAACATCATCGGGAATACCTGCAAGCTTAAATAATCCACAAACTTCATCCACAAAGATAAGGTGTAAGTCGGGATGCAATGTTCCGTCTCCTGCAAAAGGATTAGCTAGTAGTTTTTCTATCATACCCGAAGGAATCTCAAAGTGAATATTTTCATAAAGTTCAGTAGGTTGAGGATCATCTCTTTGCTCTTCTGGTTGGGGTGAAGATACCCCAAACAAGACCCTCAAAGGATTAGTTTCCATAGTGACAAGTAACAGAAAATTTCAGCACACTATATAAATGTGTCCTTACCAAGTTCCACTCACCAAGAGCGCTACGCTCCCCGGCGCCAGAAAAGAGTCTTGATGACCCACAAGTATAGGGGGATCTATCATAGTCCTTTCGATAAGTAAGAGTGTCGAACCCAACGAGGAGCAGAAGGAAATGATAAGCGGTTTTCAGTAAGGTTTTCTCTGCAAGCACTGAAATAGTAGGTGATATATAGTTTTGTGATAAGATAAATAGTAATGGGCAAAAGTAAGTAAAGTACATAAAGTGCAGCAAGGTGGCCCAATCCTTTATGTAGAAAAGGATAAGCCTGGAAAAATTCTAATAATGAAGAAGGAGCTCCCGAGGACACATTGGGAATTATCGTCAAGCTAGTTTTCATCATGTTCATAAGATTCGCGTTCGGTACTTTGATAATTTGATATGTGGGTGGACCGGCACTTGGGTACTGCCCTAACATGGACAAGCATCCCACTTATGATTAACCCCTACTGCAAGCATCCGCAACTACAAAAGAAGGTATTAAGGTAAACCTAACCACATCATTAAACATATGGGTCCATATCAACCCCTAACGAAGCAACGCATAAACTAGGGTTTAAGCTTCTGTCACTCTAGTAACCCATCATCTACTTATTACTTCCCTGTGCCTTCCTCTAGGCCCAAATAATGGTGAAGTGTCATGTAGTCGACATTCACATAACACCACTAGAGGAAAGACAACATACATCTCATCAAAATATCGAACGAATACCAAATTCACATGACTACTAATATCAAGACTTCACCCATGTCCTCAGGAACAAACGTAACTATTCACAAAGCATATTCATGTTCATAATTAGGGGAGTAATAATATGCATAAAGGATCTAAACATATGATCTTCCACCAAGTAAACCAAATAGCATCAACTACAAGGAGTAATCAACACTACTAGCAACGCACACGTACCAATTTGTGGTTTTGATACAAGATTGGATACAAGAGATGAACTAGGCTTTTGAGAGGAGATGGTGCTGGTGAAGATGTTGATGGAGATTGACCCCCTCTCGATGAGAGGATCGTTGGTGATGATGTTGGTGATGATTTCCCCCTCCCGGAGGGAAGTGTCCTGGCAGAACAGCTCCGCCAGAACCCTAGATTGATTCCGCCAAGGTTTCGCCTCGTGGCGGCGGAGTTTCGTCCCGTAAGCTTGCTCATGATTTTTTTAGGGTAAAAGTGATGATATAGCAGAAGATGGACGCTAGAGGACCACCAGGGGGCCCAAGAGATAGGGGGCCGCGCCCTAGGGGGGCGCCCCTGTCTCCTGGACAGGGTGTGGGCCCCCTGGCCTATTTCTTTCGCCCATAAATTCTTATTAATTCCAAAAAGTTGTTTCGTGGAGTCTCAGTTCTAGGTCATCCATTTGACTAACTAAATATGAGTTACTATGTCACAAAAAGTATATCATTGGACTCTTAAGCGGATGTAGTTTCTAAACATATACTGTTCATCACATATATAGCCAGTTAAATTCTCAACCTAGAACGATGTGCATGCCATGTAAACCGATACGGAGGAAGTAGTAAAAATGAGGTGATTTTACCGAGCGATCGGCGTGGGAGCATGGCCTAGCATGCGGTCCCACGTGTCATCATGTACCAAGGTGATGCGCGTGTCCCTCTTGAGGTAGAAGCAATACTACGTGGTTTGAGATGATGGCGAATCGAAGTGTGAAATAATGGTTGCTTCATCCGTCTGGGAAGGTGCGGCATTGTGATTTGACGTTTCATTGCTCATTACTAATACTGAGGCGGTACGACTGGGGTGTGTCCCCCCTGCTATTCTACACTGTTATTTGGTGCTTGACACATCAACCCGGTTGCTATATGTCCCACATGTCGGCGAGAGGAAGTACAAAATTCATGAAAGCGAGCGTCAACGAAGGAGTACAAGACACGGCTTTCTTTTTGCTGCCTCGCACGATCCATCGGTACAAACCCGGACTAAAAAAGGCGAGGGCGGGCCTTTTCCCGTGCGGCAGGCAGGGGAGTTTGGCATAGTCTGTTCAAGGCAAGGAGGCAGGAAGGGAAACAAGCAAATAATGGTTGAGCGACTTAGTTTTGGGGAAATCTGATTTTATGGAGTACGTACCCACCAGAGTTTATAGGGCTCATCTAAAAAACATTAGTTTTTCCGTTTTATAAGTCTCAATTCTACTACTAGTAGTAGTACCATCACATGTTGGATTTCGAGGTGCGTTTGATCACCCGATGCAAGCAGTGTTAAGAGAAAACTCACCAATGCATGTAGAAGTTCACGGAAATTTAGTGGTCATTCATGCATTCGTTCTAATTAATGCCTCGGTAAACATAACTTCTTGAGAAAAACGAGCGTACTAATTACTTGTGCAAAGTATGAAATTAATTCCACCACTCACCGTCTACCTTGGTTGGAGAGATTTTGAAATTGAGCCATAAACCGAAAAAGAGGGAGTAGTAACTTTTGTCTCGATTACTATTTGTGGCCTTGTATAGATGCAAAATGTACTTTTTTATAGTGGCCTTGTATAAGTAAATGGAGGGAGTACTATTCCAAACAATATGATAATCTCTCTAACCAAGGTAGGGACGAGGAGTAAACGGAGGGAGTAGTAAAATTTTCTTCTCGTCCTGCGAGCCACCGCGCGCGTGGGCGAGGGAGCGGGCGAAAGGCTTACAGTACTACTAGTAAGCAAGCTTCACCTCATCCTGCGAGCCACCGCGCCCGTGGGCGGGGGAGACGGCGTACTAAGAAAGCTTCTCCTTGTTCTGCGAGTTCACGGGACACATTAAAAGTACTCTAGTGTATAGAGCCATGCCTCTAAGGTAGGCCCCACATGGTTTGCCTCTTTTTTAACATAACGCGTCAAGTCGCAATTTGTTTGTTGACCCGTGGTTGACGATCCTCCCTCCATCAAGTGGACAACCAGTACACGTGTCAAATTACCATGTGGGCTGCCTTTCCGTACAGAAAATGAGCTCCACCGTGTACCCGCGCGGGTGTGGTTGGGAAAGAGATGGGAGTACGTGTGCCGTGCGTGCACCTCTTCTCTTGGTGCACGTCCCCCACCTACGTGTGTGTGAGAGAGAGAGATAAACGTAGACATAATGCGCCGTCCATCCCCATGCCTTCGCCCAGTCCGACCACCAGTCACCACCACGCCCCACTCCTCCTCACCTTATCTCTCATCTTTCTCCCTCCATTTTTATATACAAGGCCACTATCAAAATTACAATTTGCAGATATACAAGGCCACTAAACACTAATCGATACAATATTAATGGTGTTTGCCTCGTAGTACTAGCAAAGGAGGACATTAATTATCCCTTGCATGCATGCGGGAGTGTGAGCATTGGCTTGATGTGCATAAAAGAGAAGGATACACATTAATTTACACGGGAAACAAGGAAACAAGGTGGCTTGCAACATTGACTTAGAAGACATTAATTTTTGCCTTGGTACCTGTAATATGGGTTTGTGGCCTTGTATACAAAAATGGAGTCCGATAAAATTCTCAAGATACAATTTTTCCGATAAAATTCTCGAGATACTATTAGTTTTTACAAATGGGATTACTCCTGCATGGGTCAATCACAACAGGTGTTTTGTAAAAAAATGCATCTTGATGTTCCGTGCAATGCACGGGCATCTTGCTAGTCCATGAAAACAGCACATGGCAAAATTCCACGGCGAACGAGGGATTTGAATCTGCTGGGAGAGCCTGTTTGGATCTTGCCCGGGGTAGCCAAAATATTAGCGACCCTTTTGTCCACTGTTGCCTTTGCCATCGATGAACGAGGAATGGCTCAGGTGCTCATGCATCCTATAGCGCGCACGTTGGAGATGAGCTCGCACGAGCTGTGTTTTTTGTCCCACCACGTCGCCCGAGCCGCCCCCAGGCCGACCGGCGACCCGCAAATTACGCCATAGAACCGTGGTCGCACACATTATGACAGCAACTCAACCAACCGGACAAAATTCATGCAAACAAGGTGATATTTCATATAAACAACGACGGAAATCATATAAAATACTAGATTTTCATATAAACATGACGGATTTCATTACATTCAAATGAACTACGCGGTGCTAGTTCTGGACAACATAGGTATATAATACCTGGCCTAAATGGTCGCCCGCCGATCCATTTGTGTTCCTCATATCCGGCAGCACGATCACCTGACTGCCGGGAGCCCCGGAGGTATATGCTTCAACGCAAAGGACGGCTCGTTTCCCCACTGCCCAACTGATATCATTGGCTGATGCCGAAGATGATGGTGGAAGGGGGCTTCCCTGCTTCTGCGGAGCCAATGCAGGGTCGACGAAGGTCCTCGCAACAAAAGGATCCGGCAAGACACCTGCTGTGTACGCCGATGTCGCCTCCGTGGTGGCCTTCATGGGACCCAAGCGGCGGCGGCCTCCCGTGTTCTATTTCTCCTCGATGATGGCGGCGTACGCGGAGGCGCTGGCCACCGACTCGTTGCTCTCCGCGCACCCGGCTTCTGCTGCTGCTTGCATGGCGCGGCCGTCGGCATGGGAGTGTCAACCACAGAAACAGGATAGGCGGTACGAGGCAGCGGCGTGGACGGCAGCAACGGCGCCCGTCCGCCGCTGCTCGTTGAGCTGTCCTGGAGCGGCGAGTTGCTGAACCGCGTGCCGGCTTGGGGCGGCAACTGGCTCCGTCGGGCGAGGGAAGGGAGGTGGATCAGCTAGCTGCACAGCTCGTATCCAGCGGGCTCGGTAGGCCACCCAGCCGGCTTGGATGCGGGATAACTACTCTTCGTAAGCCATTGTAAGAGTGGACAAAATGGTGAAGGAGGAGATAGGGGAGCGGCGGAGGTGTGCGATTCTTGGCCGGCGTTTGGCCTTGTTTAAATAGGAGATTAAATAGACGGCGAATGGGAGGAGCTCGGACGGTGTTGTGTTTAATGCCGGCCCGGTCATGAACGGACATGTGTCCAGAGTGGGTTTCTCGGCTTCCACACGGGCGGGTTTCATGGAGGCGTTTGAATGCGGCAAGGAGGCGTGTTCAGCCGGGCGTGAAGTGAGTGGCGCCCTCGACTCTGACATATGACACCGCGCCCTTCTTCCACTGACATGTGGGCTCTTTGGGTACATGGCCTGCATGTCAGTGACCCAACGCAGGCAGCGCACAATAGAGGAACTTTTGGTGGGCCAGGGCGGTCAGAAGTGGGCATTTCATAAACCGATGATTGTTCATTGAGTGTGACGTCGTCTATTTCATGAGATAAGCCTAATATGTTGATAGCCCGTTCGATATGTTGTGATTCATAAAGACCGCTGCAAACATCAATGTTCTGCTTATCACAAATAAGATTGATTAATACCCATAAAAATCCATGTCCTTAACAAAGGGTGCATGCACGTATAGGTTGAGCGTGTGTCTTGCGTCGTGTGCTGTGTGCATGCAGGCGTGCGAGTGTTGCGTGCGTGCAAGGGTACGTTTCAGTGTTGCATGCATGTGTGCGTACGTGCGTGTGTTTGTGAGTGCATGTGTACGTGTCAGTGTTGCACGTTTGCATGCGTGTGTGTGTTCGTTATGTGTACGTGTCAGTGTTGCACGCCTGCATGCATGCATGTCTTCCGTGTGTGCATGTGTACGTGCGGGGTGAGGCTACACGTCAATCGACTCACTTTTTCATCTCTGGTCATTAGATTTTTCAGCCGTTGGACACGAAATCAAGGCATGTAGTTTATCTTCAAACTCCATCCCCCTGAGCCACCAGCCACCACCGGCCTAACCTCCGGCCCCCGCCTCCCGCGGCTGGCCCGCGCCGCCACGCTGCCCCGCCCGCCCCGAAACCACTCCCCACCGCCG